>NC_067220.1:31575895-31913395 GCF_019924925.1 Ctenopharyngodon idella
CCACCCGGCCCTCCTCCGGGGGGGGAGGGGAGAGCAGCCCCACCCATCTCTGGGTCACCCGTCTCAGGGGTGATCTTTCACTAACCACTTAAACAGTAGCAGAGACGGGAGGTGTCATCTTCCTGCAGCGGACACAGTAGAGCAGACTGGGCCGGAGTTGTTGTTTTTTTTTATTCTGCAGGGGACGACACCCTTGGTGACGAGCAGACTGAGGGCCCACGAGGAACTCAATGGTTTGTCGGGGGAGGCTCCCGGTCTGCCACTAACTGAGGAGAACTGCTGGGCTCAGTCCCCGACAGTGTCATCGAAAAGGCCACCTTGTGAGATGGGAGTGTCGAGAAAGCGTTTAGCTTGACGACCTCTTGCACCTCAGCAAGGTAAGCCAGGGGGGCGCTCCTGGACCACTGAGGTGGACATCGTCTGGCCGAAGGCCTGCGCCGTGACTTTGATCACGGTAGTCAACAAGCGCAGCTCAACCCCGGCTCAGAACTACCCTCATGCATAAAGAGTGCCTTGGCCTCACATGCAGGATGGGTGTGGTCTGTGAACAGCCACCCCACCCATAAGGGTAGTGAGAGAGTAAAAACTTATGCAGATTTTGGCACTTTTGGCATTCCATATTTATGGCACCAATATAGCTCCATACTGCCAAGTTTTTCATGCACATCCGGAACACCCGGGAAAGCATGGCTGTAAACTCTGAATCTGAGTCAGCATAAGCACACACCATTACAGTGGGCAGCGTCACCCTCATTTCCAGAGCATAACAGCCCTCTCTCCGATGCTGCAATCGACATCTGACCCTCAGCTGGAGCCCTAAATGGAATGCTAGGTTTCCCTATGAAAAGGACCAGCAATCCAATCCAGAAGCTGCACAGCATGTAATGCGCTAGAGGGAGGGGCCCTAGGGGGTTGGTTCCCCGAAGGAACCCCTCAACCTCAAGACACCCAAGCCATTTCACCAAAGTAGACCTCTTCTGGTGCACCAGAGAGGGCGCTACAATGGAGATTAGGCAAGGAGACCGCGCATCTAGAGCGCCGAGCGAGCGCTGGGTTGCCGTGACAACCCGCGCTGCAGCCCGACAGCTCGACGGCACACGACACGCAGAGGAGCGAGAGGTTTGCTCTCGCTGATCTCCGCGGTCTCCCAGAGTGTCGGGCAGACCCGCGGCTGTGCTTTTACACACAAGCGGCAGCTGGCCAACAACAGAGGGGACTCAAGCTTCCCGGAGAAAGAAGAGTCACGACCGGCGTGTCGACGTGATCATGTTCTCATACGAAAACATGAACCACCCACGAACATCGTTTCAGCACGCGCCCAGACATGTGAAACGGTGATCGTGGCCGTCAGTGAGGACAGGAAACGATCGCATCCAGAAACACACAAATAGAATGTCATCTTTAAAAAGACGCAAGCTCTATTTGTGTAAGCTCTTTTAGGGACTTTACTCTTTTAGAGTGCTGAAGCACGCAGGGGAACGGCCGCCGCAACACAGACAGGGATTGTGTGCAGCCTGTCGTGTGCTCTTTCTCTCTTTGAAGGCGCTCACTCTTACCAGCCGTAAAAACGGCTTTCAGCGCTCGAAGCGCACCGTACCGGCCGTGAGAACAGCCTTCTGACGCTGTCAAAACAGCTATTTGCTCTATAATGGCAAACGAAACAAAAAACAGAAAATAAAGAGAGGACTTCGACCCCGCTGCTGTGCTGTTCGCCCGCACTCGAAAAAAAAGAGAAGTTCAACCAAAAAGCTTGACTCGTCTTCTAGCAGACACTTGCTTGCAGAGAACAGGAACAAACACCGTTCGGCTCCGAAGCGAAAAGCTGAAGATGCAACGCACCTGCTGCTCGTTATATACCCGCGCTGCGAGGCGAGCAGCTGATGCATATGATTGCATGCCAATGTGCATTGGCTCGTTGTAGTTACACTCGAAGTAGATTGGCCTCTCTAGCGAGATTCCTATTCGTCGGTCTGTCCGACGTACGTCGAACGTGACCGACTGAATGGGAACTTGTTGCATCTTTCCCAAAAGACTCGTGGCTGTATTAGATCAAAAGGGTGCTTCTACTAAATACTGAGCAAAGGGTCTGAATACTTAGGACCATGTGATATTTCAGTTTTTCTTTTTTAATAAATCTGCAAAAATGTCAACAATTCTGTGTTTTTCTGTCAATATGGGGTGCTGTGTGTACATTAATGAGGAAAAAAATGAACTTAAATGATTTTAGCAAATGGCTGCAATATAACAAAGAGTGAAAAATTTAAGGGGGTCTGAATACTTTCCGTATATATATATAAAATCAACATGTTGTGGAGGAATGTTTTATGGAGGGATGTGACCAAACTGGAACTTTTTGCACCCATGGATCAGCGGTACATCTGGTGCAAAAAAGGCAAAGCTTATGAGCAGAAGAACCAGGTAGTCCAGTCTTGTTATGGGGGATCTTTGCTGTTGCAGGAAGTAGAAATCTTGACTGTATGAAGGACTTCATGAATTGTTTGAAGTTTCAAGCCATTTTGGCAAAGATGGTAATGCCTTCGGTGCAGAGACTGAAGCTTGATGATCAATGGACTTTCCTGCAGTCCAGCTCCTCCAGGATGGCACATCAATACATGCCATTGCCAGAAGGTTTGCTGTGTCTCCCAGCACAGTCTCAAGAGCATGGAGGAGATTCCAGGAGACAGGCAGTTACTCTAGGAGAGCCGGACAGGGCCGTAGAATGTCCTTAACCCATCAGCAGGACCGGTATCTGCTCCTTTGTGCAAAGAGAAACAGAATGAGCACTGCCAGAGCCCTACAAGATGACCTCCAGCAGGCCACTGGTGTGAATGTCTCTGACCAAACAATCAGAAACAGTCTGCATGAGGGTGGCCTGAGGGCCTGACATCCTCTAGTGGGCCCTGTGCTCACTGTCCAGCACCGTGGAGCTTGATTGCCATTTGCCATTGAACACCAGAATTGGCAGGTCTGCCACTGGCACCCTGTGCTTTTCAGATGAGAGCAGGTTCACCCTGAGCATATGACAGACATGGAAGGGTCTGGAGAAGCCGAGGAGAACGTTATGCCACCTGTAACATCGTTCAGCATGACCGGTTTGGTGGTGGGTCAGTGATGGTCTGGGGAGGCATATCCATGGAGGGACGCACAGACCTCTACAGGCTAGACAATGGCACCCTGACTGCCATTAGGTATCGGGATGAAATCCTTGGACCCGTTGTCAGACTCTACGCCGGTGCAGTGGGTCCTGGGTTCCTCCTGGTGCACGACAATGCCCGGCCTCATGTGGCGAGAGTATGCAGGCAGTTCCTGGAGGATGAAGGAATTGATACCATTGAATGGCCCCCACGCTCGCCTGACCTAAATCCAATAGAACACCTCTGGGACATTATGTTTCGGTCCATCCGATGCCGCCAGGTTGCACCTCAGACTGTCTAGGAGCTCAGTGATGCCCTGGTCCAGATCTGGGAGGAAATACCCCAGGACACCATCCGTCGTCTCATTAGGCGCATGCCCCAATGTTGTCAGGAATGCATACAAGCACGTGGGGGCCATACAAACTACTGAGTACCATTTTGAGTTGTTGCAATGAAATTTCACCAAAATGGACTAGCCTGCTGCATCATTTTTTCCCTTTGATTTGCGGGGTGTCTTTGAATTCAGTCCACTTTAGGTTGATAATATTCATTTCCATCAAACCATGTGGCATCCTTTCGTTCCTAACACATTACCCTGTCCATATCAGTATAGATATCCAGCATGATATTTTTCCCCATTGAGATCTGATGTGTTTTCAAAGTGTTCCTTTAACTTTTTTGAGCAGTGTATATAGTAGTTGGCTTTATATCTAGTAAGATGGCTTTAGCTGTTTTGAATATGTTACAAACTTCCCAATTTTTACTTTAGCATTTAACAACCAGAGTGCTATTTATAATAAATGATGCCACATATTTTAAAACCTTCATTTCCATCTTAGGTTAACTGATGTGCTTGCATAATAAATGTCTCATCTTGATCTTTTAAAATATTTACATTTTCAATGTTGTGTTCCATCTCCAAAACCACATGTGATTTCTAACACTGAGTAAGTGCAAATACAACAGAGGTGCAGATATGCTCTGCTTTTTGCTGCCACTTTAGACATTACTGGGTACACATCCTATGTTCCATCCAAAAATTATACTTTTTAAGTGTTGTGCAGCTGCCTGCTCTGTTGTGCAGATGAACTCTTTAGTCTACTCTAGTGGTTGCTGTCACCATTCTCAGTTTTTTCAGAAGTCACTTAAGCTCAAGGTGTCACGCATTGGCTGTAGTAGTCCTATACGCAAAGTATAGGTACCCCAAACCACCAGGGCCCTTGTTTTCTAAGATTATTTAATGCCTAGGGCTGTGTGATTAATAAAATTTTACTTTTTTTTTTTTTTTTTTTGGCTTCCAACGATTATGAAAACACAATGCCGTATTCCGTTCCATTCTTTTAAAGCAATGGCTACTGTCACTGTCTGGTTGCCAACATTCTATAAGATATCTTATTTTGTGTTCAACAGAAGAAAAAAATGCATTCAGGTTTGGAACAACCTGAAGGTAAGTGATGACCAAATTTTAATTATTGTTTGAACTATCCCTTTAAATACACAGGGAGGGTAATCAAATGAACAGAAACAGGTGCGTGGAACTAATTAACAACCAAGGAAGCTAACTAGGGAACACAGGCAGTCAAAACAGGGACAGAACACAGTGAAAATGAAACCAAACTGAACATACACATAACACATCTGTATGGGTTTCCAAATAAATGTGATGATTCCCTCAAGTCATATTTTATACACATAAAAACATTATTTTAATTATATTTTACCATAATGTTAAACATATCTGATAATATATATATATATATATATATAAATATAGATATGTACAGGTGCTGGTCATATAATTAGAATATCGTGAAAAAGTTCATTTTTTTATTGTAAATTATTTTAAAAAATGAAACTTTCATATATTCTAGATTCCCTACATGTAAAGTAAAACATTTCAAAAGTTTTTTTTTTTAAAATTTGTTGATTAGAGCGTACAGCTCATGAAAGTCCAAAATCCAGTATCTCAAAATATTAGAATATTTACATTTGAGTTTCATTATATGACCATCCCTACAGTATAAATTCTGGGTATCTTTTGTTCTTTGAAACCACACTAATGGGGAAGACTGCTGACTTGGCAATGGTCCAGGAGACAATCATTGACACCCTCCACAAAGAGAGTAAGTCACAGAAGGTCATTACTGAATGGGGTGGCTGTTTACAGAGTGTATATCAAAGCATATTAAATGCAAAGTTGACTGGAAGGAAGAAATTGGGTAGGCAAAGGTGCACAAGCAACAGGGATGACCGCAAGCTTGAGAATACTGTCAAGTAAAGCCAATTCAAACACTTGGGAGAGCTTCACAATGAGTAGAATGAAGCCGGAGTCAGCGCATCAAGAGTCACCACACTCAGACATCTTCAGGAAAAGGACTACCAAGCCACTTCTGAACCAGAGACAACGTCAGAAGCATCTTACCTGGGCTAAGGAGAAAAAGAACTGGACAGTGAACAGTGGTCAAAAGTCCTCTTTTCAGATAAAAGTAAATTTTGCATTTCATGTTGAAATCATGGTCCCAGAGTCTGAAGGAAGACTGGAGAGGCACAGAATCCAAGCTGCTTGAAGTCTAGTGTGAAGTTTCTGAAGTCAATAATGATTTGGGGGGGCCGTGACGTCTGCTGGTGTTGGTCCATTGTGTTTTATCAAGTGCAAAGTCAATGCAGCCATCTTCCAGGAGATTTTGGAGCACTTTATGTTTCCATCTGCTGACAAGCTTTATGGAGATGCTGATTTCCTTTTCCAGCAGGACTTTAGCACCTGCCCACAGTGCAAAAACCACTTCCAAGTGGTTTGCTGAGCATGATATTACTGTGCTTTATTGGCCAGCCAATATGCCTGACCTGAATCTATGGGATATTTTCAAGAGAAAGATGAGAAACAGTCGATCCAACAATATACAGATGATCTGAAGGCTCAATAGTGCCTCAGCAGTGCCACAGGCTGATCACTTCCATGCCACACTTCACTGATGCAGTAATTTGTGCTAGGAGCAAGTCATTTGCTGTAATATGTCCTGCCGATCAAGTATTGAGTGCACAAAAGAACATACTTTAAAGAACTTGAACTTTTCTGTTTTGCAAATCCATTTTTTGATTGATCTTAGGAAATATTCTAATATTTTGAAATACTGGATTTTGGACTTTCATGAGCTGTACGCTCTAATCATCAAAATTTAAAAAAAAAACTTTTGAAATGTTTTACTTTACATGTAGGGAATCTAGAATATATGAAAGTTTCATTTTTAAAAATAATTTATAATAAAAAAATGAACTTTTTGATGATATTCTAATTATATGACCAGCACCTGTGTGTGTGTGTGTGTGTGTGTGTGTATATATATATATATATATATATATAATATAGATATGTATGTATATATGTATTTTTGTAGCATTTTTGAAGTTTTTCCCATTAAAATTAACAATTTTTAAAATGTTGCAGTTGATGCAAACAGATGCAAACCAGATGCTCACAACAACTGTTTTCATGTACACACATTCAATAGCAGAAAATTATTTTGGATTCCAATCACAGGTACCATCAGACATCGGATCAGGTTTCTGTATTCTGGGATAACACCAGCTTTCACAGTTATCTATCAGATCCTCTCGCCTCGTTGTGATCCGATAATAGAGCCACCTGAGCAGCTTCAGATATTTTTGCAAGCATGTAAGATAGACTCTTTATGTTTTAGGAAAGAACCTTTCTTTGTCGCCCTATGCAGACTGACATCAAAGACACCTAGTCTTGGTAAAGCAGAAGTAGAATCATTATACTTTCAGTTCAAGCTTGCCCCAGGTGCCTCAGGCTGAATGTAGATAAGATCAGCTCTGAGTTATCATACATGTGTTCAACTTCCACTATTTCATATTTCTAGTTTTCCATCTCCTGTGAGCAATTGAACTTTAATGTCTGCTCACACTGCTATGAATCTTAATGGTTCTCATTCAGTATTGCTATACTAGAAGTGTTGAGAGAATGGCCTATATGATGAAGCCCAACCAGTGGGATGTGAGATAGAGAGAAATGCTACTCTGTTAATTACCGCAGTGCTACAGCAGGCACAAAGAGAGTTTAAAAGTTATCCAATGTAGGTGGGTTTATTCGGCTTGACATATATTGGGTATTTCAGAGAGCAAAAAATGTAGCGAACACCCCAGTTTATCACCCTAACTGGCCTTCCTGTCCACCATTCCCTATGATAGCAAAGTATATAGGTTCCATTTAATTGTAAGCAATTGACAATAAATGTTCAGGAGCTATTTTATACAGTATATGCCTTTTACAGGGATAGTTTTAAAAAAAATCCGTCATCATTTACTCACCTTCATGTTTTTTTTTTTTTTTTTTTTTTTTCTGTTGAACACAAAAGAAGATATTTTGATTTTCCATAAAATGAGAAGTCAGTGGGGGTCCATTATTGTTTTGGATCCCTTGGACTTTCATATGAACAAAACCAGAAACAAAATATCTTCTTTTGTGTTCCACAGAAAATTAAAAAACATGAGTGTGAGTAAATGATGAATTTTAATTTTCCTGTGAATTTTCCCTTTAGTACAAGATGAAGGTGCAATCATTGAATGATCATGAAGAAGTAAAGAGATTTCTTGAAATTAATCTGCTGGTTCACTTATGTTTGTGTATTTCCTCAGTGTTTCTGAAAGTTGCAGCAGTGGGCCTGAGCACCTCTCTTGGCTCCAGACAGAGAGGTCGTTAGCAAGGAAAGAAAATGTGAGAGGCTTTTTGGAGCAGTAAAAGCATCGCTAAGGGCCCTTTTTCCTCAAGAAGCTCTGTTTTACCTCTTTTATTTTTCTTCTCCCAGTTCTAGGAGCCACTCTAATCCCACACAATACTCCTGAAATAGAGGCTCTTAAAAAGAATGAGCGCATATTGGCAGGTTCCAATTTCACCAAAGCAGAAGAAAAATAGAACTGGAGAACGAGCGAGTCTCACAACCTGGTAATCTACGCTGTACTTTGGCCCGTAAGTGATCCCATTGGTTCTACAGATTTAGGAGGGCTTATTTGTGTCTTCACAGCATATTGGACAGAAGACCAAATAAAGCTCATGCATCCTTTGATATGTGTTCATTAATGGGATTGTGTCAGACTACAAGTAAAAGGCTGTAAATGTAGCTGCTTCCCACCTCTTTTCCTAATTTGTTTAATTATTTTTTTTTTTTAATAATTCACTAGCTGGCATTTCAATCTCAGATCTGTTACTATCCTCTAGGGGATATTTGCTGATTTGTGATTGGAGAAAAACAATGTACATTCAGGATGCGGACACTTTATTATACCCCAGGGACATACTGTGACATTAAAGTATTCCTGCATTTATAAGACTTTCTGCAAATACATCTTCATCACTAAATCCTTATTCCTGTTTTAAATTAAAATAAAAAAAATAAAACGGATACTTTAACAGATGTAATACACAATCAACATTTGTTGCGCTCTCATATTCAGCTGTCATTTTGTTTAACAAATAAACAAAATTACCTTCTTTCTCCATGGTGGAGGAACCCAAATAAAAAAGTGTCAATCAAACTCCTTATGAATCTTCATACCCCTTGACTGTGGGTGTAGTTTACTGTTGGGTTATCACTTTTTGAAATCTTTTTTTTTTTACTTTTTGTAGTTTACTTCTGAGTGTTTTTTTGTTTTTGTTTGTTTGTTTGTTTGTTTTCCAGAAGTTTTACAGATTTGAATACTGTTTGAATCTTAATTCATCTGTGCCTTGTATATCCCACACCAAGAGATGACAATAACACTTTTAAACAAATCCATCAAAAAAATTCTATATATATATATATATATATATAATAAAGTTGCATGTTGGAAGTAACCCAAGTGGGTGGTGATGAAAACAGATACTTTGACTCATATTTTTCCACTTGACTCAAGCACTTTTTGCCAGAAAAAGTAGGTCACATTAAAAGACAATTTGTGCAAATATATCATTCCCTCAAAACGTTTATGTATGAAAATAAGTTTGGACACATTTGCAATTTCAAATTCTGTTCTCATTTTTTTCTTTAAACAGAGAAGTTTTGTTCCCATCATGCGCACACGTGAAAGCCAATCTTACACAAAATCATTGTAAAAATGCCCAATCTCTCTAGTTTGACCAGGGAATGAGGGAAAAAAAAAAAAAAAAAAAAAAAAAAAACGAAAGATAACCTCAAAGAACTGTGTATTTTGCCTTTGCTATCTACTGAATGTCTGATTATGATTATTAGGGGGAGAATTTAAATATAGAACTTAATTATCTAGGATGATTCTTTGCTTTCACCCCCCAGTTGATTTTCCAGACTTCTAAGGTTTAATTATTTTTATCACCTAACATCCTTCATTCCCATTCCAGATACAGCCCTCAGTAGGTGCTAAATTATACTTTAGATTTCATACAGAACAGGTGTAGAATTTTATAAGGCTGTGACTGCTAGGTGAAAACCAGCAGTGATGATGATAACGCAAGGTAAATGATGATGCAAATAATAAAATCTCTCTATACCATATATATTGTGGTGCAAAGTTTTCAGTTTTCACCACTTCCTCAGCATGATCACACATACATTCTTTCATATCACATTTCTCTACAAGTCTGTTTAAAGTACTCTGGTCCATTAGTAATTTATAGCATTGGCTTGGTAACATAGGTCTTGCATTTGCAGTTCTTGGGACTACAAACAATATTCACTTTTATGCACTAAATTCTGATATTACAAGAACATGATGAAGGAAGCAGTGTATACCAATACGACATGCACGGTATGAGGCAGTAACACAGCCATATGGATTAAATGAATTAATTTTCTCCCTCATATAGAATGGAGATCCATACATTTGAAAGCATACAGCCTTCCTTTTTAGATGAATAACATTTTTATGTGTTAGAGATGAAGAGGACACCAATTCCAGCATGTGTGGAATTGGCTGATGTATATTGTCTTAGGCCTATAATAAAAGCATTCAAATTTAGCATATTCAGTACTGCATAAACTTATACAACAGCAGGTGGTAAAAGTTCAAGTAGCTGGTTAAAGAGGCTCATTTGAATAATCGCACTCCCATTTGTTCTATTTTTGTTGAAGTGTACAAGATGGATTATTTTAATGACAAGTGAATTCCGTGTGTTGAGCTATCAGCCATTTTGAAAATTTTCATAATGAGAGCTGAGCGTGTGAGTTTCTGTTAAACAGAGAGCAATGTGGATTGAGTTTTAAGAAGATAATATATAATACTATATAATTTATAATATAAATAGAGTGTCTTGCTAAATAACCAGATGACCCTGAATCAATTTGTTGAAGATTTCTTGCAGTACCAAAGTATTAAGATAAAGCCTAAAATAAATATCCATTTTCTTTGTTATAAGGGGTTTCTTTAATACATGGCAGTTGAAACTGAAACTCACAATATGGTCATGCATTGCATTATGGTTGATGTATATTTTTCAATTGTATCACTTGAGTTCAACAGTTATGTGAAAAATGGCCCAAGCTGCTCTCAAGGGTGCTGTTTTACTTGTTTGTGTTAAACATAATCAATTACCAGAGCGCTGGGAGTCCCATAGGCACTTCCTCCAACATCCATGTTGACATGACCCTGATGGATGACGCCACCCATGAACATTATAAACTGCCAACCCAGAGTGATTAACAACATCTCATACATAACAAAGACATTAGACACACACCTAACCATCTCAGTGCTTATTTCCTTCTGTATTAATCCAGGAAACCTTGCGACTGCAAAAATGCGTGCTATTATAAACCCTGCAATGGTTGGAATTATGTTTTAACGACAGTATTACCTGCAACTGTATGTGTGTGTGTTGTTAACCTGAGTTCCACGAGGTCAGCTTGTTAGCAAAAGAAACTAGACATAGTACATCACTACACATTTGTCATGAATTTAATTCCATTTTCCAGAGGCATCCTTGTTCGACTCATCTTGAAGGACAATGCACTGACATAGACAGGTATCAGATCAAACCAGGAGGCAATTGATTACCATAATAACCAAACAATGCCTCATCTCTCAAGTTGAATAAATGTCACACTGAAAATAAGTCAAGACTAATAATGTCTGATGGTGGTGTGGTCAAAGTAAATCTTTCTTTTTTCAAGCAACTATAACGATTGTATTGTTTCAAAATGTGACTGCACAAATTTGTCTGACAGGACAAAAGAGGTGTGATGGTTATTGGATAAATAGAATGTTTTTAAATGTTTTTGAAAGAAGTCCAGAGTAATACAGTAAAAAGAGTAATATGAAATATCATTACATATTGTTTTCTTTTTAACAAAACACACACACACACAGAGTACCGGTCAAAAGTTTCTTATGCTCAACAAACCTGGATTTATTTGATCAAGAATACAGAAAAAATTAGGGATTATAAAAGATCTGGCGAGACTGGATGATCTGTGACATTTTAAACTATCTATTATTAACAAGTCATGCTTAAATGTGTCATACCAGTTTCTTTACATCTAGAGCACTGTTAAAAAAAAATTTCATATACTTCGAAGGATACTTACTATGATGTAGCTGATTGAGATTACTGCTTTGACCTCAGGGACCATGTTTCTGAAATATCTCAGAACAGGAGTTCTAAACTCAAGCCTCAGGAGCTTCATTAGACCAGCTCATGTCCATCGTTGTAGAGAGGTAAAGCAGTGACTGGTGAAAGCAGCTGACAGTTTATGACAACGAGGAGTGTCTTTGAAATGACACATTCAGCTCAGCAGAAAAAAAGATTTGCCCACTGATGGATGTGATGAAAGTCGTCAAATGCTTTATTCCAAATGACTGACTTGTAAACACTGTCATTTCAAGCATTAGGATCTAAATAACTTTAATGTAACATCATAAATAATCATGCAAGCCAGTGTTATTTTAGTATTAAAATTGAGATACTATTAATAGTTTTTAAATATTTTTATTTAAAAAATATTTAACACTGATGGTGTGAGGACCCTATTGTAATTGCTCAGGTCAATTATTATTATTATTATTATTAACAGTCCGAAATTAATCGCATTTTTGAGGGCCTAAACGTGCTCGAAAACTCATGAAACTTTGCACACGTCAGAAGTGGTGAAAATTTACGTCTGATATGAGTTTCAGAATTAGGTGTGGCAAAATGGCTCGATAGCACCACCTACAAAATTTCAATTAAGCACCCTTTGCTCTACGTTTCACCTACATGTTTAAAATCTGGTAGACACATGTAACAGCCCAATACCTACAAAAAAAATCTGAAAACCAACAGGAAGTGAGATATTTTGAAATTTCTCTGCAAATTTTTTTGTACACAGTAATTCACTCCCTGCACCACATTTAAATATGCCGTGAAGTACCAAACATGCTAGAAACACGTTACATCATGCAACACTTGGCTAAGCGCTAAAGTATGCTATTAACGCCACGAAACATGAAGTTGTTGTAACTCAGGCATACAATGCCCATTCTGCCCCAAACTTCACATGTTTGAGAAGAGTCCTGCCCTGAACACATCTACATGACAATATTCAGTCATAGTGATAGCGCCACCCACTTGCAACAGGACGTGATGTGTTTAACACTGTGTTGCACTACTAGCAACATACTAAAATATGCAATAGAGTACTAAACATGCTAGAAACATTCTAAAACATGCTAGTGCTAAAGCATGCTGTTATCATCATGAAACAGGAAGTTGTAGTAACTCAAGTATACAATGTCCAAACTGCCTCAAACTCAAACACGTTTGATAAGTGCCTTGGCCTGAAGACATCCACATGCCAAAATGTAGCTATAGTCATAGCACCACCAGCTGGTAGCAGGAAGTGTCACAAATACAAATGACTGATGTTGTTCTCCTATATTTATATACTTAAATGCATATTGCCCACCATGCTCCGTTTTCCTAAAGCCGGGTGGCAGTGACATGGGTGCGAGGGCCCTTTCATCGCTGCTTGCAGCTTTAATTCATCTTTGTTTGTGCATTTCCCATTTTCATTTTAGTTTTAGTATTTTTTTTTTTTTTTTTTTTTTTAGTATATTGTTTATTTTAGTTTCAGTTATTATAGTACATAAAGTTCAACTAAATGAAAATGAAAAATGTTGCTAGCTGAATTTTTTTTTTTTTTTTTTTTTTTTTTGAGTTTATTTTATTTCACGTAACAAAAACAAAGTTAGTTTCAGATTTAGTTAACTATAATAACCCTGATGACCACTAGCAGAAACATAAATCAATGCCTATAAAACATATGTATTGGGTTAGGTTTAGGGGGTTAGGGTTATGTATATGTATAAGTAGTACACAAATTACTAGTGCATTGTAAATCTAACCTGTAATACAAAAACAGCATTAACTTGATTTGAATGACCATATATCCATGAAAAGAACAGAAAACCTTTAAGCCTATGAAATCTTAGATACAATATTAACATGACATTGCACATTTTCATAATGTTATGAAGCAACTGCGTTTTATGGAAGTATATTTATGGAAATCTGTAGCCTGATGAAACATCTGGGATAGAGAATTTAATAGAGAAGAGAAGAGAAGAGAAGAGAAGAGAAGAGAAGAGAAGAGAAGAGAAGAGAAGAGAAGAGAAGAGAAAGTCAGGGAGACCAGGAAAAGCTGAAGTTGGGTTTAGCTGTCAGGAAAGAGAAATGTACATCTGCTGTTGGCTTTCATCAGGGAACTGAAGACCAAAGCACAGCTTCAACACAAAACTATTGACAGCAACTGACAGAAGCTGAGTCACAGCCTCTACAGGCTACTTTGTTGGCAGGAGAGCAATGGAATTAAATCACTTATGTTAGCTTTAAGTAAATCCTACTCTTTTTGGCTGTTTAAATAGAGTCTCTGTATCTTTTCTCTGTAAAAGTCTTTGTCACTTTTCCTGTTAAGGTACTGTACTGTTAAGGTAATCTATAATACTGAACCTGGAGAAAGCTAACCAGATTTACCACCTTTGCTCATGGGAACATTCAATTACCTTGAACTGTCAAGGTCATGTGACTAATCACTCTGAAGCCGCAGGAAAATTATGTCATGACAATGGTGATTGGCTGATGGCATGTGTGCCCTCCACTACTAACTATATTGAGCTGTGACAGTAAAAGCCTACTGGAAAATATATATACATTTCACACATTTAAGAAAAAATCGGGTATCAGGTTCAAAACATAATATACAATACTGTTCAAAAGTTTTGGGTAAGGTTTTTGTTGTTTTGTTTGTATTTTTATTCATCAAGGATGCATTAAATGTATAAAAAGTGACAGTAAAGACTTTTGCATTCTTTCAAATGTTTTATTGAACTTTCTATTTATCAAAGAATCCTGCAAAAAACGTGCATCATGGTTTCCACAAAAACATTAAGTAGCAAAACCGTTTTCAACTGTGATAATAACAAGTTTCATTAGCACTAAATAAGAATATTAGAATGTTCCCTTTTTGAAGTGGAACTTCGACGCCATGTCTGCTATAGACACTATTGGGAATGCCATCAGTATGACCATTGTCTGAAGTACATGTGATAAACACCAATTTATTGGCTGATGACAGTCTATGACACCACAAGTGGAGTGCACATAAATATAAAAGGGCACCTGTAATAAATGTTTATTTATGACAGGTTTTTTTTGTCTTCAGGAGACGTTTGTTTGTGTAGCACGTGGTGAAGGCAATCGAACAAAGGAACCAACCTAATGCTTCAGGAAGTGTGTCCCTTTGTGTCCTAGGTTTCTGACTCCTGAGGACACAAATGATCTGTGCATTTTATGCTTGGGAGAGAGGCATGCGCATTCAGCACTCAAGAGCGCTGAATGCACCCATTGTGATATATTCACAATGAGGAAGCTCCACTCTCGCTTGGCCCTCTTCTTGAGGGACCTCGATCTGGTCCCACTGCACAGTGAAGACTAAAGTCATGAGGTTCATAGGTCGAGCTGGTGAGGAATTTGAAAGAGAAATTGATGCTGGCGAGCATGCTGCTGGCACCATCCAGCCATGATGAGGTAGATGTGGTGGGAAAAGGCAAAGATAATATTTGTAATGAGCCTTCTGCCAACTCCGCATTCAAGGAGCTTTTGGATGTTACGGTCTGCGCCACAGCCAGATTGGATCTGGCATGGAGAGGTGAAAAACAGAAAGTCGCTCGGGGTAGACTCGACGAACAGTTCATGTCAGGCCATAATCATCAGCCTTCAAACCTCAGGCCCTCCCCCATGAGCCTTCTATTTCTTCCAGAGTTCCACGCAGGAGTGGAGAAATCTTGGAAGAAACCTTATTTAGCTTATGTTTTTCTGTTCCCATGCAAATGTGGATGGTTTAAGGCATATGTGAAGATGCCCCATTGAAGAGATTCTAGCTAGCTAGCTATCTCTCACAGGCGGTGTGACGGTCTTGCTTGGGCAGTCTGTTCACCTTGTGGGACATGTTTTTGAGCACATGAAAGCAGTGATTTCATCGTTACAACTCAATTTCTCCACACTAACGAATCCTTTCATCATAACTAACAGTGCAAACACGATGTAACTAAGAGATTTGTTGAATAAAATGGGAGGTTTGGTGCGAGTCCAGAACTCAGTCACTGATAAACTTGTGTCGTTTGATTGACTTTCTATATATAATTTAATCACCATTTAAATAACAGATTATTTTCATCCTACTAAGAGAAACAACGTGAAGTTGACCGTTTAGTCACTGATTTGATTTACTGGCACACAGGCAAAGAACATCTTAGTGTACATGAATCATTACATTTCAGATCAGGCATTAGAATTAACACAGTTACTTAAATGTTGTTGCTTTACTGTCGAGTCCATATCACAAAAGTCTGTTTGCTATTCGCCGAAATGCGATTGATTTACCAGAGTCCACAGATAAATGTACCGAATACAAATAAATAATGCTTAACTGAGACATTCAAATTGTTAAAAAAAATAAATAACCATATTCCTAGCATTAGGATCCTTTGAAAGGTAATGTTATTTTTAAGTCCTGTATCACTCTTCTCTCCTCATCATCTCACTAACATGCCAGTGGGGTTTCTGAAGGGAAGGGAAATAATATTACATTACATTACTGATTTTACTGTATTTTTTATCAAATTAATGCAGCCTTAGTGAGCAATAGAGATTTATTTAAAAAATCCCAACCTATGAACAGTGTATTAGTACATTAATATTTTTATTTATCAGACATATTTATAGAAGAATAAATATAAATTTAAAAGGATCACGATATATATTATATATAATAGAGGCATAATTGTTTAGACAGATGATCTGAATATGCACCAGTTATAACGTAGGCCTATTGCATTTAAACATTCCCATAATTGCAATTTGTAATATGCTGAGTATTACAGTTGTGGAGGTAATGTTTTCTAGACTTCCAATGAGTGAGACTGAGGAGAGAGCTTTAAGGTAAGGCTAAATGTTATGTTTTTTTTTTTTTTCTTCTGATTATTTCTAGTTATTATACAGTGTAATTAAAGAAAGTGTGGATCTGCATTGATTAAGCTGCATGCCCACTTAGATATTACACCCGCTCACAGCCTCTGCATAATCTGTATTTGGTGTTTGACTGAGTCATATGAGAAGAACCTTCAGTAGCAAGAGGATGAGTGCACTTCAGGGAGTGAAGTGTGCACGAAGCTTTTCCCTTTCTGTCATATTTAAGTTTCTCCTCTGATGAGAGAATTTGAGCACACTAAGTGATGAGTAAAGCTTCCTCCACATGTTTAGATGCACCACCCCAAACCAAATCTTCCTCTGAAGAGCATGTGCTACCCCATCTCGGTTCATGCCTGGAGGCTCTCCTCTGTACTTCTAGATTGTCGATAATTGAAATAGTGACTCACTTCATGGCCTTCTCCACTTCTATCTTCACAAGAAACACAGATATCCACTTTTTAGATCGTCTTTGAACAGATACAGTATGATACAGTTCGCAGAGTCTTAAAGACTCCATATTGACTGTTTTGAAACTATCTGAAAATCGATCTGATCTATTTAGGTGAACTTTAAACTTCAAACACATTTAAAGAGAGAATGTTACAGAGAAATAAGATGCACCTCTAAAGGGTGACTGCAGCTACCGCCCATATAAGAAATTGCATAATAACCCGTAAATGGTTAGAACTTTATACTAAGAGCTTGTGACTAAACTCCAGTAGCTCCGTAGCTCCAGTGGATCCTCAAACTGTCATCAAAAGTAGCTCCAACAGTCTCAATCGTGAATGAAGTGCTGCACAGATTTTGGAGTGGAGTTTGCAGTGCAGGGGTAAATAAAGAAATGGTTCATTGAATAAGTACAGAGTTTTCTTTACTCAAAAAACACAATGTTTGTAAAGGCTGATGTTCCCTTTCAAGGCAGTGTTGGAGATAGCGACACTTGAAACTGTGTGTAATCAATACAATGGTGTGGCGGGATGTGACGAGCAAACAGGGTTTTAAATCATGTTGTAACATCATGGGGTTGAAGAAACATAGATAAGGGGCGATGCCTAATGTGGAGCAGATGCTTGCAAGCTAGCTGCAGTCGAAGAGGTGGAGGGCCGGAGGATAGCGAATGGCCCGCAAGTCCGTGGCAAAGGTTGTGCGATGTCCGACCCAGGCAGAGCCGACGTACAGAGGGAGCCCAGCTAGGTCGAATGCCAGATGGTCACTGCTGACATCAAGGGTAGAAGGAGCACAGGCGTAGGAGTCAGGACATCGGGTCGAGGTGGAGTGGGAGCACAGAGGCCGGAAGCCCAGGAGGAGATGACTCCCAGCAGTAACTGCGCCACTGAGAGGAGGCTGAGGTAGAACAGAGGGGATGATGGGAGACAGCGATGACTGGGTGGCATAAATGGTTGGGGACTGGAGAAGATCTTGAAGGGTAATACAAAAACCTCTCATTTGTATTTTGGAGATGTGGTGGAAGAGGGAGGTTAGGTGAGAACAGAGAATTTGAGACATGACTGACAGATTCTGATGATGACAGGGCAAAAAATTCAACTTCTCCAAAATGACAACATTTCTCCCATGCCGAAACCAAAAACTCACTTTCAATGGTGGGAGGGTGGGCAGGGCTCACTTCCATGCCCTTGATTTCCCCGAGAACTCCCTCAGCGATAGATGGTGCAGCCGGCGCACACACCTGGTCAGACAGGCGCTGCTCAGGCTTCGTTGCTGTGTTCAGCTTGGTCGCTCACATAGACGCTGGCGGAGTCATTCCTGCTACCTGCGGTGGGCTCGTGCTGCCGATCCTTTCATCTGGGTGGTTTTGGCTGTGCACTGGGTTGTGAGTGGGGCTGGCGTCGTTGTCGATGGGTCCGACGGTGAGCGGCGATCCACAAGATGTCAGCACCCAGTCCACAAATTCCATGAAGCTCCCCCGAGGACCCTCCATGGATAATTGCGTTCTTCTGGTGGTGTTGAGTCCGACAATCAGGAACGAGCACAAGCAGTCACCTAGGAAGGTTGTTGATGGGTCAGGTTGAGATAGTCCTCCAGAAATTCTTATTGTATGTATTGTTCCTGCCTACCCTAGTATACAGTACCGGTCAAAAGTTTGGAAACATTACTATTTTTAATGTTTTTGAACAAAGTCTCTTATGCTCATCAAGCCTGCAGTTATTTGATCAAAAATACAGAAAAAAGTAATATTGTGAAATATTATTACAATTTAAAATAATGGTTTTCTATTTTAATATACTTTAAAATATAATTTATTTCTGTGATGCAAAGCTGAAATGTCAGCATCATTACTCCAGTCTTCAGTGTCACATGATCCTTCAGAAATCATTGTAATATGCTGATTTATTATCAATGTTGGAAACAGTTGTGCTGCTTAATATTATTTTATAACCTGTAATACAATTTTTAAGGATTCTTTGATGAATAAAAAGTAAAAAAAATATCAGCATTTATTTAAAATAGAAATCTTTTGTAACAATATACACTACCGTTCAAAAGTTTGGGGTCAGTAATTTTTTTTCCTTTTTTTTTTTTGAAAGAAATTAATACTTTTATTCAGCACGGATGTGTAAAATTGATAAAAAGTGAAAGTACAGATTTATATTGTTAGAAAAGATTTATATTTTGAATAAATGCTGTTCTTTTTAACCTTTCATTCATCAATGAATCCTGAAAAAAGTATAACAGATTCCAAATAAATATTAAGCAACAAAACTGTTTTCAACATTGATAATAACTGAGTATCAAATCAGCATATTAGAATGATTTCTGAATGATCATGTGACACTGAAGACTAGAGTAATGACTGATGAAAATTCAGCTTTGCATCACAGAAATAAATTATATTTTCTATATTATATTTTAAAATAGAAAAACATTATTTTAAATTGTAATAATATTTCACAGTATTACTGTTTTTTCTGTATTTTTGATCAAATAACTGCAGGCTTGATGAGAATAAGAGACTTCATTCAAAAACATTAAAAATAGTAATGTTTCCAAACTTTTGTACTGTACATGTTTTTAATATAAATATTTTTACTCAAAAAGTTTTTAAAGAGAGAGAAAAAAAATAGAGAAAATTTTAGAGAGAGTTTTGGGGAGAGAAGAAAATAAAAATTTTTGGAGAGAAAAAAATAATTAGTGAGAGAGAAAAAAAAACATGACTGAAGGATCTAAGAAATTTTTTTTCCCCTACCTTGATTTTTTTTTTTTTTTTTTTTTTTTTTTTACAATATACAAAAATAGTAAAATGTATTGCTTATATAGATTTTAAAATATCTTTATATAACTATATTTCTATAAGCTCTAATTATTGTATACTTATTTATATAGGTATTTAGTTAATTTTGCCTGAATTCACCCTATATATGGGAAGGAGTAAGGAGTATTTTTTGGATTGTGGATCTGAGCACTAATGATTTAACAGCTGTTGTAAAGGTTAGGCCTATGCCCAGCATCCTTCTTTGATCCAATTAGCTTTGACAGGAACAGAAATAGCATAGCAGAACTGACTGAATTAGATGAATCAGTGGATCTAAAATGGGAAAGAAAGATAAAAAATTGGGGTATTGCTACAAGAAATATAACTGTATGTTTGCAATGATGGCTTGAACTTGAACATTGTGAGTTAAATGCATTGAAATGTCAGTCGTCTCCTCTCCGTCTGTCCTTCTCGGTCTATCTGTCCAATCCACTCTGCACACAGTGCCAAACAGTGCATGGTGTTTTAACTCTGAATTAATCCTCTTTCCTCAGGGATCTGTGTGTGATGCAATGGTTCAATGCTACTGTTATCAGTTCTCTTGTACAAGTGTATACCAGAGTCAAATATCAACGTTTGCTTTGACATTGACCCATAACACCAGTGCCGGTATTCCCGATGCTCGGAAGTGCCAGTACGCAAGGAAAACTGGGGGTATGCTAAAGGTAAAAATGGAGAAGTACCAGAGTACCCATTTCAAGCACTGCATAACACTGTTTGACAGTTATGTTGTACATAACATCTGTTTTGATTTCTTGTTTCTCATGAAAAAAAAAAGAGAGAAAAAAAGTTTTTTTCAGTTTTTTAGTCTATGCCTCTTTTGTGTGAATCCACCAGGGACTGTTGGGATAGCTTCCTGGAATGACAGATGTCTTGGGTAGGGTTGTAAAGATTTGGAGGATGTTGTCTTTTCTGAACCTCTTTTCACAGCATATCTCTCCTTGAGCAGCTCTGCTTAGTTGTGACGCAACAGAAAATTTGTGGAGAGAAAAAAGGGTGTAAAATAAAACAGCATAACAAAATTTTATTTTGATCACCATGTAGGCTGTAGGCATACATTTTTACCATCCCATTAGCACTTTAGGAAGGGCTGTAACTCATTGCAAGATTCAGGAAGGCACTTGTAAGATAGTCTCTCTGTGACAGTGTATGAGTCTAAGAAGCTTCAATGATTCAGAACTCTCCTGTTCAACCCCTAAAAACACAAGGAGGTCAGGCCAAATAGAGCTTGCTTGTCTCAGAGGGGAGCTCAGAGATGCAATGACTTGGTTATTATATCATACTCAATGTACCATGTTACATTCATTTTTTAACTACACACCATGGTGCTTCTACAGGTCCACTACTGTTCGGTGTGACTTGCAATTGTATTTTCCATTTATTTTCCATCACAGTTTGTTTCAGAGTATTATAGTTTATTTCCTAGCACAGCATGCTTATCGTCTAGCCATCCCAACAGATAAACATAGTTAAGCAAAACTTAACATTAAAGACATGTGATTGTACCATATAATAGAGAAACACACCACTTTTAAAAGAACAGAAGGGTTTTCTGTATAAAAATCAATACTACATGACGTTTGTTCTATATTTTAGTGTTTCATATAAACCGTTAAAAAAAAAGATTAGACTAGAACTTTGTGAACTTTTGGATGTACAATTCATCGCAATGTCAGGGTTGTGCATTTTAATGGTGCACATTTTTGACAACAATGCTGACAAGATGAAAGTGATGACAAGATGAAGCAAACCTCAGAAATTACATCGACCCCTTGACCTCTTAATGTTAACACGCTGTGATATGTGTATGTCATTGTTGTGATTCATCAGTATCGGTCATTATATTTTATTCCATTTCCTTATGCATGCAGGCAATTCACTTCAGAATCTTAATATCTAACAGGCAAACAATCTTATTTTAAAGCTAACCAACAATTAACAAAGTGCTGGGACTTTGCCTCACATTTACAGTGTCTCTGGATAATAATTTCACATTGAGCTTGTTTAATGTGCAGTCTGAGTTAAGCCATTAGCAGAATTTTCTGTCTCTATATGGGACACATGTGCCTGACTGCACTGTCAATGCTTATTTTAGCTTTTAGCAAATCCTGTCTTTCTCCTCCTGTTAGGATTTAGTGTAGGAGTTTCATTCGCACAATGCTAATATAATAAATGGTATTTCTGAAATCACACCAGGGAACGTCTGCAGCTCAGAAATCACATCAGGGAAAATGTTTGAGTTTCAGCTGGTTTTCATCTGAAAGTCAAGCAAACGCTACATTAAAACTGGTAGTCTGATTGTGTGTCAGTATTAGATGCTTTTAGGATTACTGAAATACTCAATTCTGATTGGTCAATCATGGCAAAAAAAAAAAAAGTTTATATTTTTGTATCAGGCAACCCATGTCCTTCAGCTTGCATACAGTAGCTTGCTGTCTTAATTTTATGTCTCTCACATCAGCCCTCTTTCTGTTCATATTATAATATAATAGTTTGAACTCATTAAATCAAATCATTATTTCATGTGCATTTATTTATCTGGTAACTAGCCAAGATACTACAGTAAGTCATTCGTTACCCACCAGAAATCCATTCAGGATGATGCTAAATGTCCTAATCATCCTGTTGGAGTTTATTTTGTGACCAGCTGTCTGTAGATTATCACTTACTTAAATACTGCATTTGTAATGATTTCATTTGCATTCTTGTGCTGTCATAACTCTTATTGCATACAGTAGATGCGGGGGAGGGTTTTGTTATGGCTGATGAGAAGTAAAAATGTAATTTAATAACACATTGTAATTTTGGCTGAATAAAACACCTAATTACAAAAGTCATACAAATTAAAATGCTTATGTCAAAGCAGAAAGTAATAACATGAAATAAACATGTTTTGGCCCACACTGCTTTTCATAAACATTAAGCTTTATTGCATCTCATGCAAGATTATAGGCAAGGTTTTTATGCATTGTACATGTTCATCTGTTTTAATATTTTGATTTCATGATTTGCATATTGTAACACTTACCCATACAAGTTGTTGTTTCCAGCTAGCATAAAAATAAATCTCACAATCACAATTTTAGGGGAACTGAGATGAAAGATGGTCTAGAATCAAATAAACATGATGCTTTGCTGAATTTAGGCTGATGTGAAATAAAATGATTTTTGATAAATGGTAATGGAACATCAGCTGCTTTGTTTTCTCTTGGAAGTATACTCCTGTTTTTCTACACTTAATTCAAGCCACCTGGATTTTAATAAGCAGAATCATTTACACCACCAGTGTTTTCCAAGAAACACCATAAAAACATGTGGTCTGATTTTCAAGTAGTAGTAATCACAGAAGACTCTGCCGGCCAGTCAAGTGAAATTAATTTTTTGATGATGACGACAAAAAATGATGATAAAAAAAATCTTTTTTTCAAAAGGAAAAAAAAAAAAAAGAGTAATCCATGGAGTGCCATGAGGAATTAAATATTATTATAACACATGGCACATGTGTATACTATTGTATACTGTATACTATTATTGTAAATTTTCTCTCTGTGCCAGTATCTTATTCAGGTTTACGTACAAAGAAATAACGCCATAAAAGGCTAATATGTAAGCATGTCTCAGCAGTACTTAGCATGCAAGCCTCCAAATGCCCTACATGCAATATCTGTCTCCAGACCCATGTAGGGAATCCACTCTGCCATTTTGTACTGTATCTCCCCAGTATGGCAGCTCTGTGAATACGTATGAGGACATTGTTTTTCATATAATCCAGATGAAGCTTGTTACATCATCCTCTCGCATGACTGCTCCTCAGCAGCAATGAACGAACATATTTCATTTGTCTGTCTTTTTTACTTTCTTTGTCTTCACTATTTTTTTCTCTCTCTCTCTTTTTTTTTTTTTCAGTTGCCCCACTTTGTGGCAGAGCAGTTACAGCAGGAAATGTCAATCCAGTTTTGGTTCTAGTACTTTTTCTGTCTAACCGGTCATCATTCCCTCTTCTCATCTTTCATAAAATACACACACATCCAAACACGTAAAGCTGAAATTGTATATTGTTATTTGAGAATGGTCTTTTCTGAGTTGGATTTCCAACAAAATAATTAAATAAATAAAAAAGTAAGTAAATAAACAAATAAATACATTTTAATCAGTATTTTTAATTTCACATTTTGCTTCTCAAATAAATGTATTTTGTTTTAAGGATGTAAAACTGTAAGCAAAAATACCGATAAATTATTTCTGCCGGTAACGAAGATCCTGTGGAATAAATAAGACCACAAGAACATGTGGTCTTATTTATTATACTAAAAGCACATTACAAATATTATTTAGATTACAGCCAAAAAAGAAAAACTAAGATCTTTATTTTCCCAAACCCTACATGGTAAACAATGCCAAATGTTCCTTGTAAAGCTAAATGTAAACAACAGTTATGAACTGAACTTCTGCCCAAGAGAATTTAACAGTACATGCACATGCTACACAATCTGAACACTCAAACACAGACTTTGAATATGTAAATATGCTCAATGCCCCTTGAGAGGAAGAGGTTAGAATAATGTCAAACCCACTACCTTTAGCCATTCATATGACTGGAAGTAATATGCCCTGGCCCCTGGCCTCTTCTTGAGTCGGAAAACTGCCCTAACATTTTGAAAAAGTAAATTCTAATAGTGTACGTTCATTGACATTTTCTTATTTCTCTTGTCAGCCTATGGGAGTTGGACATTTTAGTCCTGGTAGACACATTGCGTAGTCATCTTTAATGACATGATTCCATCTGTCACTTGATTGTAGCAAATGGTAAATGTAACATAACATAAGGGTCAACGCTCCTGTCATTCAGTGGCAATGTGCTCAGTTCTCTGTGCTCTATAAAGCCAAACAAATTCAATGCACTCAAAAAAATAAAGAAATAAATAAAAATAAATGTATTGCCTCAAAGTAATTAAGTAAACATTTACAATGTTTTTTCTTCCTTTCCCGTTGTAGAGTTGCCTGCTTCATGGCAGAGCGTTTACAGCAAGAAATCTCAGTGCAGTTCTGTTATTTTTTTACTTAATGACAGACAGACAGACAGACAGACAGACAGTTAGTTTTACCGGTGTTCAGCCTTGTCTTGTGCTTGTCCGAGTAAAAAGTTTTTTTTTTTTTTTTGTGGTGTAAATATAATTTATTCTGAAGCAATATTCTCATCAGTGTTCTATCAGCTTTTACATATTTAAATGCCCCCGAGGGCATTTTTCCCTAATCTAATTAAATGAATGGTTCATCTTTTATTTCAAATTCTTAGATTTGTTCATTTAATTAGAATCAATAAATTAATATCAAATTAAATAATTTACACTGAAAAACTACAAAAGCATTAAATAATGTTATGAGATTCTTTAAATATTTTTGATTATACATACTGTATAAGAAATGTTAGGGGGAAATAATACTTTAAAACATGAAATTAAACCGCCAGTAGGTGGCGGCAAATGACTGTCTAATGATTGAGTCACTGAGTCATTCATGATGTGGTCATTGAATCTTTGACTCAACTGATTTGTTGCTGTGAGACATGCTATGGTCCTAATGTGATCTTTGTTTGGAACTATATTTTTGCCGCTGAAATAGAATAAAAACAGTCAATATTGCTCCTAATACGTGAGTGACTTAATTTTAACTACTTGTTTATTGATCTGTTGTATGATATCAGTCAGTGTCACATTTCCAATAATGATTTCAATAATGTGGAAAACAGCACTCTTCTGTGATGTTGCTTAACTGCATCATATGTTATAATTTTAACTTTAACTTTGAGTGTGCTGCTGTCATTTGTTTAGATTTCTCCTCGAGAGGCTGCGCGAACCTCAACAGCGCAACCTTGTTAGTTACTGTGTATCAGTCACCACTTATGTTGAATTTAATAAAATCAGAATCATTCTCGCGTTTTGGTGATTGCCTAGTTATTTTTTGTTATTGACGTTTTAATCACCCAATTTGTCCAGTCGACCAAGTAAAATTCTTTTTCACTTGCCCCTTAAAAAATTCACTTGTCCTGACAAGCGTTAATGTCGAGCCCTGATAAGCTTATGTGCCGGGGCTCAGCCCTGGACGGCCCGGGCCCAATTTAAACCCTGGGTATGTGTATACTAATTATTATATTATTTGCCCAGCTGAACCTAAATGATAAGAACAAAGTCTGTCACGTTCAATGTTATGTCGGACTGACGTCATGGAGTCTTGTCTGGGAGCCCAATAACCTCCAAATGGTAACAGAATGAGCCAATGGATTTTGGCCAGTGAGACTTGCATGCCGAGACACCTACCTGGACATACGGGTATAAATAGGACCGGCATTCTCAGTTATTTTGCTTCGGAGCAGAGCAATCGCTCTTTCCAATTCACCTCTACTAAAAGTAAATTTATAAAGAGAGCAGATAACAGCAATTTTTATTGCTATCAGGAGAACACTCTGAAAACAGCAATTTTAATTGCTATTTTGCTTGCAGCTCATCGTGGGATCTCTCTGCCGGTGTGAAGGCGCATTCCAGCAGTGTTTGCATCCAGCTTGCTGTGCACACAGTGCAGCCTTCACCCATGGGCGTTTCAGCTAAAAGAGCAGTTCCCTAAAAGAGCAAGCACGGGCGGTCAGCTTCTTTTTCGAGATGTCTTTCCGTCCGTGTGTTTCTGGATGTGATCGTTTCCTGACTTCATCTGACGATCACGATCGCTGTCTCTCATGCCTTGGCAAACAGCATGCTGAGAGAACGTTCTTAGATGATGCATGCTCTCACTGCGAGATCTCATTCAGCGCTCCGGATGAGGATCAAATGTCGGTAGCTGCATCAGGGTGTGGGAATTTGTGGGCATTGGGCTCAATTGTAACCCTCCACCGCGTCCCGAGTGGTTAGATGATTGGTTCCTGGGTGCGGCGCGCGGTTCACAGTGCTTTTCCGCTCTAGTGATTTTCTTCCCGGAGGTGCATAGGGAGGTTCAGAAAATGTGGAAGGCACTTTTACTGCCTGAAGTCGTTCTTCTGCTTTCTCCATTCTCACTACCCTCGATGGAGGGGCTACTAAGGGTTATGTGGACATACCACAGGTGGAGTGTGCAATTGCAGTGCACTTGTGCCTGCAAAGTGCCGCCACCTGGTGGAATCGTTTGGGAGCTGCTCTGATCCAGGAGATGGTGAACGCACCACTCCTTCCCCCGGAGGAGGGTCATGTGGACCAGCGCCAGTGGTACCCACATTTCCAGTTTCCAAAACCTCTGAGCCATACTAGGTCTGTGCTGACAGTGAAGGTCGCTCCGCTTCCTCACTCTCGGCCACACCCTCATTCACCATGGGTGGGGATTCCAAGTTTCGTAGATGCACCGCCTCCTCACACCTCCCTGCCCAGGTAAGTGCACCACACTTACCACCTTTACTCCGGGATGCTGCACTTCCAGAGTTGGGCCCCAGCGCTCCTTGCTGCACCCCGTGGGTACGTCTGTTGTCTCTTTAGTGCCACTGGTACAGAGTCTGGGAGCCTGGCTAATGCTTCCCAGTCCATTCTTCTGGCTCATTCGGACTGTCAGGCTTAGCTATATGATTCAGTTTGCCAGGCATCCCCCCAGGTTCAGCGGCATCCTGTTTACCTCGGTGGCAGGCAAAGATGCCCCTGGTGAAGGGCGCAATAGAGCCTGTCCCTCCGGCCGAGATGAAGTCAGGACTTTACAGTTCGCACTTCATAGTACCCAAGAAGAGCAGGGGGTTACGGCCAATCATGGATCTGCATGTCTTAAATCTGGCCTTCACAAGCTCCCGTTCAAGTTTCTCACACAGAAACGTATCCTCACGTGCATTCGCTCCCAGGATTGGTTTGCAGCGATCGACCTGAAGGACGCATACTTCCATGTCTCAATTTTATCTCGACACAGACCGTTTCTTCGTTTTATGTTCAAGGGTCGAGCATATCCGTACAAGGTCCTCCCCTTTGGGCTGTCCCTGTCTCCCCGTGTCTTTACCAAAGTCGCTGAAGCTGTCCTTGCCCCGCTCAGGGAGGTGGGCTAATTCTGGCCCAGTCCTGAGATCAGTTATGCCAACACAGGGACCTGGTGCTCAGGCACCTCAGCCATCTGGGGCTTCGGGTCAACTGGGAAAAGAGCAAGCTCTCCCCTGTGCTGAGCATCTCTTTTCTCGGTCTGGAGTGGGACTCGGTCAGTATGACAGCACCTCTCACTAACGAGCGTGCACAGTCGGAACTGCCTGAATATGTTCAGGTGGAAGACAGCGGTTCCACTGAAGCAATTTCTGAGGCACCTGGGGCATATGGGATCCGCAGGCGCAATCATGCCGTTCAGAATGATGCATACGAGACCGCTTCAGCACTGGTAGCCAGTCAGCCGAGTCCCGAGATGGGCATGGCACCACGGCAGGCTCCGTGTGGCCATCACACCAACTGTCGCCAAACATTTAGCCCATGGTCAGACCTTGCCTTTCTATGGGCCAGAGTGCCCCTAGAACAAGTGTCCATGCATCTTGTTGTCACAACAGATGCCTCCACCACCGGCTGGGGAGCCGTATGCAACAGGCATGCTGCCTCGGGCTTCTGGACATGACCTCAACTGCAGTGGCATATCAATTGCCTCGAGTTGCTAGCAGTACTCTTTGTCCTGCGCCGGTTCCAACCATTGACACGGGAAGACCCCCAGAAATGCCCGGTCGGCTCTGTGCTTTCCTTTCTTCAAGAGAGCTTGGAGCGGAGGCTGTCCCCCTCCACCTTGAAGGTGTATGTCGCCGCCATCACAGCACATCACGATGCTGTTGATGGCAGGTCATTGAGAAAGCACGACCTGGTCATCAGGTTCCTGAGAGGTGCCAGGAGGTTAAATCCTCCCAGGCCGCGCCTCATCCCCTCCTGGGACCTCTCTGTTGTCCTTTTGGGTCTACAGAGAGCTCCCTTCGAGCCCCTAGAGTCAGTTGAGCTTAAAGTCCTATCTTTAAAGACAGCTCTCCTGACCGCGCTCGCTTCCTTCAAGAGGGTGGGGGACCTGCGGGCATTTTCGGTCAGCTAATCATGCCTAGAGTTCCGGCCGGCCCTGTCACACGCCTGGATATTGGATACCATCGCCTTGGCATACCAGGCCGAAGGCAAGCCGTGTCCCCTTGGAGTGAGGGCCCACCCAACTCGGGGTGTTGTTTCCTCCTGGGTGTTGGCACACGGCGCCTCTCTGGCAGACATTTGCAGAGCTGCGGGTGGTAGGACCTACCGCAGAGACCTTTCATATGTAGCACTTCCCCCCGGGTCAGTCCATATGTGTACCTCCACATGTTACCTCCCTTCAGGCAGGGTGTGGTCTCCGTAGCATTCTCCTTTTTTGGGACTGGGCATGCTTCCCCAGCGTTATGGTCATTGCTGAAGAACAATGGGAATTGAGTTCCGAAGCACTCTTTCCTGGGGTAGGAACAGCAGCTTCGACCATCCCCAGAGTAAACACTGTCCCTTTCATCCCCTTCCGTATGGAGGACTACCTCCTCAGGCTTAGGGAGCTGGGTATGTTATGACATTGTGAGAGCAGTTGTCGAAAGGGCACGTTGTAGCTTGCCAGCATCTGTATCTCCAGCAATCATAACACAGTTCAGTGGCTATGGTGCTTTCCATATGGACCCCATGACATCAGTCTGACGTAACGCTGAATGGGAATGACTGAATGGGAACATCAGGTTACTAATGTAACATTACGCCCCCCTGTCACATCCCTGAACCACCGCTGAATGGCCGGAATCCTGTCTCAGCTCCTCAGGAAAACATGAATGAAGTGAGAATGCTGGTCCTATTTATACCCGTATGTCAGGTAGGTGTGTCTTGACATGCAAATCTCACTGGACAATGTCCATTGGCTCGTTATGTTAACACTTGGAGGTGATTGGACTCCCTGGTGAGACCCCATGATGTCAGTCTGAAATAACGTCTCCGTTCCCTCCTTCAGGGAACAGTGGTTACATTAGTAACCTAGACATTCTTCTGCAAACACCAACATCGGTACACCAGGATCATCAATGGAAACACATGCAAATGAAAACACTAAATTTGATTACATTAAAATTGATTCTATATTAGAGCTTGCATTATATTATATTATATTATTTTATATTCAGGGAGTAACAGACTCAGAGACAGCGAGAGTTAGTTCAACCAAAACAGGTATTTGACAAATGATATGCACAGTTAAGCAGGTGAATAATGAATCAGTCAGTGTAATGAGCAGATGAATACTGATTAACACAGTCTTATTCCTTGGTGGTGGCTGAAGCATGGAGAGTAAAGAGAGCACACACCTCTTGGCGGAGTAGGGTGAAAGTACAGTATAATGTTCCAAACAATAGCTTACAGGAGATCACTGGAAATTCATAAAGAGACTTCACAGGTAAGTAGTCCATAATTCATATTGGAGACCAGACAAAGAGTGACTGTGTGGTGCGTGTTCTTATCCTGGTGCAGATTGGAGTGCTGATGAGAAACAGGTGCAGGTGATGGCTGAGTGAAGGCAAGTGAGGGACAGGAGGGATGCTGGGAAATGTAGTTTCTGACAAGATGACTGGACTGTTGAAGACTGTTGGGCAGATGGAGAGCATACAAGACTATTATATTATATTATATTATATTATATTATATTATATTATATTATATTATATTAATGTCTTTATCCATCCATATGTTGAAGTTTGAATTTACTGCTCATTTGAAAGTTGCATTATTTAACATCTGTTCTTGAAATTGCCTCAGTCACATTCGTTTCTTTTACATTCTGCACAATGTGGTTGATTGTGTAGCTTGTTCATTAGATTTACCCTCAGGACAAAACAGTGAGTGCTGGAATCTCAAACATCATAAACCTTCATCAATTCACTGCATCTGCTCACATCAACGTGGCCTCATTTCTTTCAAGAACACATATACCGAACAACTTGGGATGCTTAGCATCCAGTGACGTGTTAGAATGTGCGTCATCCATTTTATTTGGACCACAAGATGTCTGATCCCATTTGCAAATTGGGAACTAAATTTGGAAACTAAATTTAGTGAGGTTTATGATTAAAACAAACATACAAAAAAACTGCTAAAGGGGAAAGAAAAATATACTTAATTCAAGATAATTTGCTGAAAATATTATTACTTTTAAGGCTATTACTAACAATGATTTTTTTAAAGGTAACGCAAGAGCTCACTGAAATGCATATTAAATACAAGTTTCTATTCAAATGTATACATGCGTGTCCTTCTCGTAATTTTGAGCCGCAACCATACTTTAATGAAGTTCACTGTAAATCTAAACACAAAAACTAGGTGCGCATGTGCATGGGGTGTCGTGTCTTTCCCTCCCAGCATTTTGTCATTTACCCTCATTAAGGCCTCGGAATGATCCCATGCATGCAACTTTGACAACCGCTGAAAAAGATATGTAATATTATACAAACCAAAGACTTTCTATAATGAGCGCCTGAACCTCAAGCCATGTGTGTTCCAGCTATTTCTTATACCCACTTATTCTTAAGCATCATGACTATTCATGACCACTGGGAATTTGTGGAAAACTTTGATGTGTGCGAGTTGACATGACTGGGAGCAGATTGTAAATACGTCTAAAGAAGCCAATAAACAGTGTGTCATAGTTGTTCATCGGCTTAGGGTCACTAAAGATTGTTTGCGTAATGTTACGCTCGGGGTGTACAAGCCTTCTTGCCGTAACCTTTTTTTAACAGGCTTATATAATCACCTCATCTGAAATCATGGATTGAACATTAATTGCAACAGATGCTTTACATTAGCTATTTCCGCCCAGCTGGCTGGCTTCCTGTAAACATATTTTGAGCTGATTCGAACATTTCCTATGTTGCACCTTTCTCGTTTCTTTCTCCTTCTTCTCCCCCTTCTTTCTCTCGTTCTCTTTCTGGGCTTTGTGAGCAGAATTCAGTTTGAAATGTGGTGAGGCCTGGCAGCTGATTGCTGTGCTGAGGTGTGTGCCCATCCACTCTGTCAGCCTGCATAATAATCACACAATCGCACACACACTCTGGCCTGAGTCCTCCATTAGCATTTCTGTCACTCCTCTAGTCTTCACCTAGCCTCACGTAACCCTCCCTCACTCATCCTCAACTGGAAGGCTAACTGCTGAGGTAGTTTGTAACCTATCTCTGTGAAAATACATTTGATCTTGCATTTCCTCAGGGAATGTTTTGGTCATCTAAGGAAAGATCTCAGTTATTGAGATGTGGCCACAGTTTAGCCTGATGTTCTTGGCATGATTCCCAGCCAGGACTAGTCTTGTGGTTTGTTATGGGACAGTTTATTCAGCTGCCGACAGAGCTGGAAGACAGTTTAAGAGAGAATAACAACAACTTTCTCACTCAGTAATTGAATCAATATTGGTGTACAAAGGCATTGTAGTGACTGAGACAAATCAGAAATATAATTATTGGCTACATTTGACAAATAATCTTTAAAACCCCACAACCAACAAACTGTGTGTAAAAATGGCATAAGATAACCCCGAAGGGCAATTTGCAACAAGGTGGGGGGCCAGGCCTCTGGTCACCATGGCAGCAGAGACAGATCTTCATATATCACTGATAAATGACAGAAAAGAATGCAGAGCTTTGCTCTGGACTCACTTTGGATCAAGTCATAGAAATACATAGGAAAGACACATACTGTAGCCCGTAAAACAAACTTTCCTGCATTAATTTATAAATGATCTGTTCTATAAATGAACATGCCTATCTCCAGGACATTGCGTGTATTATTACTGTTTATAAAATGGTTAGTTCCTGTCCTTGATTCTGATTGGTCAATAGCTGTGTTTTATTCACGATAAAACGATTTATTCACCCAACGGTTCTGTGTATCACTACACAACACCCTAGCAACCACTCTTAGCAACGTAAACTGTTTGTTCTCAATTGATATTGTTCATTGAAGCATACTGTATTATGTAGAAGAGTATTGTGAAAAAGAAATTGAGTGAGTGAGTTTATTACCTGCATTTAGATTTAGCATTTCCCTCCAGGTCAGTCCTATGTTCATAATAAAAAATCTGTTTAAATGTCCGATGTATTATCTTGTCCTTTTAACAGTAAAGGGGTTTTCCGTGACTGACAGCGCTAGTCAAAGTATTTGTCAGTTGCGTCTTTTCAATGTAAAAGTCTTCGCTACTGACTGACACGCTCATAAAGACAGTCTTTGCTGCCATCTAATGGAGTAATAATGTAACTTCTGTTGCTGTTCACATTCAGGGACTATTTTTTTCCGGCAGAAGGAAGGCTTTTAGTGAAAGTTTACTTCATGAAAGTTGCATTGATACATATTTTTGGCTTTAATATTTGTATTGTGTGGAAACCGTTTTATAAAAGCAATAAGGTACTCAAGGCTAGGGCTGTATTGTGAATAAGTCACGGCTGAAGGGGTTAACAACAACGCCCTTCAGCCGTTACCACTGTAAAACATCACAGTGACCTCCCTCTCTTCCTTCTTCTCCTGGATGCTGTGTGTGGCAGGCAGGTCCCCAACATCAAGCCATGTGCAACTTCCCTGACCATAACAGAGTCAAACTAACGGCACAAGTTCGTTGTCATTTCTTCATTCAAAGCAGAAGAAATCTGCGAGATTTCACAGACTGCTTCAACTGTGAAGGCAATGCAAGTATTGTACATTCTATCTAAACAGAGGTTTAGGATAAGCAGTACAATCCTCTTAACAAGGTGTTTTGAAATGAGAAAGCTGATGGCTCTTTTCATGTGGTTAAATGGCTCTTTTCCATAGCTTCATTTCCTTTCCTGTTTGCGGTTTAATTCACTTTCACTTTTCCATTTCCCATGAATGTGTGCTTATGTGTTTGTTTAGATTAGTTATGTGTTCATGATTTAGTTAATAAAACTTTGTGCACAATACAGATGAGTTCCCTGATTCTGATTCTGCCTGCAGATTAATGTCACTTAAACGATTTCTGGTCTTGTTACACACTCCAAGCGCTGTATTTGCTAAGAAAGAATTATTTTTCTGTGTCCATGAAAAATACCCTTTCTTAGAATTAATAAATAATCAATACTGAGTGTTCGCTGGACAAACTGATTAATTGATTGTAACATTAGTTCATCTACATCAAGATAATCTGATTAACTGATCCAAATATTCATAGTTAATTATAACAAGTTATGATTAATTGCTAATATTTCCCTTTTGAGCTAATTTCCTACAGCATATTTATATTGATTGAGCTGAGAGTGTGTCTAAATAAATGGGAAGACAATTGCAAAGCATCCAGCTAATATATGTAGCTTTAAATGAATTATAGATTTATTTAAACTATGGATAAAATATGTCTTGTATTCAACAGTGTATATGTGATACAGGTCATAAATTTACATTTATGTTTATGTAAATTTATGACCTGTAAATGTAGAGGAAAAAAACAGCAGAAATTCAGACTTCAAACTGGTCAGGATAATTAACATTTTAATACATAACATGTATATATATATATATATATATATATATATATATATATATATATATATATATATATATATATATATATATATATCATTGTTATTATGAACGTTATTCATGTTGTTTTATTTTAAAAGTACATTTTTTATACATCATTAAAGTCCAAAGCAATTACAGTGTCCAGTACCAACCAATATAATTGGATTTTAACATTGTTCTGATATTGTCCACATAAGATGAATTCACCCATTTCTTGACCTTCATTTATATTTACTACTTTAAATCTTCCTCAGACAGTGCAATTAGCACTTCCTTCCCTGAGTGTGTGGTGTATAGTGGTAAATCTCCATAATAAGGCGACATGAACCAGTCGATTCTTCTTAATTTTGCTTTAGGGCAGCACACGCAGCTTCAGCCTATGGTTTACATACACACAAAAAAAGTGTCCTGTCACATTTAATAAACGGTTATGCTCACCACAGCAAGAGAGGAATAGAGTCAATGGTTCTCCCTCTCTTATTCTCCCTCTTTCTTCTGGCTCTCTTCTGCATTACCTCCTCTCATTCCCTCATTCTCTGATGTGGCATTTGTCAGGCCATGTGGCCTGTGGCAGCTACCTGCAGAGTGTCTGTGTTCTATCCTGTCAGAACACATTCGCTCTCACTAACTCTGGCATCTGCACACCTCCTACAACACTCAGGGCCAGTCTGAGGGAACGTAAAGGATTGAAAAAGACTGTAATCTCTTGTTATAAAATACCTATTATGCTTATGCAACCAATTTTAAACTGAATACCGCTAATGGATGGACATTTCATCACAAGTCGTAAAGATGTGTATAAAGAAGATTTGAAAGAAGTGCCTTATGCTCACTAGGCTGCATTTATTTGATTAAAAAAAATAGAGTAAAAACAGTAAGATTGTAAAAAATAATAATAATAATAAAATACTATATACTATAGTATTTATAAATACTATAAAGAAATAACTACTTTATTTAGCTGTTTTAATATATTTTAAAATGTTTTTTTTTTTTTCCTGTGATGGCAAAGCTGAATGTTCAGCAGTCATTACTCCAGTCTTTAGAGTCACATCCAATAATTCAATATGCTGATTTGGTGCCCAATAAACATTTCTTAATATTATTATTAATAATAATAATAATAATAATAAAACAGTTGGTGCTATTCTGTTGTGATCATTCCAGAAGAACTGCGCTGATTTATTTATTATTATTTTTTTAGAATGTAGAAGTCTTTATTCTTGCTGAATAAAAGTATTAATTCCTTTCCAAATAAAATCTTTCTGACAACAAACTTCTGAATGGTAGTGTATATAATGGAGTGAAATGCCAAATGCATTCCGCCAAGTCTGAAATTCACTGAAATTTAAAACTGGCTAGTCAAATTGTTCATAAACTGAGATGTATCTTTATTGTAAGACTGTAAGTGACAAATCAATGTGCCTTTTGTGCCTTTTTTGTATTTATTTATTTATTTTTGAAAATTAAATTCAAAGTAATTTGCAAATATTTGGTGTTTTGTAAAATCACAACTATATATGTATTATGCGTTTATTTTTCTATTTATTCATGTATTTATTTATTCATATATTTACTATTTTTTTCCATATATTTATGACATTTCATATATTTATATTTATTTATTTATTACAAACAGTCATAAATATGTGACTACTGCCAATTTGAATAACCATTTTGGACATTTTAAACCATTTTTGGCAGTTTTGCTAGAACAATTACAACAGTTTTCCTACTGCTGGTGTGATAATTTGTGCAATGTGTGATTTTAAGAAAACAAACAAACTGCCAAACAATATTAACAAGCAATGATAATTTTGCACTTGCCTTTTCATCATATACTGATGAAAGTGTATGAGACTGATGAAATGCTTCAGGGATAATCGTGTTCAGCTATTAAAACACATTGCCGTATACATACATTCTAAATTTATAAGGAGCACTTTGATTTCTCTTCTTTTATTAATATTTATAAAATGAATAAATGTTTGAAGAATTGAAGATGCTTTTAGAATCCCTAAGAGATTTCATTTTTATGATTGTAAAAACGAGGAGGCTCGTTTTAACATTCCGCAAAGTCTATTCAGCCTATAGCTTTGAGATTATAGGATTTATCAAGCCAGTCATTTAGTCTGAATGCCAGCTTTTTAAGTGGCAATCAAAAATAAATATATGAAGTAACTCTTAATCGGAACTGTTGGGCTCTAATGCTTAATCATTGTGTGATTGCGTCCCCCATCACAACTAGTTCTTTCCCTCTTCTCGTCATTTTCTTCTATGACTATCTGTCTTTCTCACTCCCTCTCTCGATTTATCTGTGGCCGTGGTCATTAACATTAACGTGGCCACTTTCTCCTCAATTAACCATGCTGCAACTCAAGCAGAACATTGTATCAATGCATACAGGCTTGCCTAGCAACTGAAAGGGTATTAAAATTAACAGTCTCCTTTCCATAAACCAGAGTGTTAATCCATGCACTGTCAAATGTAGGGCTAGGCTTTGAAATGTACTAAAATAAAACTGGAGACGGAGAAAAGATGTTTTAAACTTGGCGGTGGTTCAACATTAAGCCTCAATATGACAGGAAACTGGCCTCAATTACAGCAAAGTCTTGGGCTCAGAAGTGGGCTGCAGCGTGTCACGAGAGGTCTCTCCCCTCAGAAAGGCAATTATTGTTCAAAATGAAAAAACGGATTCATATTCTGTTATGTCTTATGCATGACAAACCTAAGGCAGAAATGTAAAATACAAAGCCAAATTTTTATATTGCTTGCCTCACAGCAATTGTGTTTATCATAGATACATATTTATAAATGCACACACAATGTTTTATGAGAGATTTTAAATATGGACATATGAGATTATGAATAATGTATTTGAGAATGAATCAACAGACATTTTGTTTCCTGATTTCTAAGTAGGGCCGTCATCAAGAACATTGAGCGAGGTTGATGAGGGGGTCCTTTAAGGTTCTGTATCTACCCACTGGGCCCAGATAAAGGGGGGCAGCCATAAAAATCTTATCCCAGGACCCCCATTTAGCGACGGCCTTGTTTAAAAGGATACTACATGAGGGTTCTGTAACACATTTGTGAATGGAAATGGCTTCATTAAAGTTTAAGCTTGAGAGTCACAGCCTCCAGGTGCCCATTGCTCAAGCTTTACCCCAGGGTTGTGGTGCAAGGCGGACATTCTTATCCTTTGCTTTCCCTGGTGGGGCGAATGGCTCAGCTCCATCTGTGCCAGCCACATGGCAGGCAGCAAACTACTGATATCCCAGCTCTTCGGGGAACCTTGGAGGCACATGGCCACACTGCTGGACTACAACAAGAGAATTATCTTTCTACTGAGCATTTCCTACAAAGCCATGGGTATCGATATAATATGTTAACTGCTGCTGCACAGACATCAGCACTCCTATACATGATGTGTTGTCTACTAAAGAACCAAGGCCTCTCATCCATGATTAATTTTATATCAGGGAGCTTGGAAAACATACAGGTTTGTTTTATAGACTCTAAACAAGCAACATTCCATTAGAAAATCACTTGGATTGGAGAACTGGATCCCAGGTTAGTTCTACAAAACCAACAGAGACTCAGTTGCAATTGGAAGTGCTAATTAGGAATGCCAACACATATTATTCTCTGTCCTGCTGTTGCTCACAAGTGATCTATTTGAACACTACACACGTCTTCTCTTCTGGCTCAGTACATGTGTCTTATGGCCTGTTGAATGAATGCACAATCTGAGCACTAATGAAGCAAAATGCCCAGAAGAGCTACAAGATTTATGTTGTACACCTCACACCATTCTACCTAGACACCTTACAATGGTCTGATTACTCTACATGTTCCAACGGTTAATTATGTCTGATTATTTATTGAAATGTGAAGAAATTCTCCATTAGTCATCATTTAGCCAACTCACCCTCATGTTTTTCTAAACCCATGTGATTTTCTTTCTTCTGTGAAAAGAGTTATATACTGTGTCTAAGCTATATTACAGTATAATGCAAGTGGAGGGAAACCAGCATCAGCTATGGTTTTAGAACAATGTGAAGGTGAGGTAATAAGGACCGATTTTACTTTTTAGCTTGTATTATTCTATAAATCAATGTTCTCTCCACTCTCCATTGATCTGACAAATACTTATGGATTAAGTGCCAGCAGCAAAGTGTTTGCTAGTATACTTGAGAGATATCAGAAACATGGTTGTAAGTTCCTCCACAAGTCAGCAGATGGCGCTCTCAGTCAAATTCAAATGGCTCATTGCCATACCACAGACGTATTCTGCATTTGCAAGTTTTACCCCGAATAAAATAAAGTATAATAAATGAAAAAGTGAGAATCGTTTACAGCAAAATTAGATGAAGACTCGGTAGTCTAGTAAAAGCAGCTTTGGGCAGCCTCATGGGGGCCACCATGTTAAGATCACATGATCAGATGCGTACTTAATAAATCTCATAATCCCCCTATCTGACACTTTACTGACTGTATAAATTAATCATGGCTTACCAAGAACAGAACATGTCTACATAGGCTCTGGTAACCAAAAGCTATTGCTTTTGTGTCATGCAGCATCCACACCACTAGGAGTCAGAATAAAGTACAATTCTACTACCAAATTAACAAAAATGACTGCTATAGAAGTGAAGGCTATCGCTACAAAGTGGGACAAGGTGCACTAAAGACATTTGATGAAAGTGACATGTTCACTCATGTTCATGTCCCTTACACAACGCAACACAAGAATCTTGAAGCTGTTTTTCTCCATATCGGATATTACACGCTGGATTCAAGTCAAATGACACTGCTCAAAAACATAGTGGCCTCTGTTAGAGAAATATTGCTTTTAGTATCAGTTGATGGGAAGTCAAGCAAAGGTGGTTAGACAAGCAAATGCACATTGTTGACTTCTTTAATTTCCCAAAGTGCTCAGAGTGGCAGTATAACCTTTACGTGCTGCTACTACTAACAATCCAGGAAAGCTGTTACTGGGTCAAATTGACCCGAAATGACAAATCACAGTTCAAGAGTCACAATTTGCTGTTCATGGAGTCAGTGAAAGCATTTTGTCTTGACAAATCACATCTACGGAAGGCGTCATGCATTTTCAGGCCAAAAGGTTGATGTTAAAGGGATAGTTCACCCAAAAATGAAAATTCTGTCATCATTTACTCACCCTCAAGATGTTCCAAAACTGTATGAGTTTCTTTCTTCTGCTGAACATAAAGGAAGATATTTTGAAGAAAGTTTGTAACCAGGCTGCTTTGGGGCACCATTGACTTCCATAGTAGTTAAAAAAAATATATATACTTTGGAAGTCAATGGTGCCCCAGAACTGTTCAGTTTCCCATATTCTTCAAAATATCTTCCTTTATGTTCAGCAGAAGAAAGAAATGTATACAGGTTTGGAACAACTTGAGGGTGAGTAAATGATGGCAGAATTTTCATTTTTGGGTGAACTATCCCTTTAAGTTGCAGAAAATCTGTCTAAACCGGGTCAAAATGACCCACAACAACACGGTTAGCCACTTTGATAAAGTAGGTGAGGTACACCATCATGATTTATAAGCCTCTTTAGACATTTATGATGGCTCACATTGCTCAGTGGGCTCAGTGGTCCTGATATCCATGCATGTTTGTATATGCTAATGAATTTGCAATGTGTCCAAGGCAAGCTAATCACACATTTGTGAATCCGCTGAGGTAGCTAGGCAATGTTCCACACTCTTTTCCTTCTTAGATTGGTGCAAAATTAGATTCCACACCTGGTAAATTGGGCACTGGGGAGTTTGGAAACTGGACTATGCAAGACCCTGCAGTTTAGACACAAAAGCCATCATTACTTTTGCTTTCTGTTCCAGATGAAAGTCAATTGGTATGCATTGTATTAGCAATGGGAGGGGGCAGGGCAATTTCTGAGATATTCAGTTTGTGTTTTCTGGCTGATGTGTAATGCTGTATGGCCAAGTACAAATTGTGTGCAGATGCCACTGACAGAATGCAGCATTTTCAGCATAGTGCAAAGGTAAATACACATCTAAAATATTAAAAGGTAGCATTCCTTGAGAACATCTTTGACACATTATTGTAAATGTATATATTTGATCTGAGACCTAAGAAAAGCAGTTATGCAAAGCCTTGGTCATTCAATGCAAAAACCATAACCTTGCTTGCTTAAGGCAATGTGGATGACCCTTTTTTATTTAATTCATACTATTACCTTCTGTAATTTAAACAACACAGTATAGTTACATTATTTTGTAAAAACACTAAAGGAACAGATTTTGTAATAAGATTTTTGTATGTTGATTTTTTGTGTACGTCAGTCATGAACAGAGAAATAAAATGTCATCTATGTACTGCAGACCATAGGTCACAAGAATGGATTTTGTTTTAGAACTTTACTGCCAGCTACTGGCAAGCAATTGCATTGCAGTCTTTTTACAATAAGACGTAAACAACCGTTCAGTGTTGATAGATTAAGAGTGCCATTTGTCTTTCCCCAGGGTATTTATTTGTAATATCAATAGTAAGAAAAAAGCTCAGACAAATGCCTCCCATGCTACTTTTCCTCCCTTGCATCAAAAAGCCATGACGCGTTTTGTGCACACATATAGATCTGGATGGCAAGGGACATTCAGTCCCACCTTACCATGCATGGACTGTTCTTGCACCAGTGAATAAATATTCATAATAATAGTAAATAAATGATCGTCTATATAAATAGGTATAATCTGGACATTTATAAATAAGTGTATTAAATTAACAATAGCATAATAAAACCAAACATGTTTCAAATACTTGGCATAAGGACATTTATATAGACAAGTCAGGTACTTGAGAAGGATGTGTTCCCCCTGCTGATTCTTGTTTTTTTCATCCTACCTACTGGAGTTTCTCCATGCCATATTGGCCTTTGTCCTGTTGACTGGGGTTATTAAGGGACTATTTACTGTTTTGAAGCAATAATTGAATAGTACATTTAAAGAACTGCATATAGACCTATACTGTACAAATTAACCTTAAATGATTTATAGAATATATCTTTTCAAGGTTTTTAGTTCATTCTAGCATTAAACATTTAGGTTGGGTTAAAATTCACTTGCCTGTTTTCAACCTTGCTATAGGTCAGCATTTCCTTGTGTTGTATTTAAAGAAATGCATTTATGGGTTGTATTGAACTACAGATGCAAGATTAACAGGCTTTAAAAGGTCACTCAGTCACATGACCTACATGCCAAACACACACAATAAATATGAACAATTAAAACAAGTACACAAGTGTCTTTATTTACGCAAGCAAGTTTGTTTCTACAGTTCGAAAAGAAAAAAAGCCACTGTCAAGCTGTTGGCACATTTATGTACAAAACCAGTTAATTTTACTGCCTGCTACAAAGCATTCTCAGTGAAAGTACAAAAAAACTAGTACAGTATGTGGATAAAGCTGAAAGCAATGTCAGGATAATACTGAATACGCAACATCATAACAAGTATAGGTTTAAGACAGGGTTTGGAAAATTATCACAAACTAGAAAGGACAAAACTCAAACACTACAACCTAATAAGATATTTAGCTTAATATTGTTAGCGTAGTAACTGTAATACTGCACATTTAGAAAAAATATAGTTGACCCCAGCAAGACAGTCATAAGTGTAAAAATCAAAATAAAGGATCTTTTTTTTTTTTTTTTCTCGAGTTAGTTAAAACTATTACCATTAGATGCATAACCATGCCACAAATAACATCTAGATTCACGGTTTTTACCTAATACAAGTTTCTTTTGTGGTTTTAAAAAAAGCTGCATGACTAGTATGAGTACAGGGACTCAGCGCTGATTCCAAATGCACTTACACCAAAAAACTCACAATGGTCCATAAGTGCACAAAAACTAGCTTTTTTTTTTTTTTTTTTTTTTTTTTTTTTTTGAGTTTTGTTTTTTGAGACACTGACAAAAGTACTTTACTGCAAAAGTAGGGCAACTGAAGTTGGCAAGACCAACCAAAACACTGAGTTTGGCGTAATACATGCCTGTACATCCACATCTTTCTAGTTCTTATTCGAAATGTTTGAATGTTACATAACTACTTTGTTTATTCCACCTTCCACAGTGTTTGGCAGAGTTGTTGAAATCAACTTTTCCATTTAGATTTATACTTCTCCGATATGAACGACGATCTCAAGAATATCACCTACTGTAACACTGACTGGCAAGATGTGTTTTAAAAACTGACAAGAAATGTGTATACACTTAAAGAGATATATACAGTTCAGAGGAATGACCAAAAAACTGTTTTTGTTTGATTACTTGCATTTAAAAAGTTAAAGCTAAAACTAAGCAATAAAACACCTGAAAATGTTATTCGCATGTGAGTTTATGGCTTGCAATGGATGAGAGAAAACGAATATCCATAGAGTCTCCCAAGGCAAATCCTACGTGACCACTCTAGCTGATTTGAGATGTTCTTTCACGGTTCTTCTTTCCCAGTCAGCAGCCATCTTTGTCGAAGCTTAACAAACAGTTACTAAGCACCAGTGTCACACCTTCCATTAATACTGCGCACAGCTAGCATATACAGTTAGGCCAAGCTACAATATAGCAGTAAAAGTCACTTTAAGGTACTTTTTGAAATCCCTGGCACTCCAAAACTGAATTTGTTGGAAAAAGAATCTGTACATTTTTGTGCTGTTGCTGCTGTAAGTGTGGCAGCCTGAGCGATTTAACCTGTAAATCATAAGTTACAAGTTTGGTCACATTTTGGTTTTTAAAAAGTCTAAAGAGAAAAAAAAAAAAAAATCTGTGAATCTAAATCATGACTAGCCATTTATAGGGTGAGCTTGAAGAACGTAAATCATCGGTGAGTAATACAAAAATGTGAAAAGTGTGCTGTAATCCCTTTGGCTAAACCCAAAACCCCTAACAAGACCCAATGAGACTTAAAAGTATGTGGTACAAAAGAGAAGTCACTCAGCTTGGTGTGTTTATCAGAATGTGCTTTCAAACACGTCAACAGAAAAGGGAGGTAGAGGAGAAATGAAAGGACAAAGAAACTAAATCCTGGGTAGTCAGAGACGTTGCCATTGAGACGATAAGCACGCCCCTAGACCAACATTCTGGGTCACACCCGTACGTAGCAAGTGTTACAGTTATTTGCCTCCCTAATCCCATCCCATCCCACTCCTCACCCCTGGAAACCATGGAAAGTAGACTTAGTTAAGTTTAGTTTATATATGTGTCTTCAGGGAGGGGAAGGGCATGCTTGTGTATGTGTGTGTGTATACATATTTATATGTGTGCGCATGACCGCGTGCTTTATGTGTATGCGTTCAGACGCTCTTTAGAGCGAGTTGAGTGGATATCATGAAGCTCCTGCTCCTCCTTGGACTTGATATCCTCATATTTCTGCATCCGGCAGGCGTCCTTCACGTAAGCCCAGTTAGCCGACAGCACCATCAGGTAGTGCACCTACAGCAACACAGTGGTTAGAGGGGAGGGTTAGTATTAGTGCTGATAACCATTCTGCACCCCCCCCCCCCAAAAACTCAAAAGGATTACTCTGGAGAAGACCAGGAGGGCGTTTAGTGCCCCAGTTTAGTATGGAGATCAACCGTTTCCCATGTCAGACAAAGCAGCAACCAGTTTCAGCTGAATATAAGCCAGGTTAGTTTGTTCGTTTACACATGTTATCATTTGTAACTGGTGGGTTAACTTGGGGCTACGCAGCTGGTTATGGCGGGGAGGTGAGGGAAGCACAGGAACTGAAACGATTTTGCAAAATGCAAGGGCCTGGGTGTCATTTTAATCAAGCTAATTAAGGGACGTCATTATGAAAGTCGCGGTTGTGGGCGATGGTGGTGGGGCCCTTGGTGGATAGAGAGTGTGTCGGGAGGTGGGAAAGGACACCCCAGACCGGAGCTGGCTTCAGAAACGCGTGCAGTACCTCCCCGTGTTCTTAGACGTCAGAATGGCATTGTTATGGATGAGGACAGACACTGCCACCACCTATGACAGTAGCCAGATCATTGAAAAAGAGAAAGGAAGAAGGTTACTTACTGCTTCCTAACAACCCCATTCCTAACTAACTCCTTTTCACCCTCATGTCGTTCCAAAACTATATGATATTCTTTTGTTGAAAAGAGGAGATGTTTAATGTACACTGAAAGTGAATGGTGAGCAAGGGCTGTCAAGTTCCAAAAGCATCATAAAAATCCATCTTCTGAAGCCATACGACATTGACTGATAATCTTGCCCTTGTCCGTGTCACTCAAATCTTATTCACATTCTTGTATATTCAAATATGCAAATCAGTGATGCCAAACGTCATTGGTTCTTTTGGGTCTCATAACCAATTTTGAAAATGTTTGAGCACTACGTCTGAGGGGAAAGGCCTATGATGCCTTTCAGGGTGCGTTTCTGTGAATTTCCGAGCCTTTGGTCACTATTTACCTTAATTGTATAGAAGAAAAGAGCTGCCAAACATCTCTGATGTGACCAAAAAAAAAAAAATGGAACAGAGTCAATAAATGATGCCAGAATTTTCATTTTTAGGTGAATTATCTCTTTAAATTTGGATGGTTCTGAAAATGTTGGCATAATTAATGTGTTTTCAGAACAAAAATGGCTCCTGCAGTTCCCTTGCAATGCCACAGTTGGGAAAATGAGACTCTGATTCATTTTGCTGAAGTTCCTCTATACACCAATGGGTGGCATCATTGCTGCACAAATCAGCAAACTGCGAGTATGCAGCAATATTCTCTGAAAGGTATGATGTAATTATATAATCAAAAGAGCACAAATTATGATCCAATTCTGTAGACTCTTTGTTTCTAAGTACTTAATGTCCAAGCTGTTTTCTCATTTGCAAACCGTGTGGAATGCAATTAACTGGTATAAATGAGGCCAGACTGTTTCCTTTCCAGAAAACAAATGCATTGTGCTTTTCAGATACACACACACACACACACACACACTGCAAGAAGCTTAGGCAGAAGACAAGAGCACAATACTAAGGTAAACAGTGAATTGACTGCATCAAATTAATTTGATACTATTCTATTTACCTTCTACATAAGCTCTTATATTAACCAATGAAAATGGCTTTTTAAGATTCAAACCAATGGGTAGAAAATAGTGTCTCACAATCACTTATCGCTGTTCCAAACAAGCTTCTCTCCTTCCTTCCCTCTCCTCTTCTGTTTCCATGGCAACAACACCTCCTGCATTTTCAATGATGAGCGTTCCTCTCCCTCTCTCTTCTTCTCTCTTTGCTCACTCACTACTTTACAAGAGGCCTTGGATGTCTATTGCATTTTGGCTCACACACACATTCTTTCCTGATTCTAAACAAGTGCCTGATTTCTATAACATACTTGCTTAGATTTCATATTACCCTTCTCGCAGGTGTCCCTGGAGTCAACGAATTAATGAATCTCATAAATCAATCTATATTCCATTTTATTGCCCTGAAAGGAAATTTAGATTCAGGGAAAATTTATACAATGCATAAACGGAGCAATAAAGCAAGATAAAAAGTAAAAGAGAAAGACAGCAGTGGAAAAGCTCACCATTGCGATAACGGCAGCTCCAGCCCCCGCAAGTGCGCAGACAAACAAGTGGAATGTCAGATCCAGCTGAAGAAAGAGACAAAAAAAGACTCTGAAGAGGAGAAAACCTGGATGGTTTTCTGACAAATCACCAAGAACACTGTTAAAAAATATTTTATTCAAAAGTTGTAAATGAAACAAAGATTATTGGAGTAAATTTTACAAGAAAACACTATTTCCATGTCAAAATTTAACATTTCATTCAATGTGTTACTTGCCTGTAATTAACTGTAAAATTGTTTCTACACCAACGAATTACAGATAAATCTAGATCTCTAAAACAATTTAAAATGATAACCTCAAGCTATAGCTATGCACATTCATTTTCATTTCATTTCTCCAGAGCAGCACATGTCAACAGTGACCTTTAAACAGATCTGATAAATGTCTGTAATCTCTAATAATATTGTGAAAACATGACATCCACTGCCATTTAACTTGTGGCGCAGTCCATAAAAGGAGCTGCGCAACCTTGCTAATAAATTTTAATATTATTTAACTATTACATATTTATATGGAGGAATCCCTGCTACACAGCGTGTCTTCAGACTTAAAAGCATGGAAAGGTTTACAATTTATTCATATTCTCTCTCTCACTCCCCACCCTTCTTTTATGCCATAGGTCGCTGACTGTAATGGTGGATTGAATTTAGATGAAGATGAAGGCCATCAGTCAGGATAAAACAGGCCCTGCTTCAGAACTGCCAACTGACCTCATTAGATTCACACATCTTGATAAAGTTCTCAGAACCAGTGCACAGTTTTTTCTCCTCACCAATGGACACAATCCCTGCAATTCAAATAAAGGTGTCAACATCAGATTATTAGGGAGTTGATATGTGCTTATTAAAAGTGCAATAGTACATGCATAAATGACCATTAGATATGCCAAAGCTGTTTGGCTAAATTGTGCTAATATGTAGAAGTCATGCTTTGGTCATTTGTAACTTTTTAATAATGGTTTTAATTATTTCTTGAACGTGTAGGTAAACGTGATTTCACCAAGTACAGCATGTTCCTGGATCAACATCATTGTTGATCCTGGAACAACATTCCAATCAGATTTGAGGGAAAAATGTACAGTTTATGTCAGGTTTAGGATTACAGGGGTTAGGTGCTTCTACATCAGTCATTTCCCTCTGATTTAAAGGGTTAGTTCACCCAAAAATTAAAATTCTGTCATTAATTACTCACCCTTATGTCGTTCCACACCCGTAAGACCTTTGTTCATCTTCGGAACACAAATTAAGATATTTTTCATAAAATCCGATGACTCAGTGAGGCCTCCATTGCCAGCAAGATGCCCAGATGCCCAGAAAGCTACTAAAGACATATTTAAAACAGTTCATGTGACTACAGTGGTTCAACCTTAATGTTATGAAGCGATGAGAATACTTTTTGTGTGCCAAAAAAACGAAATAACGACTTTATTCAAAAATATGATGGGCGATTTCAAAACACTGCTTCATGAAGCTTCACAAATCTTTTCTTTTGAATCAGTGGAGCTTGAAAGACTGATTTCAGTAAATGAGGCTTTGTTACGTCATAAGAGTTTCGGAATTTCAATGGTTCGCATGACTTTGGCAGTTTGATTCACGCTCCGAACCACTGATTCGAAACAAAAGATTTGTAAAGCTTCGAAGCTTCATGAAGCAGTGTTTTGAAATCGCCCATCACTGGATATTGTCGAATAAAGTCGTTATTTTGTTTTTTGGCGCACAAAAAAGTATTCTCGTCACTTCATAACATTAGGGTTGAACCACTGTAGTCACATTAGTAACTTTCTGGGCAATGAAAGTGTTCATTGTCTTGCTGGCAATGCAGGCCTCACTAAGCCATCAGATTTTATCAAAAATATCATAATTTGTGTTCCGAAGATGAACGAAGGTCTTACGGGTGTGGAACAACATGAGGGTGAGTAATTAATGACAGAATTTTCATATTTGGGTGAACTAACCCCTTTAAGGAATAAGTTATGGGTAGGGTTAGGGGTAGCGATAGGGGCTACATTTTCGGATTGGAATGTTGTTCCAGGATCAACAAAATATGTTGATCCAGGAACATGTCTTACTTGGCAAAATCACGGTGACCAATGGGGTACACCACAGCTTTGATGTTGCAATACTGTTAATAAATGGCCGTATTACATTTAAATGTCATAATTGTGCTTCCAGTAGTGATGGTACACAATTGATTTCTGTAATGTGCAAATGTAATGCAAATGTAATGTAATGCATTTTGTTGTTTAGCTGTTGCAAAATTTAGAAGAGTTATTTTCCCATATTCTCTGTCCTTGGAAGTCTGGATAATACATGTAGCCTGTCACATTCAGTAGCTTCTGCACTAAAACATGAATAAACTGCAACACAAAACATAAATCTGATTGAGAAAGGATTCCAGGTTGTTTTAAATCATCTCGGACAGTTACAGCCCTACAGCCAGCTGGACATGGCATTCACTGCTAACATATTCACATAGTAATCCAGAAGCACTTGAATGTGACTAGAAAATAGCAATCATAAGCAGCAATCCATAGATCCATATTTTATTTTGCTGGCTAAGTATTTAGTTTACACCAACATGTGCAGAACTTAAGAAAAGAAAAACATAGTACAGAACTGAGCTACGCACCAAACTGACGCAGGTCGAAACAAGGGCTAGAACTTTCCAGGCTACTATCCACCCGAGAGATGTTCTGACAGGTGTTCCAGATGTTGAAATACATGAAGACTGGCAGAGAGGTGAAGGCTGTAACGCCCAGCCAAGCCAGCATGAAGATATAAGTAAGCATGATGAACTGAAAGAAAAAGAAAAAAATATATGTAAAACTTTCAAGTAAATGCCACACCATACCATATGGAATTAACTAAACATTAGTATTATAATATTCATAAATTCAGTAACTCAAAAAAATTTAGGGATACATAATATAGCAGTGACCTTATCAGCCATCTGAAAGATGTCTGTTGTTGGAATTAGATTATATCAGATTTATTTTTTCTAATTCAGTAAACTCCTTCTTTTCTACTATACAATACTATGTTTTCTATACCTCATTTAACTTGAAGCATGTGATTTATAGTGTGAAAGGTTTTTGTTTAAAACAGGCAAAACTTATAATTTATGAAATCATGCTTAGTAAAATTTCGAGATCAATGCTTTTTGCACCATATTATTTAAAGGGTTAGTTAGGAAATTTCTGTCATTAAAGGGTTAGTTCACCCAAAAATGAAATTTCTGTCATTAATTACTCACCCTCATGTTCATCAAAAATTAAGATATTTTTGATGAAATCCGATGACTCAGTGAGGCCTTTATTGCCAGCAAGTTAATTTACACTTTCAACGCCCATAAAGTTACTAAACACATATTTAAAACAGTTCATGTGAGTACAATGGTTCAACCTTAATACTATAAAGCGACAAGAATACTTTTTGACTTTATTCAACAATATCTAGTGATAGCCGATTTCAAAACACTGCTTCGAAGCTTTTGTTTCGAACCACTGATTCGAAACAAAAGATTCGAAGCAGTGTTTTGAAATCAGCCACAAAAAGTATTCTCGTCGCTTTATAATATTAAGGTAGAACCACTGTAGTCACGTGAACTGTTTTAAATATGTATTCAGCACCTTTCTGGGCATCTGAAAGTGTAAATTATCTTGCTGGCAATGGAGACCTCACTGAGCCATCAGATTTCATCAAAAATATCTTAATTTTTGTTCCTAAGATGAACGAAGGTCTCAAGGATGTGGACATGAGGGTGAGTAATTAATAACAGAAATTTCATTTTTGAATGAACTAACCCTTTAATATGCTATCCTGCTTCTGTAATAGCTTTTTTAGATGGGTGGTTGATCTTACCCAAGCACTGACACAGCGCCCACAGGTGGTGATCTTAAAGTCCCCATAAAGGTCCCGGATGGCCCCAGTGGTGAAAAATCCCTCCACCATCAGCAGAATACCATAGACGAAAAAGGCTGCTGCCACTCCATAGATCACATACTTTAAGATGTCAATCCTGAGGAATCAAAAACGATAAATAATTCAAGTGTCAGTGCTTATCTTGCATACAAATAATAATAGAGGGCACAATGGTGGCAGAGTAAGTCTGTATTTTGTGAAGTCCTAATCCACAGATTTTTTTGTGTGTAGATTAAATTCATTTAAAAATAAAAAAAAACACACACAAGTACATAACTGTCTAATTTAATTATTCCAAAGCCTTACTCAAAAGTATTTGATAAAATAAGATAAAATGGCTGAAAAAATGCTGCTCCACACCATTATTCCTTCCTCCACCCACTCCTTTCTCTTGTTCTCTCCGTCCATCCTGCTCTCCTTCCCACCAGTAGAGTTCCGGTGAGCAGGTGTGCTCGGATGATCTGGTTCAGAACGCTTAATTCTCTGAATGGGACTGATGCCAAAACCTAACATGGTAGCTCAGAAAAATCAGTCTTGGCAAAAGTGTTTATGCGTGTGTCACTCTTCTTTAGAAATATGAGTGTGGGAAAACACATTCTTTTCTTTACTCACTCTAGGTATAATTATTCTGTATTGTCCCTATTAACTTGAATAAAATGTATGCAATAGTATGTTTGTTTAAGTTAAACTAATAGACAATGAATGAAGTCATATGTCATTTAAAGTCAAGTGTTAATTCTTTAAAACTTGGGTTCTTGGCAAGCAATAATGTCAGTTAGCACTACATTATTGAGCAGAGCTGGTCAAAGAAACTGCATTTGAAGCAACTAAAACATGTCACAGAAATTTGGCTCAACAGACAGCAAATGTTCTTTTTCATTACAACGTTGGTATTATGGCACTCACATGGTAAAGACATCCAGGGCATCGACAGGCGACCGGACAACATCGAAGTAGGTCTGCAGGATGGTGACGGTCCCAGAGAGAGCCTCGTGACCACAGCCACAGAAGAGCGCCACCCCGGCATACAGCAGGATGGTCGCGATCAGAGAGGCGTAGGGTATCCCACTCAGGCATTTGAGGCAGCATTCAGAACACCCTGGGAACAAGAGGGAGAGTCAGTCCATAACGGCTAAAAGAGCAGTAGTGTATAACAACCAATAGCGATGCGATATATGGCGATGCTGTTGATTAATATATAGAAGTGCAAGAGAAATTAGAATCAAGTAACGGGAATATGTCAAAAATGTAATCAATTAAGTATCTTGTTGATTAAAAGTATTTTAAAGTATAAGGTTTTTTAATAAATCAAGATAAGGCAGTTTTTTTAAGAAATGTATACATTAATTCTGCAAGGATGCTTTAAAAGTGATCAAAAGTGACAGTAAAAACTTGTTACAAAAATGAAATAACTTAAAATAAAAAAATCTGAAAAGTAATGTATTACTGTTTCCACAAAAATATTAAACAGCATTGTTTTAATTCATCTTTGCCATCACAGAAACACATTACATTTTAAAATATCATAACATAATAGAAAACAATGATAGACAGACGATAGATAGATAGATAGATAGATAGATAGATAGATAGATAATTTACATATATATATAAAAGGTCTAAATAAACAGTAAAAAAAAAAAAAAACTTTTTTTTTGCTTTGGAAATGTAATTATGTAGAAGTATCCAATTATCCTACAATCATTTAATTAAAGCATAATTTCTTCAGGGTTATAAACAGCAAAGACTATATCAATTCAAAGCAGGACGGTTTATGTACAACAGATGAAAATGGTGAGTCCCGTCAGTCCATTACCTATCTCAGAGTGGTAACAGATGAAAGTGCATAGCAAATTCTATTTGCACGGTCCAAGAGAACATCCATTCCCACACATGTCACAGGGCAGGAAGTTTACTGTCACTCTAACCAATCATAACTGCCACAGCTGAGAGATTCATGGACACAATTCAACAGCACACAAACACTATTGATTGCAAAATTGCAAGTCGAGAATGGTACCAGCAATGATTTATGGGTAATCATAAACAAATCCCACCAATACAGGAGAGAATATAGATCAGGTCTTCAGAGGATGTTCACTATCATGTATACCTTAGAATAAAAATAAGAGTCCTTATTGTGGAGCTCAGCAAGTCGAGCAGGATAAATGTTTCACAGCACAACCTCTTAAGCCCTGAAGCAAAGACATAGTACGGAAGATACAGCTGAAGCTGAACGCGCACGGTTTTTGAGCTTACATCCCATCTTTTCACTGAGCGCCTTGTAGTTGCTATTGGTGCAATGGCATTGTATGTGCATTCTCCTCATTCCTTGTAGCTGCACCCCAGAACTTGCTGTTTACAGGAGTGTGGATAATGTGTTTTTTGCAGCAGTGACCCAGCTGTTACAGGGGAAACAGACTTACACCTCCATTACACCTTGAGAAGAGCCTGCAGCTCTGAACACAGTATAAATGCTCTGGAGAGCAGGCAAGCGTTACTGCATCAAAACACGCATTATGTAATCCTGACTGAATTTAGAGTAATGCATAGATTAAGAAAAGATAACAATGTTCATTTATTAATCACACCTTGCATTACTACTGTATACTGGAATTTCAATCAGTGCTCAAACATTTCATATGCGTTGATTCTTCTTGTCAGTATGACTTTTGTTTTCTGTTCAAACACGAATTCAATCAGATCAACAGAATTAAAATAAATCCACTAAATAATATACTAAAGTCTGCAGTCTGTGGATGGAGCAGTAAGATTGTTTATGATAGAAATTAATTCTTTTATTCAGTAAGGATTAGGGCTGTCAAAATTAAAGTGTTAACGCATGCAATTACTTTTTTTTTTTTTTAAAGCTGCAGTCCGTAAGTTTTGCCTCTTTGTCGCCATCTCTGTTTGAAACCTGCAATTGCAGTTATTTGCGGAATTATCATCTTTACGTGGGTTGTGCATCGACATGGCTCCTCAGCACAGATAAATCTAATGTTTGCTATCAGTCACCACATCGGTGGATACTGTACTTCAGAATCACAGATCCTGTGTCTTGGAAGTATGACTAAAATAAGAATTTTCACCGGAAAATGTCATCTGAACAAGTAAGTAAAATGTCTGCCACTTTTGTTCTTTTGTTCGGACAATGTGGGCCAGCCCTGTTGCAATGTAAATATATATTATGAAGAATGAATTATAGAAAATTTACGTAGTCTATATCCTTCCGTCAGCCCAGACGAATTATTCGCGCAGGTGCGGCCCACTTGAGGCAAAAAAAACTAATCCGTTTAGTGTGCTCAGTCTGTCATTGTCAAAATGTTTGAGATATCCAATCAAACCGAAGGAGGCGGGATTTATGCTGCGTTCAGATTCTTGAGATGACAACACGTGACGTTATATTCGGAGCTGTTCACGTCCTCGGATTGGGAATTATGCGTTTCTATGGCACCACTATCAACGCCTAAATGAATCTACAGCAGTCAGGCAGCACAGCGGCCACGTGTTACGTGGGAGCTTTCAGAAAACTCCCAGCTTACAAACTGTAATTACGAGCTCTACGAGGACGTGAAAGCTTTTTACTGTTAAGTGACGGACATTAATTTCCAGGGATACACTTCTGACCTTTTTGGATTTTTCATATTTTAATGCCATTTACGTTATTCGTCACACAATGCACAAAGAAACATTAACATAGCCTATAGTTTTCAGCATGTCAGATAAGAGTGAATGTTTGCGTATCTGTTGTCAGGATTACTTCAGTAATTTCACAATAATTTGAAAATTATTTATAAATATCATTTATGAATAAAATATCATTGGAAATATCATTCTCAAAATATCATTCTCGAAAATCGAAATATCATTCTCAAACTTACACTAAACATGGCAAAACCGGCATATTCAAGTAGCCACTATGTCCCGTGTTAGGAAAGTGTCTAAAATATATAATTTTCTTATTAGTTCACATGCGTTATTTTACAGACTGGTGATCAAAAGTTTAAATAAGACTTCTTTAATGTTTTTAAAAGAGGAAGGCGGAATTTATTTGATCGAAAATACAGTCAAATAGCTGTTTTCTATGTGGATTTATTGTAAAATGTAATTTATTCCTGTGATCAAAGCTTAATTTTTAGCATTACTACTCCAGTCTTCAGTCACGTGATCCTTTAGAAATCATTCTAATATGCTGTATTTTTCATAAAAATAATTTTTACACTCTTTTCCACAATTGGACCTCTATTCCATAAAATCACAGTTGTCAAGCTCCTGAAAGGACAAATACTATAACCACTAGAAAGGCAGCATAAAACAGTCCACATTCTGCACTACATTCTAAGTCTTAGACCATACCAGAGCATTGTTATATATGGACTGATTTAATGGTAGGTATTAAGCTTCAGTGATATTAAACTTCCCTGTATGGAAAAAAGATTTGAAATTTTTTTTAAATAATTTGCCATGTGCATCAGGAAAGACAAATAATAACACAAACAAGCATGCCAGTCATTCATTAAAGTTAATGATAAGCATTTCAATAATAATAATTGAAGAAAAAAAAAAGCATTTATATTTCTGTATAAATAGCATTTATACTTTTATGTTATAAAAAGTGGTGTAAAAAAATGCTCTGTGCATAATGAGCTGGTGGGTTTTATGGTGAGGTGTGTTGCGGACTGGGTGTGATGGGCCACTTTGTGCCAGAACAAAAGCTTTTTTGCCCCAGTCCGCCCCTGGTTCTGACCAACTGAGGAAAAAAAGCATTACAATAAATCGTGTCGCCAATGGTGATTAAATCTAACGATCGCTTAGCTCATATCACGTCAAACCGTGCAAATTATTATTATTGTTAAACTTTGTTCTCAAAATGGTTAATGTTAACAACATCAGCATTGTGTGACTGTCAATTAATGTTTTTTAAAAAAAATCAGTTTCATAGAGACATCAGTACCAGTATTAGTATCAGTGATAATGGCCTTCATTCATAAAAAGATGCCATTAAACAAATATTTAAAATATACTGTCTTTAAGTTGTTTCTACATTAATTTGTAGAGTACCTGTGAAATTATTACAATATAAAAATATCCAATGTTTTTAATCGCAATTTATTGTGATTAATAACAGGAAAAAAATGTGTGATTAATTAGTATTTTTTTAATCAATTGACAGCACTAGTAAGAATGTTTCAGTAAATACATTTACAAAAAAAAATGCAAAATAATTTTATTTTAAATAAATGCTGTTCTTTTGAACTTTCTATTTATCAAAGAATCCAGAAAAAAATATATCTCAATTTACACAAAAATATTGAACAGCACAACTGTTTTCAACATTGAGAATAATTAGAAAAATCAGCATATTAAAATGATTTCTGAAGGATCACGTGACAATAGAAACTGAAGTAATCATGCTGAAAATGTAGCTTTGGCATCACAGGAATACATTACATTTTAAAATATATTAAAATAGAAAAGAATTATTTTAAACTGTCATTTTTCATAACATTACTGTTTTCACTGAATAGCCTTGTGAGCACAAGAGGCTTCTTTCAAAATTATTTTAAAAGTATTACTAACCCCAAACTTTTGTAGGTATAGTGACTTGTAATTTAATATATTTTGTGCAGGAAAGCATTTGGTGTAGCAAGTTTTGAATTCTTTGAACATCTCTGTGGTCTAAACCAAAAAAATAAAATACCATATTTAATTTTTAACATATATATTTAAATAACATATATATACAGGTGCTGGTCATATAATTAGAATATCATCAAAAAGTTTATTTATTTCACTAATTCCATTCAAAAAGTGAAACTTGTATATTATATTCATTCATTACACACAGACTCATATATTTCAAATGTTTATTTCTTTTAATTTTGATGATTATAACTGACAACTAAGGAAAATCCCAAATTCAGTATCTCAGAAAATTAGAATATTGTGAAAAGGTTCAATATTGAAGACACCTGGTGCCACACTCTAATCAGCTAATTAACTCAAAACACCTGCAAAGGCCTTTAAATGGTCTCTCAGTCTAGTTCTGTAGGCTACACAATCATGGGGAAGACTGCTGACTTGACAGTTGTCCAAAAGACGACCATTGACACCTTGCACAAGGAGGGCGAGACACAAAAGGTCATTGCAAAAGAGGCTGGCTGTTCAGAGAGCTATGTCCAAGCACATAATTAGAGAGGCGAAGGGAAGGAAAAGATGTGGTAGAAAAAAGTGTGCAAGCAATAGGGATAACCGCACCCTGGAGAGGATTGTGAAACAAAACCCATTCAAAAATGTGGGGGAGATTCACAAAGAGTGGACTGCAGCTGGAGTCAGTGCTTCAAGAACCACTACGCACAGACGTATGCAAGACATGGTTTTCAGCTGTCACATTCCTTGTGTCAAGCCACTCTTGAACAACAGACAGCGTCAGAAGCGTCTCGCCTGGGCTAAAGACAAAAAGGACTGGACTGCTGCTGAGTGGTCCAAAGTTATGTTCTCTGATGAAAGTAAATTTTGCATTTCCTTTGGAAATCAGGGTCCCAGAGTCTGGAGGAAGAGAGGAGAGGCACACAATCCACGTTGCTTGAGGTCCAGTGTAAAGTTTCCACAGTCAGTGATGGTTTGGGGTGCCATGTCATCTGCTGGTGTTGGTCCACTGTGTTTTCTGAGGTCCAAGGTCAACGCAGCCGTATACCAGGAAGTTTTAGAGCACTTCATGCTTCCTGCTGCTGACCAACTTTATGGAGATGAAGATTTCATTTTCCAACAGGACTTGGCACCTGCACACAGTGCCAAAGCTACCAGTACCTGGTTTAAGGACCATGGTATCCCTGTTCTTAATTGGCCAGCAAAGTCGCCTGACCTTAACCCCATAGAAAATCTATGGGGTATTGTGAAGAGGAAGATGCGATATGCCAGACCCAACAATGCAGAAGAGCTGAAGGCCACTATCAGAGCAACCTGAGCTCTTATAACACCTGAGCAGTGCCACAGACTGATCGACTCCATGCCACGCCGCATTGCTGCAGTAATTCAGGCAAAAGGAGCCCCAACTAAGTATTGAGTGCTGTACATGCTTATACTTTTCATGTTCATACTTTTCAGTTGGCCAAGATTTCTAAAAATCCTTTCTTTGTATTGGTCTTAAGTAATATTCTAATTTTCTGAGATACTGAATTTGGGATTTTCCTTAGTTGTCAGTTATAATCATCAAAATTAAAAGAAATAAACATTTGAAATATATCAGTCTGTGTGTAATGAATGAATATAATATACAAGTTTCACTTTTTGAATGAAATTAGTGAAATAAATCAACTTTTTGATGATATTTAATTATATGACTCAATTATATGATTAGATTCTAATTATATGACCAGCACCTGTATATATATTATTTTCTGGATATCTAATCATATTGAGAAATACAACTATACAAACTATTTGAATAGTTATATTTATGCCATCTACACAAATACTGATTCAGTTTGTCGCTTACTGTACCTTGCTTCCTACAGTAATCATCAACATCACTGATGTCACATTTTTTTCAGGGTAGAGTGTTTCAGAAAAGTCTATATGCCATTAAAGTCTTCAAGTTTTCGCTATTGCTTGGATCCCTTCATTTCAGGCAGATTGACTGTGATATCTGGGAGTGAAGTAGAGTGACACGTTACTTATTTATCATGCCAATAAACAGCACCAAACTGCCATCCCTATGGTGTGCTTAAGATTCAGTCAGTCTTGGGAGTGCTGAAACAGATTAATGAGGGAGCCAAAGTCTGTTCTTTGATCTCAGTAGGATGAGACATGAGATCAATACTCAGACTGTCAGTGGAAAACTCAAGCCTAAACCTGCCTCATCAAGTGCATCCCTCTCATGCCATATGTACCGGTAAGAAATCTATAATATTGGCTTAGGTAAGAATATTGCTGTTTAGAAATGATAGTTCTAAAAAGGCTAAATCCATTTATCTGTCCTTGAATCTGCCTCTTTAAAGTCAGCATGAAACGGAAGTTGTTATAAGCTTTTCTTCCCTATTGTGATGTATATCCATGTAAAAAGTTTTGCAAACAAGAAAAACATGTAGGGAGGGACTTGATTTTGTCTGGGAATTGATCATTGTGGTTTGCTATCGCTGTGATCTCATGTGAGTGACAGGTTGCCCTCCCGTCGAAAAACATGTCATCATAGAAGAGGATACATGTCGTTGAAAGAGGGAGGGGAAGTTATTTTGATTAAAGATTACAAGGGCATATAAATTTTAAAAAAAAAAAAGAAAAAAAAAATATATGAACGGATAAATCATTTATAATAAACACTGCAATATTTCATAAAAAAATAAGAACTGTCCATTTTGATTTCAAGGTTACTTTAAATAGTCTGAAAGTCATCAATAAATAATACCCTCACTGTGGATTTTGATTCTTTCATTATTCTTTCACATTCAGAAACAGCGGAGAGTGTTTCCATCATTATAGATGCTCCCAGGAGGGAAGTCTGTACAGCTATTCTCTGCAATTAAAAGTGCACTCAGTGAATGAAACAGTGTGATTGTGGTAAATCAGGTACTGGTCAAAGTCCTCAGATTCAATACTCATTATATAATAGGGGACAGTGGGAAATTATGCCTCTCCATGAACCAAGGTTTGCTGCTTAGTGTGCGTTATTATGAAATAATAGATTGTAACAGGGTTGTGACAATAGTAAACTGGTTGTAAACATAGGACTGTGGTTATTTTAAACTTAATTTATGTCTCTTTTGCTGTAATATAAACAAGTTTTCTGACTAGTAAAATCATAAAAGTGATAAAACTTGTTAAATCAAGTAAAAACTTAAATCAAGTAAAAAAAGGTTGATTTTAATTTTATATGAGTGAATCACTCTTTGTAAAAAAAAAAAAAAAACTCATTACAACTACATCACAAATAATAAATGAAGCTCTAAAACAGACCTGGTATAATTGGTAGGCACTTTCAAGGGAACGGTAATGGAAGAAGACAAGCACCCTATATTGAATACATTAAGGCTGAGAGAGGTGGTGAGCATCTACACACAGATGAATTGCTTCCTGCTTGGTAGTACTACTATCTGTCTCCTTGTCCACTGGTCCAGAAGATCAGAATCAGAGACCATTACAATGGTAATCTCCTTTCTTTCCTCATATACAGACTTTCTTATGTTTAGACCAGCTGCCAGAGTTCAAGTTTTTTTTTTTTTTTTCTGTATCATCATCATATTACATCACTTAGTTATTTAATTTTTAATAAAAATTATATATATATATATACACATATACAGTGCTCAGCGTAAATGAGTACACCCCCTTTGAAAGTAACATTTTAAAAAATATCTCAATGAACACAAAAACAATTTCCAAAATTTTTTGTGAGGAGAGGCTTCTTTCATGGACGGCACCCATGAATGCCATTCCTCTGCAGTGTACGCCGTATTGTGTCACGGGAAATATTCACCCCAGTTTGGCTTTCTACTTCTTTAGATAACTGCAGTGAACTTGCATGCCGATTTTCTTCAACCCTTCTCATCAGAAGACACTCCTGTCGCGGTGTTAACTTCCGTGGACGACCTGGACGTCTCTGTGAGATGGTTGCAGTTCTCACAGAGAACTCATTCTCAGGTCTTGTGACATTTCTCTTCCATGTGGTGCCATTGCTGACAGCATGAAATGGGAAGGGGTTTTAACACACTTTTATAGTCAACTGTCTGCTGGACACCTGTGTAATGAATAATTAGACTCACCTGTGGCTGAATTCTTGTTAAATTAGACATTTGTAGTCTAAAATTTAGCTTTGCTCCAGACACTTTCAGTGGGGTGTACTCATTTTTGCATCACCCTAATTTGAGTAAAACTGAAAAAGTTATTTTATTATCCTTACTTTCATGTTATAAGTTAAACAGATGTTATATAATACTTAGTCTTGTCAACATTTTGGAAATTGTTTTTGTGTTCATTGAGATATTGTTTAAAATGTTACTTTTCAAAGGGGGTGTACTCATTTACGCTGAGCACTGTATACATATATTGCATACATGTGGTTTCAGTTGGTTTTAAATGTTATCTTAAACTGAATATTTAATATTTAAAATGATGTAATATAATTAGACTATAAAATGTATGTAATATCCAAATATTTAATTTGAAAATACAAACAAATTAAAATCCTTTTAAATGGAATGAAACAGAAGAGCAGCCCAAACCTCAAAAGCCCATTAGGAAGGCCATCAAAGCTGATGAGGAAAAATGATGTAACCCAAAAATAGACACCACACTTCCAGATGACACGTTGTTTCATCCTCGTGCAGCAGTGCTGGAGTAATGTAGGTTTACAACTGGAACACCTGTCTCATTTCCTCTCTGTCCAATGTCTTTAATCCACTGCCAGAGGAGTGAATGCACCACATCTATCAGGACAACAACAGGGCGGATGTGAACAATTATTTACAGGTGCTTCTCTCTACATTTTACATGGTCAGACTAGACTTGGAAAAGCATCCTATACCCTTAGCCAACATTCCAAATGGAGAGAAGGCTCTTGGAATGCTTGCTCCTTATATTCCCTATGTGGGAGTTGGAATTAAACACACAAAAGCTTCTGAGGAGAAATCGTTTATTTGCACCATTGTTATTCATTGAAAAGCAATACTATGCCCTGCAAAAATGTCTAGACCCTTAAATACCTATCCTTATCCTACAAAATAAAAACAAATGACATTTTTTCTACATGGAATGTAATGGAAGAGCAGCTCAAACATCAAAAGCACATAAGAAAGGCCATTAAAGATAATGAGGAAACATTATGTAACCAAGATGCACTACATTTTCATTCAAGATGATTTGTTGGTTCACACTGAATGGATCATCAGGGACAATTATAATTGTATCACCTTTTTAGAACTACACTAGCATATAGATAGCTTCAAACTAACAGACTTATAGACGCTGACTAAAAGCCAAGCATTGCCCTAATGAGAAATAGTCAATGGCTTACAAAAGGTTTTTAAATGTGAATCATTAAAATGAGCATTTTCTGTATTTTGAAGAGTTTTCATATACTATTTATGAAATAATTATCCTAGAAAACCACAATATAGTGTTACAAATTATCTTGAGCTGTCCAAGCTGCAGTGAATGGGCAGATCGATTGAAAACCGTAACATTACTCCTGCCACTGATGCACAGCACCTCTCCTGACAGCAGATGTGTCATAATCCATCTCTCCATTTCTTTAACCCACAAAATATCAGGTTTAAATAAACAGTTGTTTCTATGAATGTTGTAATAGTGCATACAACACCATCTCCCTCACTCAAATATTGAACAAAAGAGCTCAGCAGATGCTGGACTCTGAAAGGCTCTGTTAGCCGCAGCCAGCTGCCAGCCTGACCGGAATGTGAAGCAGCACCCCAGCATGCAGCTAATGGCATGTTGAATGACCGCAGACCAACCAGAGACAGAAATAGAGGGAGGAGCTGATGCATCACATCTGTGTAAATGAGAACTCCAGCATCATCAGGCAGATGCGTGTGAGGTAAGTCAACACTGACAACATGTTCATACGAGCCACTCAACAAAGATTATTCATATTTTATCTACCATAATCATGATTTATTTTTTACTTTGAGCTGTGTGTATGTGTTTGACAGACTGCGTTGTGTTCCATATCTTGTTTCAAACAATTTGCTCTTTTGAGAGGCACAACCAGACTTAATGAATTAAAAAGACAACAATAACTTTTAATTAGCCACACAGAACTGAAACACATGGGCATAGATTACAGCTCCAAATAGAACAATATTTTGCTACTTTTCATGTTGGGTAAATATGGTTTTGGAAAAACTTCAATACCAAAAAAAAAAAGAAAGAAAAAAAGAGTACTTTTAAATAAGCAGTGAAGATTTTTTGGTTTTCCTAAGAAATAATCTATAAGGATGCCAAATCAAAGGTGAAGGATCTAAGGATAGCAACCTGTGTGTGTTACTTTAAGAGAGCAAACTTACATCTGTGTTGCGTTTTAGTTTCCTTTTTTATTATTATTATTCAGTTTAATTTTTAATCATTTATGTAGTTTGTCATTAGATTTATACCATTTATCATTTAATCATGTATTCATTTGTGTCATTTTATTAATATTTTTATATAGTGTTGTTGTTCTTATGATTGTGTGGTTTCAGAGGATATTTGTCTTCATGAGTGAGAGATAAGAGAATGTCTCTATTTCAAGGTTTTTAATGTCACAGTACAATGTTGCGAAGCAGTAATATTCCATTGTTTTTGTTTTAGTATAATAACACTTGTTGGATTTGTACTGTACAGTGTAGTTTGTGTAGTTTTGGGTACCAGACAAAATACTTATTTTGGGTACCAAACAAGACTGGCTGTTGACAGGTTTTATGCTGGGTACACACTATAAGATTTTTTTAAAACTTATAAGATTTTCAAAATGTGAGAGACCACAAACATGAGGACAAAAAAATCCTAGATCTAACCGTTTTGCTCCTATAGTGTGTGGTGTGCCATGATGACAAAAACAGCACACCACACACAAACAGATTTTCAACCAGAGTCCCGGATGTGAGCACAGGAAATCTCACAAAATATCTCGAGACTTCAGAATAAACATGGCGGACGATAGGCAGGAAGAAATTGCAATGATAATGTTTGAATGATTTTGACAGAAAATTCACGGGGAAAAAAGAAAAGGGTTTGGGTGAAGTCGTGGAGATGGCACGAAACACGGTCTTTACTTTGTGCTGTGCCATGACTGCGTTTGTTATGTTTCTGTCTTCTGTCAGCTTGCTTTCTGATTGGATATTGGATATTGTTTCATTTCACGGTATTATACTTTCATTAGGTATATCAGGCTGCGTTTACACTGCAAGTCTTAATGCACAGATCTGATCTTTTGACCATATCTGATTTTGTGGCCAGTCTGTTTACATTCACTTTAGACGAGACTGGTATCCAATATCTGTGTTTACATTAATTCCCGCCCAAAATGATTGTCACTGATAGCTTTACATGCACATGGTAGACCCTTGGGTTTTGAATGGCAGCGCAATTAAAATTATTTATATATTCCACGTCGGATGGCCATGATGATTACCTGCCAGAATGGATAAGTTAACAGCTGTCAGTGACATGGATGTTTTGCAGCACAAAATCTGACTGAACGAATATAGACTGGAAAATAAAGGTAATTTGCGTTTGTTATTTTATCTACAGTCGTTAGATCTAGAGTTCTGAAGTGAAATAAAGTAGCAGATAAGATTACAATTATTTGAATGAATTTGCATATAATGATAATGAGAGAGAGAGAGTAGCCTACCCAGTGAAGCTTTTGGTTTATTAAAAAAAAAACAAAAAAAAAAACAGACTGTCATGCTATTGACCAATCAGCAATTAAAATGCATTTGTTTTTGTTGCAATTCTCGGTTGGTGTGAGGGGTGTTCCAATAACCCTAGCATTATACTCTACTGCTGTGTGTACTGTGCATGTGCGATAGTGAGCTCTTTACTAACCACAAATATCTGAAATCTAAAACCCCACTCAAAAGGCATCTGGGACCAGGCAGTGTTTATCCCCTGTAAAGTCTCTCCATTGCTCCATTACTATTAAATCAAGCACACAGGGCAACCCATGGGGAGGCATTTATGATGTCATGAACAAGGGGCATGACTCCATTGACTTATAAGAGTATCTAGCCTACTAGTAAACAATATTAATTCTATGTAAATGGATAACAATGCACACAGGTACCATATCATGTTTAATGTGTTTGATTCATACGCACATTATGGGTGGAATACGAATTAGTACTATTGGTTAGACATGTGCCGGTATACGGTAATACGATATATCACGATAATATATATACGCGATAGGCCTATTGTTATCGTGGGCACTTCAAAATACCGTGAATAATAGTTTATTACGAATTATTCCGATTTTTAGAATGCATTTTAAAAATATTTTACCAATCAACCGTTTAAAAAGCACAACACCGCTGTATGATTTGTCAAAGAGGCACGTGCACTGATGTAAACGAGCCAAACGTGCATGAGCAGTGCATGGCGGAACGAGTGAAGGAGACGCGCTAAATGAAACTGCACTTTCATTCTCTGACAGCAGAGGGCGCTGATGGAACAGCAGAAATGCTGCGGTTACCCCGGTAACCTCCGTAAACAAAGCAGCTGTGCTACACTTACTACTACAGTATTTAAAAGTTTTAAACAGCCATTCAAATTTGTGTATTCGCTATTGTGTTCATCACAGTACCAAATACTTAAAGATGTCAGGCTATTTATTTTCAAACTTAAACATTTTAATCTGGTCTACAACATGCCCTAGATATTGTTTTAATATGTTCTGATTCTTTATTGTTCAGTCACACTTTACAATAAGGCTCCATTTTTTAAAGGGTTAGTTCACCCAAAAATGAAAATTCTATCATTTATTACTCACCCTCATGCCGTTCCAGACACTGCTTCAGGAAGCTTCGGAGCATAATGAATCAGCGTGTCGAATCCTCAGTTCGGAGCACCAAAGTCACGTGATTTCAGCAGTTTGGCGGTTTGACACACGATCCGAATCATGATTCGACACGCTGATTCATTACGCTCCGAATCTTCCTGAAGCAGTGTTTTGAAATCGGCGATCACTAAATAAGTTGTTATTTTGTTTTTTTTGGCGCACCAAAAATATTCTCGTCACTTTATAATATTAATATTGAACCACTGTACTCACATGAACTGATTTAAATATGTTTTTAGTACCTTTATGGATCTTGCGAGAGGAAATGTCATTGCTCCCTATGTAGGCCTCACGGAGCCATCGGATTTAAACAAAAATATCTTAATTTGTGTTCCGAAGATCAACGAAGGTCTTACGGGTGTAAAACGGCACGAGGGTGAGTAATTAATGACACAATTTTCATTTTTGGGTGAACTAACCCTTTAACATGAGTTATACTTCTAAAGAATTTATTCATCTTAATTTCAACATTTAATAACACTTTATTAAAATCAAAAGTTGTACTTGTATTATTTTAATGGACCTGAGCTAACATGAAATAACAGTTGTATTTTAACAGAGAATAATAACTTCTCTAACAAATGTAGCTATTGCTCATTATTAATGTTAGTTAATGCATTAACTAATGCTAACTAATGATACCTTATTGTAAAGTGATACCTGTTCTTTATAATTCTTTTGCACTTTCTGTTTGAAACATTTGTTTGCTTTATTATTTTTTGTGTATTGTGTTATTGTTTTTATATGTTCAGTTTTTTTTTTTTTTTTTTTACAAGAAATATTTTTTTATTAAACCTGTTACATTACAAACTTTTTTTGCAACTTAATTCAATATCGTGATAATACCATATACTGTGATAAAAGCTTCAGCAATATGAAAATTTGATACCGTCACATGCCTACTATTGGTATTCAAAAAGCTTCAGATTTGGACTGTATCAGCTGACAGTTAAATCCATAGAGGCCTCTAGGAATGTTTAAACAGTGTAGAAAGAGTCTACACTGCTCTCTATACAAGGGAACCTGATGCCACTTGCTTTCATTTATTCAGTTATTCGCTCTTATTTCAACATTATTAACACTGCTGCCTTATGCCCAATGTAGTAAGCAGAAGCTATAATTTTACACAAAGAGTGTTCAAAGGTGACCAAATACATTTCTTCACTACACTAATTGTACACAGTGATTGTAATTACTGTGCTGTTTTCATAGAAATATACTGTATGCTCTAATGAAAAATCATATGCAATTCAAAGACTTGCATAAAAATTGACTGGAAAAAAAAAAAAAATAGGGCATGTTACATTGAACATCTATCCAATTACCCAGCACTCTCGTGGGTCATGAATTAGAATACAGACTCTTCATGTTTAGGTAATGTTTGTAAATTGGATTCATATGAATTCGTTTCCCATTTACAAAGGAATGAATTTGGATGGAGGACTGAAGCAGGCTGTACATGTGTGATATGGTTTGTGCTTATTGCCCACAGGCTTACTTATAATCACCACTTCTTAAATGATTTATGGAGAAACTTTGTCAATGAATAATAAGATATAAAATGCAAATGTAACTACTTTAGAGGTGTAAGGCCCATATTGAACTAGAGAGTAAACGAACAGAAGAGAATTGTCTCTGAGATATTTTGTTCTAATATACTGGTGCTATAGTTACAATATGATGTAGATTTAATGCTAAACCTATGAGAGATTAATTATAGAGATATAAAGTGGTAATCTTTAGTAAACATACAGTATAGTATATGGGTGTTTGGGCACAATTTCAAAGCTACCATTGTTTTCAGTTGTGTACCAATATTTTCAATATTGCTTACATTTTGTATTTTCAGAATCACAAATTGTACAGCTTGATTGGGAATGACAAAAAATATTCTGTTGCAAGTTATTAACCTTTTTTTTTTTTTTTTTTTTCATCACATCATACATTTTATTTCAAGTATGCTCTTCACACTTTTGTTTCCTCACTAACCAGGTAAACTAACTTTTGAACAATTATAAGGGGCAAAACTAAATGGAATAAATAAATAAATCACAAAATAATATGTTTTTGTTTATTGCACTCTGTTTACATTAATTTAATTACATTAACATTTAAATTTTAACTGCATTATAATTATAATAATTAATATTTCAGACTATTTACACCAAGTGCAAATAGCCTGCCTTGTTGACTATTACACTATTTACACTAACTCCGCCCACCATTGTCTGATTGAGCTAGACAAAACTACAAAATTAATCCCACTAATAGTATCTACCACTATTTGCACTAAGCATACATAGCATCTAACCACTATTTACACTTAGTGCAAAGAAAATACTGCTGTTTTCACTTAGTGTAAATAGCCTCTTTCGCTTTTTGCAAAAGAACGATTTGTAAATAAAAAGCTTCACTAGAGAGGATGAAGGCACTACAGTGAGGCCTGCGGGCAGACCAATACCATGCTCCATAATTCTCCTGGGATTGACAGGCATTGCGTCTGAAAGTGGCAGGCCTTCATTAAAACCTGCGAATTAGCAAGCAGCCTTTGTGTTGATTGCTTTGTGCACTTCTTATTCTCACACCAAGGTTGTTAATTGGACAGCTCCATAAGGGAAGGTTGAATAGAGCCACCCTATGCGATTAAATGAATTAGTGAAATATATTTAACAAGCTGCTGTTGCGCCAGTGACTGAACTGCATTTGTATAAGAGCAGCTCCTGCAAAATTTATGAACGATCTGATCCTCGATGGACCTAATATAATTGCATTCATTACAGACATTATGACAGATACTGAATTTTATGACCTGTAAACGAGTTTCAAAGGAGTGCTTGACACACAGTAGATCTTACAGAGACTAAGTGCTCAGATATGTAAAAGACATAAACCAGGACGAAACCTCAAACAAAGACTCTACCACTTTCAAAATTGAGTGCTAAGTAAATTGGTTGGTATGCTACATGCTTTGCGGGTCAGTGAGTTTCACAATGTATGCAAGTTTGCTTTATCATCCCCTCTTTCCTCTCTGCCCCTCTTTCCTCTCATTAACTCCAGATAATCAGTCAAGGCAGCGCATTACTGCCAGCTGTCAGACGTCACAGGCATCAGTGCGACTCAGGCAGCATCGGGTCATAAGGGGCTGTAAACTCGGCTGACATTACCTCAAGAGACAGTTCTGCATGATTCAGTGTGTCATGGACAAAATTCTTTTTCTTTGACTCCTCATACTTTAGTCACCCCAAAATATGTAAATTCCCAGCTGAAAGAAAAAATGTGTTTTAAAAAAAAAAAAAAAAAAAAAAACTTATAACCCATGTAAAGTTGATAACTGCAATTACTTAATAATTAACATAATCCCCCTTTTTACACAGGATACACAAGTATGAAGCATAGGTCATACTTTAGATTAGGGTCCAATTATCACTAATTAACAACGGCTTTTTCCTCAATAAATCCTAATTACTGCTTATTAATAGTTAGAAGGGTAGTAGTTTAGGTATTGTGTAAGATTAAGGGATGTAGAACATGGTCATGCAGAATAAGGCATTAATTTGTGCTTTATAAGTACTAAAAAACAGCCAATATTAGGGCTGCACGATACATCACGTTTTATCGCTAAATTTATCGCATGCGATTTTGCAAAGGCTGTGATTATTTTATGCGCAGCTTGTCAGAGCTGTACGACTCTGTGATCAGTAGTAAATGCTTTTCCATCTGAAAGCCAGAGGGCAGTCTCGTGCAGAAACTCCAAATATGCCCTGCCACAGAAGTAGATAACACGCGTCATTCCAGGAAATCCCATATGGGCATCATACTATCGCTGTAGCTGAATAAACAGAAGATTGAAACGCTTTGATTAAACATGACTAATAAACACACGACTACCTTATTCTGTGTAAGAAACCACATCATCTCACAGAAGGATGTTCAACTGTCGTTATGAAGTGAGTTTGGAGTAAAAACATGTTATTAAATGTTTTCTTTTGTTGGACAAGACGTTAATAAATGCTTCTCATGTCTGGAAAGATGTTTGACGTGTGTTGCTTTTTCAAATGTACATTATGTACGACTCAAACTCGCAGTGCTTTCAGATGGATTAGCATTTGGAGCCATAGTTCATTGACAAGCTGCGCATAAAAAAAAAAAATAATAATAATAATAAAATAAAAACAATCGCAGCCTTTGCGATTTGTTAATCACACTAAGAATCGCATTTAAATTCAGTCTTCATGGTCTTCATAAGAGTCTTCTTTCCAAAACATCTGCAACAATCTCCAACAATCCAAAACCTGAAATAAGTACTAAACTACAGTACAGTAAAGTACAGAGTACAGATATAAAGTACAGATACTAAATCTGTTGTCCCTTCACTGTGATCTCCATTGTCTAATTTCCTGAAGCTGTTTGCTTTTATTGTCCTATTAGCAGACTTGTCTGTTCTGCCCATTAATTGTGCTATAAACCAAACAATCTGCTCCTAATTGCTTGCAAATTCCCAAAGACTAAACTTAGAATATCGCCAAAAGGTGAGCCCCATTGTTTAGAACTGTCAGCAGTCCCTCGGATGCACTTTAATCACTGGCCTGTTCCTGTCATACAGTGACCATATGTTGATTGTTTAGTGTTCAGCGTTTCGTTTTCCCACCAATGGGCTCAGATAAGCATACGTTACAGTGGCAAGACAAATGGGTGAGTGAGCCCGTGCACACGCAGGAGGCTTCATCCATTATTCAGAAGCAGTGCAGCGCGACGCAGAGAGGGGCCTGCCATCACTATCAATAATTCAACTCTCCCACCGCAAACCCCCTCCATTTCTCTCTGTATTTCCCTTTTTTCTCTTTGTCTGTTTCTTACTCGTGTCTCCTGTAAATGAAGAGTGTCTATTAATGCACACCGTGCAAGAGCTGTCTATTAGCACTCCCGACATCCCAAAAAGAAAAGGCACATCAGAAAGAAGGGTGACAGACAGACAGTGATGAAGAAAGAATAAAGAAGATCTTGCAGACACTGGAGCATCACATGACACTGGACAGTGTGTCCGTTTCAGCTAGTATAGGACATTGATGTGTTCTAAGGACACTGATTTACTATTTCAGTGTTCAAAGTGGATGTCCAATGAATAAAAATAAACTTTTTTTTTTTTTTTTGTGATGTATTTGTTATAGTATTGGGAGGGGGAACCAACTAAAAGCAGTGATGCTATTGACATTTTAAACTACATTTTGTAATAGCGTGACAGTATCTCAACACTTTTCCAGCAATTATCATCTCATATAGTGTTGAGAAGTCAGATTCATTTAGTGAATCTGTCCAGAGAGTTCATGTAATTCAGGCAGCTAAAACACATCTTTTTAATGACCCTTTGTTGCAGTGAAATATAAGTTAAATGTTTTTGTTGTTTTAGACTAGGGGCCAGATTTACTAACAGCTTGCTCCAGAATTGTGCTCTCATGCTAATTTGCCCTGTTTAGTAAATCTGGCCAAGTTGTATTAGTATTATTTAGAGTAAATTAATCTTTTTCAAGTTTAATATTTTTACCCTAATCGAAAACCTTACTGTTTTTGTTCCAGGTAAATACTGCTGTGTTTACAGAAATTAATTATATATATTAAATATGAATTAAAATTTGATCAATATAATTTAAAAAATGCATACACTACCATTAAAAAGTTTGGCTTCAGTAATATTTTTAAAAGAAATGAATACTTTTATTCAGCAAGGATGCATTAAATTGATCAAAAGTAATTCATTTATAATGTTGCAAAAGACTTCTATTTTACATAAATGCTGTTCTTTTGAACTTTCTATTCATCAAATAATCCTGAAAAAAATTATCATGCTTTTCACAAAAATATTAAGCAGCAAAAATGTTTTCAAAATTGATAATAACAAGATATGTTACTTTAGCACAATATCGTCATTTTATAATTATTTCGAAAGAATCATTTAATGACTGGAATGTAGACGGCTGAAGATTCAACTAATTCAATTAAAATGAAAAATAGTTATTTTAAATTGAAATAATTTTAGTAATGTAGGTAAACACAGTCTACAAAACCCAACAGAGTTAACACTTGTTTTTTCAATAGTCCACTTTAGACATTCTTCTAACTATTGAAAATACATGAAAACTAACTCACAGTTAGACGGTTAGGTAAGGGTTAGAGTTAGTAGAATAAGTTAACATGTACTTGCAAAGTTACTTATAGTCAGTAGAATGTCTGTTACCATCAAAATAAAGTGTTAGCAGATATTAAAGGCACAATATGTAAGATTTTTGGATTAAAATATCCAAAAACCACTAGAACAATGTTATAAATTTTGCTGACTTGTTTACTTACATTATCCCAAATGTTTCCAAGAATGTTTAAATCCAGAGAAATAAGCAATTTTAACCAGGACACGGACCATGTCTGTGCGTCGCCTATTAATGACATCATACCCACGTTACCCTCTATTTCAGAAACCATGGAAACACTAAAGACGCTTTAATATATTATGTGTTTTATTACACAAGGTGAGTAACTGTTTGGATACATTCATCAACAGAAATCTAATCATGTTATATAGCTCAACACAGTAAGTCTTATTGTTTAAATCTTGTTTTCTTGATTTACCATGAGTACCATGTTTTACCATGCCTAATATCAATCTAGCTTACTCAGTGTGCAAGTGTCTCATAGTAGCCGCTGAGCGAACGCAGTAGCATTATAACAAATTTCAACACACAAATGTATGTAATATGATAAAACAGCGGTTACCTGCGTTAAAACTGCGTTACCCCACATACGCATGACCGGAAGTAGCAGAAGTGGTGGTCTGCGGCATAATAAAAGCTCCACTGCTCTCGAGCCGTGTGTCGCTCTCATGCTTGTCTCTCATTAGCAATCGCTCCAGCGTCTTCGTTCAGCTCCAGCGGCTTTTAGCCACACCCTGCTTCATACTTCAGTAATGTTAATAAATCTTTAATACATTAGCTCATCAATTAATGTGAGTTTTGCCCGCATCCCATCGGATTCTTTTCCACTGGCTATAGACGTGAAGACAACACCTCCCAGGATTCCGCGAAATCAAGGCACCATCAAGCCTTGATTTGTTTTGAATAAGCGACCTAGCGGTGAAAAACTACATATTGTGCCTTTAAGCAGACAGTCTACAAATACTCTAATGAGAGTTATTTGACATGTAGTTGAACATGCAGTTACTTATAATGTCTAAAGTGGACTATTGAAATAAAGTGGTATACTCAAAACAGGCCTGGACTTAAGTGACTGACCAATTTCAAAAAGGGCTTGATGAGAAAAGTTCCATGTCCCACTTCCACTGTACAACAAGAAAGGGACTCCCTATCGACTCCCTCTGATCCATATCCCTCTCATTCATTTGCTCCATCTGCTAGACTCTTGTCAAACAGTCGTGAGGGGATTACGCCCTCCAGCCCACTGCCCAATGAGGTCAAAAGGTCAAAATTATCTAATGGTTAGCTCTCAGAAGGACAGAAAAGAGCAGGCGTAGCTGTAAAGTGCTGAGCGGGTGGCTAATTAAAATACAAAGCAGCTTCTCCCATTAACCCCATTAGGACTTAAATCCAACTCATGTGAAAGCTTGAGGCACTTATGGAGAGAGCTAAATAACAAAGCAGTGATAACGTCTCAGCCCCCATAGGAATATAAATAAAATAAAACTACTATATTGTAGTAACCAATACATTCTAGCAGATTGGTGTGTGATTACAAGATATTATCTTGTTTACTTACTCAAGATTTATTTTACCTTCACATTTAAATACAATTTTTACACTAAATGGCCAAAAGTTCTTATTAAATATTAAATTTAAAAGCCAAGGGCATTAATAGTGAGTTAGTCCACCCATTCCTACTATAACAGCTTTCACTGCTTTAGGAAGGCTTTCCACTTGATGTTGGAACATGACTGCAGGGATTTGCTCTCATTCAGACACAAGACAATCATGATGGGACCTGGCTTGCTGTCAGAAAGTCATTTCTTTATGGAACTTGCTTTGTTCACAGCAATGCTAGGAAAAGTATTAAGTGCAGCCAAAATAGCCCAACATATTAATTAAAAGTGGGCGTCCACATAATTTGGGCCATGTAGAGCATGTTAGCATTTAGCATCCCGCAGATTTCTGAACGGACTCATGTGCGCGTTTAATCGACCAGTGACGTTACCATGCCAACCCAAGCAAATTCTGCTTCAGTGCAATGACCCACTTACTGTACGTCAACAAAATCAGTGGGACAATGGAGAATCCGACACATCACACAGAGAGAGAGATAGAGCTCAAGGGATACTAGTGGAGAATAAAAGGAAGGAAACTCAGGAAGTGAAGCTACGGCTCTGGGATTCAGGGTTAGACTAATATTAATGTATTCCGCAATGAGCAACTTCTACAAAAGCAGTGTCAGATCAGCACACAAAAGGACTTGTTAAATTCTTTTAAAAAAGCAGTATCATAGATAATGTGTTAATGGAGAAGGAGATTAAGAGGAAAAGAAAGTGATATAAGTGTAAATTGATGGAAAGAAAAAAAAAACTGTGAAAAACAAAGAAAGATAGTGGTAGGAATGGAGGGGCAAAGGTCACCCAGTGTTTTTGCTGTTAATGTGTTTTTTTGACCTGCTCAGAAGCTCTGTAATGCGGTTTATACGGTTTAAAGGGCGACTCCTGGAGATTCACAAAGTAATACACATAAAAAGACACTTACACTGTAATCCGCCCTGGCGAGAGCATTTAACCAGTAGACCCCCACCCTTTAAACAAGCTATAATTCAATTTCTGTCACAGTGTGCACAGATTCAGTTCAGCGCAACCTCCTAAATAAATATAATCTCAGGCTACTTCTACGGTATGTTAACAATAAGCCCATTGGCATCAATCACCATAGCTTGGTTAATTTGGCATCAGCTAAATACAGTCTCAGCCATTCACAGAGTGGATCTGAGGCCAAGGTTTCTTTGATTTGGCAGAGCACCCTCATCCAATCATGCATTTTCAGTGGTGAACAGTTATCCAAGACCTGGCAACCACTTTTGAGAGTGTCTGCATTTGTTTGAGTGGGCAGGGATCAAAATTATGTTCGGTCTTGCTGCAAAGGGCTTCGGGATGTTGAACACCCAGTGAATTCTAACATCAGTCAGCTTGCTGTCTGGCTGAAATGTACATGTTACCTTCTAGATACAAAAACATCACACACTCTCATTCTATGTTTTAGATACTAACATCCTGGGCATTTGGTAAAAGACTAGAATAAGATCCTATCTAACAGCTAAACAGCTTTATTTTACTGTACTTTTTCTCAGTGTGCTTATTCATAATCATCTTCATAAATTCCAGAACTTTCAACATCAAGCAGAAAATTATGATTAAATTCTGTGTGTGCGGCCCCATCATCCCAGAGGGTCTGAGGCAATCGGATCAACCCTCAGCTGAGCCGCTCAGGCCAGACAGAAAGGAGGGGGTTTATGGTGGGAGTATGGTGGGGGAGGGGAGCCCAAGAAGAGAAAGTGGCACAGACTCCCTCACGCATTACCATACAATAGGCCTGGGACACCCATGTCATCGCAACACCGCCCTTATACAACAGCGCTTTGTGTTAGTGGTGAGCGCAGTGTGATAAGATCACGTATATGCAGTGTTGTTCTCACTGGCTTATCACTAACTAATTAGTGAGTGTCAAAACAACATCTCAGATTAGATTCTGAGGTAAACAATCATCCCATCTCTTGGCTATGTGCATAATTGTGTTTGCCCTAAACGAATAAGTTTAATTATAAGAAAGAGCAACCCATAAACTGGCTGTATTCTAACACTCTTGAAATCAGATTGTTTGTGCATGTGTGAGTGCTCCTGGAAGAGTATTAAATAGCTTGTCTGGTAGGAACAATGAGGATTAATGAATTGTCTAGCTGGGCCAAAAGAGAGAGCAGCATGGCACATCTCCTGATAGGAGAAATCTGTCATGCAGCCACAGTTGGAAGTGGAGTTTCAAAAAATGTGCTGAATGGACTGACACTTTTTTTTTTTAAACTGTCTGTTAATTAATAGGGAATCTTCATCCACGGTAATAGGTAAACATTTATGGTCTTTTCAATTTCAGTTTTTCACAAACCGATTCAGAAAATCATCATGCTATCATTATGATGTCATCATTATTGCTGGAGGTGGATTCATAAAATAAAGAAGAGGCCGAGTAACACTGCTTTTAACAGGGATTGTAGATCTGGGCCCCGGTCCATTTTAAATTTTAATGATGGTCTAAAATGGCAAAATCTATTTTAAACGTTTCATTAAATGGATATTTTGATTTTTTATCTTTTCAAATACTTGCACTTGGAATCAACTCTTTTTGTCTTGCTAATGTTTTTTTTGTTTGTTTGTTTTTGTTTTTCCACTCATGAATGCAGGTCAATGTAAAATCAGACATTCATTTTGGTAATTCAATTGTGTTTTTGAACATTTAAAAGTTACATTAACAGTTAGTAAATCAATAGTATAGGTCAAAAACTGTGTCCTTGTTAATCATTTAACTTGAAGTTACTATATAGTAATAACTATAAATTATGCATAATTACATGCAACTAACCCTAAACCAAACTTAATCCTAACCCTGTAGTAAGTATGTGTAGTTCATTAATGTTATTCATTTCTTAAATGTATAATTATACTGTAACAAGAATACCTTAAAATAAAGTGTAACAGTTTGTCTTTCTTTTTCCTGCATATGCATTGGAACACATATTTTAAGAATTCTATTGATGCATTTAAAAACTAAAAATTGTGAGGATTGTCATATAACCATCCTGCAATGCTAAAAGTAAATACAATTTTTATTTAATTGAATGAATGTACATTTATATTAAATATAAGTTTTAAGTACATAAAATGATCTCTTCACCATGAAAGAAGGTTCAACCCTGTACTGTGGATAGCTTCACTCCCCGCTGTATTGCATGTAACATTGACCATCACTGAAATCATAGTAATCACTGTCCCCTCAAGCAAAAAACAACACTGTCCCTGGTTCTATACCACTTTCTATAAATGTCCTATTTTTCTGCCCTTAGACCGTGCAGATCCTTCAGTTGCCCAAACTACACTGTTATCTATATTCCCTGATCTGTCTGTTTACAGTTAATATAGTGAGACATTGAAACAGGAATTATCATTCCAATACATTGTATGATGGATAGCCAAAAACTACCAAATCCAGAAAATATATTTCCCATCCAGTCTGCTGTGTGTGAGTGTGTGTTCCCCCCAACTTGTTTGTATTCATTTCTTTAATGCTGTTGAGGAACTTCTGAGGGCTGAGCCTGCTGTGTGACAGCTCAGTGATTCTAATTGGGTGTTAGCATTGGTGTGAGAGCGGGTGATTACAGTTGACAGTATCTCTGCCAAGCCCTTTGAAGCTCTATACAACACTCATGCTCTGAGATGCACAGACCTATGAAAATTCAGGCTGAGATCTCTACAGGAAGAGCAAGATCTGTGGCTTTGTGATGCCAGGATCAGAACACTGTCTAGACAGACTGTATCTACTCAAAATGCAATAAGAGTGAAAGTTATAAACTGTTGATATGATAATGAGTAAGACACTATTCTTCACTGTCTGTCATGTTCCATTCCAGAAGGGCCTAAAATTCTTTTTTGACTTAATAGATGCAGCAGACGGGGACATTTATTCACTTTGGAATGTGTATACTGTAGCACAAGACATCCAAATGCTTGTGTATATCATGCAATCATGTGCTGCATTTATATTGTTGTATGAGAGATACAGTCTCACCAAATAATTGACTATTATGTAAACAGGTAGTTAAGGTGCTTACCATAGATAATAATAATAAAAAAAATAAAATTTAAAAAAAATGGTTTAAAGTCGACAGTGCAATACAATGAGAAAGGGGACATGCAAAATCACTTATGGTGTGTAATACAGTTATACAATATAAAAATGCATATAAACAAAACAAATTCATTCATAAACTAAGAAAAAAAAATCCCTACATGTCAATGGAACTCTAGAGAGAGAATGTGAGAAATTGAGCTGGTGTGCAATAAGGACAATGAAGTGCACTCTTTTAGCATGTGTCTGTTTTACTCTGCAGTTGAGGATAGTAGTAAACAGCTTTTCTGCTGCTTCTCCCTTTTTGTCAAAGGTGATATATTGTGAGTGAGTGGTACTACACAATGTGTCAAAGTTATATCATGTTTGCAGTAAACTCTACCAGTGACAGCAAGACTGTGTGGATTGGAATAATCATCTGTATGAAATTATTTCCTAGTTGAAAAATGTCATTTTAAATGTAAATGTAAATGTAATGAGTAAACCTAAACTTTAATTGTGAAAGGTCGTATCAACCCCAACATCTGTAAAGGTTTCTATAAATCAAAATACCATTTCTTCAGGGTTTGCTGTATCAGCTAGGATAAGACTGCTATACAGCTGTGGTTTTTACTAACCACTTCTTGTTTTATGACAACCTCCCACTGTTCTCTTTCTTACACACTGAAAGTATGTACTACACACATGTAGGTGTAATTATCCAAAAAAAAAAAAAAAAAAAAGATTGACAGCTTTATGAGGTACCTGAAATCACAATGCCATTGGCATGACATCATGCAAAAAAGAGGTTTGACAGTATAAAAATAGAGTAGAGACAGATGGCAGAAAATTGCCCAGCAGGCTGAGACCACATTTTCTCTGAATCTTCTCTCAACAATCCCAGAACCCTTTTACATCACTTGCATTATTCATGAGCAAGGTTTCCTTTGTTTTTTTAAAAAAAGTATGATTGTGTTGTTTGATGGCACTGACTTAAAAACCCACAGGTCAAGCACTTCTCCCAAGAGCGGTTACAACATTAGAAACGTGCCTCTGATGGAGAGCGAGCATGTTTGACCTAGCCTATAAATCCCAAAAAAGTATGTCCTTGCTGCTGACATCTAAACATTTAAACGCCAAGCATCTCACAAATTACCACAAACTTGAAAAATACAGACAAGGGCCTGTTTCATTGAATTTTCCTAGCATTTTATGATTTAAAAAAAAAAAAAAAGATAATTTAAGACATATACAGAGTTCTGTCATGAAACTCTAGATGGCGCAGGCTAATAGGTCCTTTAACTCAACCTGCTCGTAATGACATCATTATCTATAGGATACAGCTGATTGGTTCCTGCTGTATCAGTAGCCAATGAGCTCATGTGCTCAACCTTCAAATACATGAGTAGCATTTGCCTTAGCAAAGTGCAGCGCATTTTCATAAACCCTCCACCTTCCCCAGCTCCATCTGTATAGATCTGCTATGGGTAATTCATGTACGCTACATTGTACAGCAGCAGCATGTCTTACTTGCTCACAGCAGCGTGTTGTGTATGGCAATAGCAAGTCTTTCTCCATGTACATAATTAGCAGATTTTCACATTTCTAACTAAACCTGTAAAATCAATAAAGCTAAATAAAAGCTTTCATTTAGAAACGTGGCCTCTATGTTGTAAGCAGTGACTGTCATGCTTGTTGAAAACAGCTTTAGGACACTCTGACAAAGCAGTGGCTAATTAACAAACACTGATTACACTAGTGTTCATCAAAATTATCATTTAATTGCATTTCACACATACTGAAATGGATGTTGTGTCAGTTTAATAGCTTTAAGACACAGTAGATGCACACTGCTGGGTTGTTCAAGAAGAGTTACAGTTATCTTAACAGTATTTGGGTGCCCTGAAAATTAAATGAAGTATGCAAAAATAAACTAAAATGCTTTCAAAAATAAGTTTGACACAAGCATCCAACAGGCGCAAAATTCAGTGAAACATGAAATGTTTACACTGAAAGAGCCCAGGACATCAATCAAAGGGTTTCTAGCCCAGAGGACATCATTGATCAAGAGGCAGGAAGAAGCGACATGTTTCGAATGAGCACACAGAGCTATCATATTTTTGAAGATATGTGGCAAAGAAAACGCAACAAAAGAAACAAAAGATCAATAGTACACAGAGAATCTCATTCTGAATCCTACTTCAAAGTTTTTTTCTTTCTGTCGCTGAATGATTATCTTTCTGAAAGTGAAAAAAAAATCTTCAGTTCTACGACATCATGTCTTTAAAAAACTCAAGCAAACACATTTTTAAATAGTCTGGGTTTCCATCCAAATGTGAAGTGAATCTTTTCAAAGTTTGCAAAAAAAGAAAAACAGCCAAATGTGAATTAGGTGCATCAAGTTGTTCGAGTTGATGATGGTGGTATTGGTAACCTAGTAACCAACAATAAATAAAGCACTGTGACCGAGCATTCATGAAGGGTTGACCTAAACACTTATGAATAAGAAAACAATAAACGAGAGCCGTCTGAACTCTTCTCGACTTTATTAAGCGTCACACACATGTGAGCGGACAAGCCCGAAAAACCCGCAACACTCTAATACAAAACACGGCAATACACGGCAAGCCCAGAGGGGAAAATACATTGCACACACACACATTATACAACATGCACCAGTACATCCAGAATTAATGCATCATAACAGAATCAAACAAAGTTTTCTCTTACAACACCATCCGCGGAAACAGCCGATTACGATTAGTCAGGTGGGATTAACGTTTGCTATGTCACAATTTATTCTGCAAATGCGTTTCCATCTCGCATTATTCGCATTAACTCTTCTATATCAAGCAAGTGTAAAAACAATTTTGCGAATTCAGGGGTTTTTATTCAAAATTTGGCATTTCCATCACTCGTTTCTGATGCAATACTTCAAAATGCGCATTAAAACAGGGTGATGGAAACATAGTGTCTGCATAATGTTTTAAGAGTATTTCCTTAGAATCTTTTGGCTGCTGTCTTGTCTGTAGTATACAGGCACTACAATACACAACCTAGATTAATGAAAGCAATGCACTATGGGCCATCTATGAGAAATAAAAAATTATTTTCCCTAGGAGAACATTAAATCTTTAAGAAAAGTTATTTGCATCTGTTCTCTCACTGAAAGTCTCTCAAAAGTCCATTTAAAAGCCATATTTATATCATAACAGAGAGTTATTGGATGTCCTGTTCTGTGGGTGACTGACAATGTGACCTATTCACTAAGACTTTATGAAACATGATTTATCCAATCTTCTACTTCACAACAATGGCTAAATAATGTTAGTAAGCATATGAATCCACAAATCAAAGCACAGAGAATCGATTTCACTTCTACATTAGAGTCTATGCAGTTAACGAGTGTGTTTGAATAATGGCTGCGGAGAAAGAACGAGGCAACCCAGAATATTTAATTTCGCTATGCACTGTAGCATGTCCCAAGAGCAAGATCAATACAGTTTCCATCCAAAAACTGCCTGCAGGTCAAGCCGAGGCTTAATATGCACTCAAAGGAGTATAATTACTTTTTTTGATTTATAATTTAAAGACATTTTGTATCCAATACAAATGATGCCACTGTTTTAATGATATGCTATACAGTGCTACAATTCTACATTTCAATGAAAATCATATTGTGGAAATGGTTTCAGTCTCAGCATGCACACACATACAGTACAGATACAAAAACTCATAATTATATCCATTGGAAGTGCATGGCTTGTGACGGTAGCTTATCTTCCTGCTGATCCACTTATGGACACTAAAGATGAGAAGTAATCCAGAGCACTCTGCCATCTGCTGAAGATGAATGATTTATCTATCTTAACCCCCTACAACCAGCCAGTTTTCATGTGACGTGCCTGTGTTATGATCAAACAGTTCACATCAGCTTTGATATTTTGTCTAATGAAATCTTTATATCCACAGCCAGGTATATTCCTCCCAATTCCTTTGCATGTCCCTTCTCTCTTGCCACCCCAGTAACTACTTCAACACACTAATTATTAAATGATATCTTTATTCCCAGTGAGAACAAGACATTAAGAAGGAAGAGACCGTCAGCAATGAGGACTGGAAATTCATTCACAGAGAGAGGGAGAGAGAGAAAGGGTGAGGGAGAGAGAGAAAGGGTGATAAAGAGAGCTGGACTGGGTCTGAGAGAATCCCTCGGTGTCCGTCCCCATGGGCAGTCTTTAAACACTGTTATTGCGAAGTGGTTCCTCACATGAGTGAAGTGGAAATAATTGATTTTCGCAGGAAACGCTGAAGGACTGCGCATCTGTTGAGCAGCTTCTGTAGGCTGTGTGTAAAGCATTTCATTGTGGGTGTTCACATTGACAGCCAAGACCAGCATCAGCAGAAACCAACGCACATTCTATTTAAAGTCAATGTGAATTCAATTCAAACGCTCTCATATCAAGTCTTATGCAACCTAAATTCTTCAGACACATCAACAGCTGGTCATAATTTGTTTTCTGAGATGAATTAGCAGAGGCAGAGGTATGCAGCATGGGTTAAAAAGAGATAATTCTGCATGCTCAGTGCCGCCCTGATTTCTTTTCTCTCTTGCCCCAGCCTCCCTCTCTCTCTCTCTCTCTCTCTCTCTCTCTCTCTCTCTCTTTCAGTCAGAAGTGGGTCAGTTATGGCAGGCAAGCAGTGTCGTTACTTAAAGAAGAGCTGCAGTTGCTCATAAGCACCATTTTGATGACACATATCCACTCATGCCATTGCAACTGGCCTTATTCTCTTTAAACTCCCCACAGCCCCACCTTATATTTGCCACCTATTGTTTTTCAGCATGTCCAACTACAGCAATAATAGAAAAATGAAAGCAAGAGAGTGGGTGAGTGGGAGAGATGTTGGGGGGGACATATTTAAGACTAAACAAACCATCTTCATCAGAAAAATCTGACACCACCTCTTGCCTGTACATAAATTTAGTGTATTTTTAATAAACCCAAATCAACATTCTTCCATTTGGCATGTTCTCATAACTCATTCTTAACACATGCAGCAACAGACGCCCTCGCCCACATGCCTCCCAACCAAGCCAAACACATCACAAAAGCTGCGGCTTTAAATCAGATGAGTGACAATCATATAAAGTAAACAGTTTAAGAGACAAAGGCAGTGAACAGCCACACTAATCTAATCTGACCCGAGTACTGTTTTGTAATGGCTGCATTGTGGTGATAACCAGAGCAGCCCAATGGTGGAAAGAAAGAATGGGAAAAAGAAAAGGGAGCGGTGACAAACCCTCATTATCCATTAAAACAAGCACAAAAACCATGACACAAATGAGCGCACTGACAATGGCCATTCCCATAGACTGACCAGTGCACTTGAAAACACACCAGCATCAATTAACAGAACCACTGATCGTTATCAACATCGCTGCAAACTGTGCTGCAGCCTTTAAAAATAAATACAAGCACTGATTCTGAAGGCTGTAAAAAATATCGTAAAAGTAATCAGTGGCAGTAATCATCAATAGTCTTAACACGTATGCATTAACACAAAGACAAGCGCGCGTGATATAAATTGGCGAAAAGGGGAAGATGGAAGGGAAAGCAATTTAACACAATACCTTTCTGTGTCTGTCCCTCTTCCATGTTCTCTTCCATTGTGGTTCAAATCGCGATTATAGACGTGGATAAAATGTAACAATGCCTATAGCGGTAAAGTGGATGAGCGTCTGTGCGCGCGGTGGAGAGATTGAGCGCGTGTGTGTGGAAGAGCGCGAGCGGGCGTGTGTGCGTGCGTGTGGTGGCTCGGTAAGGGACTCGCTCAGCTCCGCTGCTCTTCTTCTCGACCGCAGATATCACTCAACACGATCTTCAGCTGTCTCTCTCAAACGTCCATTGCAAAAGAAAACATGCGGGTTTTCAAATCAGGATATTAATTTTCAAATCTTCTTTTCGCTGGCTTCACAATAGAGACGCGTGATTATCTTTAGGATTATTGATTCTGATAATAAGACACTTTAAACATTGGTAATACAGGTGTTTTGAACAACTGAGCTCTATTCTAGCGCTGATGTAAAATGCACCGCATTGAAAACAACTCCCCGCACTAACAGATGGATGGGTGTATCCTAGTAACCAGCAGGGGCCCCCTCCCTTCGTAATGAAGACTCCAACATACAGTACACATCAAACACGCACACACACACACACACACACACACACACACAGGTTTGTTTTGCTATCTAAGTGAAGATATTTCATATAGGCGTAATGGTTTTTTTACTGTACAAACTGTACATTCTATCCCCCTACACTACCCCTACCCCTAAACCTACCCATCACAGAAAACTGCATTTTTACATTTTTAATAAAACATTGTTTAGTATGTTTTTAAAGCTATTTTAAATATGAGGACTCATGAAATGTCCTCATAATTCATGTTTACATCGTAATAACAGTGAAATACCCATGTCATTATACAAATTTGTGTCCTCATAAATCACAAAAACACACACACACACACACACCTCACCGTGTTCCCTCTGTCATATACTGTGGACAGAAGTTTGTGTTTATTGGACTTCATACCATGATAGATACATTTAATCTCTCCTGAAAAGAAGTTAGTATATTTGCCTTTTAATGGGCTCAAACTAGGAAACTAGGCAGTTTTGCACCGAAGGCCAGTGTTTTGTCTTTGTACCCCACAACATCAAGAAAGCTCATGCCTTCACTGATACTAAATCAGAAATGTGTTCTTTTTTATTATACTTAATATCATCACTGATAATGCCCATTGTTACAATTATGTTGAGTTACTGCATGAGACAACTTTATCTGCCATTTGTTTTGTTTTTTTAATAGCACCATTATTATCAGCAGCATTAATCAGATATAACCACTAGGATCTTGCCACAAATGGACCATATTCTTTCATCTTTATCTCATCATCAAAAAAAAAAAAAAAAAAAAAAAACACTTAACAAACATTAACAAAAACGCTGCATTATCACTCACTCACCAACCCCAAAACCACCTTTCTTCAGACCATACCTCATTACTTGATTTAGATAAAATATATTAAGAGAAATATTTTATATATATATATATATATATGGAACAGATTATTACAAAATAATTGATATATAAACTTTTTTGGTTACACTTTATTTTAAGGCATCTTTGTTACAGTGTAATTATATATTTTAAGTACTTAGGGGATGGGGTTTGGTTTGGTTAATTTATAGTTATTAATATGATAACTACATGTAACAACTATGATACTATGGTAACGTGTAACAAGGACACTGTAAAATAAAGTGTTACCACGCGGTAACACTTTTTTTTTTTCTTTAACTTTGCCTGCTGCTGAGTGCCATCCAAACATATTACCAATTACCAATTGTCTGTTAAAAATAAACTGAATATGGCAATGTTTTAATTACCAAAAAAAAAAAAAAATAGATTAATCATTATTTATTCTTTATAATTGTAATCCATTGACAGTTCTGTTATTATTACTATTCCTAATGTTGTTTATAGTAGCCTATTAACAACAACAACAAACATGTAAACCTTTCCAAGAACTCCCTAGTCATTTTTCAACAGACTCTACATAATTAAGCAGGTTCAGTTACTACAGTAGTGAAAGTGTAAAAAGTGTGCTGTCACTAAAGATCTGTAGATGTTAAATTGATGCTCTTTTGCTCCCGTTAGTTCAGTGTGTGAAAGTGATAAGATTATTGATGAGGTGGTGACAGTGTCTGATAAAGTGATCTGAACCTCATCAGGTCTTGTAGATATTAGACAGATTAACTATAGCATTCAATAACACTCCTGAAATGTGTGTGTGTGTGTGTGTACACAGTAGGTGTAGGTAACATCGAACCTAACTGGTAAAAGTTTGATTGACTATGACAGTAGCAAATGCATTTAATCACAATGATGAAAATGTAATTAAAATATTCCATATGTACTGAATTACACAATACAGCAGACGAGTCATGACATGTCATGACACAGCAGTGGGCTTTCGATGTAAAGGTTCCTGTCACCTCCAGCTGTTGTGATCAGTGTTAATGACACACACTTATAGCTTGAAAACTGAACAATTGTTGTCACAATGCTGCCAACAGCTCTGAGAACCTAGCAACAAGAAGGAGCTCTAAGGTGGCAATAAAGCAACTGGGCCCACCCATAATGAAAGAATTGGGAATCTCAAGCAATGACACTAAATGGTTAGTTATACTTTTTTAATCTTTAAAGACTATAATGTTGCCTTCATCTTTACCACTTTAAGACAGCAAAATCCATGCACGTAAGATTATAAACGTATGGTTATTTTGTTACATAAATTGTAATTGTTATTACTCAAATAAGTACTGAGTACTATTTATTAACTACTTGTACTTACTATAGAGTTACAGTTAGGATTAGGGTTTGGTTTAGGGTTAGTTACTTGTAATTATGCATAATTTACTGTTATTACTATAGTAAGTGCATGTAGTACCGTGTAACTACGGCACTAAAATAAAGTGTTACCACATTTTCTTTAAGTGGCATTGAATTCCCAACACATTTGATAGGACTCGCAGATGTTTATGTATGTTTCAAAGAGCACTTGTTGCAAAGTTATACTTAGACATAACTGTGTGCATTACTTCCCTCATAGTTCACTTAAGCACTGTTGTACAATAATTCCACTTTACCTCACAACCAGCCATTTGCTTACTGATTGGCTGAAATGCTCACAAGGTATGAGTCATACACTACAGCAGGGGTGTCCAACCCTGCTCCTGGAAAGCTACCATCCTGCAGACTTCAGTTCCAACCCTGCTCCAACACACCTGTCTGTGATTATCAAGCAACTCTAAACATCTCGATTAGCTGGTTCAGGTGTGTTTGATTGGGGTTCTGAAATCTGCAGGATGGTAGCACTCCAGGAGCAGGGTTGGACTCCCTTTTTCTGTTTTGTATGCAAAGCACCTGAAAAAACATGATTTATTTCAAATAGGGTTATCCTTTTTAAAGAAATATTTGCATTGTGATTGTAATATTTCTCTTTTAAAAACTAGAACAGTTTAAAGTAAACACATGATGTTATAAAAGAGTCAAAAAATGATGCTAGGCAAGTCATTAACATGGACTGTGGTACATGCTGCCAGCTGGCTTGAGTTATAAGGAGATTAGCTGAAATGCCTTGTTATCATAAAATTATTTCTCCAAACTGCAGTCAGTGTTGAGAATCAAGTAGATATGCTGTGTGTGTCCTTCTCTAAAGTTAATTGGGCTTTCCTTCTCTGTCAAAGCTCAATAAAGTGATTCATTATCTTCAGTACACTGACCTCCAAAGAAAACAATTGTTTCAATCTCTGTTAAATTAAAATAAGGCCTAAGAAATCTGTAATGATTAGGTTTATATGACAAAAAAAGGCATTCAACAGATGTCATGTATGTTGTTGTTGAGGTGTATTAATCACTGATAATTCATCACCACATCTGCAATTACAGCATTGATTACATTGTAAAGTAGAGATTGACTTTCTTCAGGAAGATCGCTTCTTATGATGTACTGCCGTCACCGGCCGTCGGTCTAAATGTCACAGCATGCAATGAGATTGATGTAGAGAGACCTTCCTACAGTTATTCTATTCTCTGGGATCCAGTACATTCAATGTGCATATACAAAGTGTCTTCCAAATGCATTCATACACTTTTACAATTTCTATATTTTGGTAAACAAATTTAGTTGATTTCTTTGCAAATAAATATGTCCCCTAATATGTGCCTATGTTTTTATAATAGGCACATTTATTAAAAATAAAATACCTTAAACTTCAAAACTGGAATAAGTATTCAGACTCCTTATTCAGCAATTTTCAGGATTCATTTGGCAAAGAAAGGTCTTTCCGGGTACATTTCAACTAGCTTTGAACATCTGAATTTGGGCTCCTGCTGCTGAACAGCATCTCCACAGCATGAGGTTCACTGTAGGTATAGTTTGTTGTTGTTTAAATGCTCTCCCATCCCTGTAAAGGAACTCTCCATCTTTGACAGTAATTGGGTTCTTGGTCTCCTCAATGACCAAGACCTTGCTGATTTGAATCAATAAAAAAGTGAACAGCCAGTAAGTTGTGGGAACAGACTTGGGGTTTTCAAAACTTCCAGTGTTTGACATTTGAAGCCAATTTTACTCCTGGAAACTTTCCTTTCATGCCTTTTATAGAGACATGCCTTTTTAATTTTTTGTCTAACCAGACAAACAGATGGCAATAAATCAAATATATGCATTGGAGCACAAATTATATGAAATGAACCAAATCAAAAGGGCTTTTCACACTATGCTTAACCCCAGGTTATCGTCATCCTAAGCACCGCTTTTAACCCCGGGTAAAGGAACATTTGTAATTTAGAAGCAGGGTTAGCACCGCTTTTGTACAGTGTGAAACGATGCGGTGTTAGAATGTTACAGCAACGTTTAGCAACAGACACCCAAACGCATACTCATATTTGTCTGCTTTGGACAGTCACGGAAACACTGCGCATGGTCTATAAACCTTGAATTCAGAGTTTGAGAGGAAAGTGTCAAATGCTGACAGAAAACGTGACAATTTGAGTGAAGAAGAGACTGTTTTGTTCTTACCTTTGTAGTCCAAAATGTCCATTCAGTATAAACTCGATAGTACAGTCGACAATACAAGGATGCACAATGCTAGAACGTGTGTGAAACGTGAAGCAAGATAACCCAGGATTCCCTTTACCCGGGGTTTAGAATGACCCAGGGTCAACTGTTTCAAGTGTGAAAAGCCCAAACCAAAACATCTTATGAATGCAATTACTATCTATTTATATTCAATACCATGTTATTGTTCATATATATACACTTGAACAATAACATATTAGATAACATTACACATTAGTTATATGCTGAATAATTAAATCAAATGAATCATATATATCAATATTTCATTATTGTGGACAGAGCTGCACAATATATCGTTTTAGCATTGAAATCGCGATTGAGCGCAAGATGGTGCAAAAGAGAACTCTTCTGAATGTGCGGCACGTGCGCACACGAGCCGCGCGTATTCAAGTGAACACCGAATGCCGTTCTCTTCCGCGTCTATTTGTGCCTAAACAGACACATACATGCAAAAAAAAAAAAAAAAAAGTCAAAACGCACGTAAAATATCGACTATCTTTGTAAACACAACTGATTATGGCTTAGATGAACGAAACTATTGAGAAAGAAAACCAGATGTATTGTGTTACAGTATTTTGGATCCATGCCGCACATCTTAAAGTGACAGCAGCCCCTGCTGCTTTCTGTGTCATGAATGTTAATCAAACAAAAGACAAAGAAAAATCACTTTTTAGTTTTAACACAAATTATGTTTAATTTATACAGTGAAGACTATGCAGTGTTATTTTACATTTGATTATTCAATTTCTGTACCTGAATACTGTTAGACTTACCTGGAAAATATAAAGCACTGTTTATTTCATTTGTATCTCTGTTCTATTATATTTATCTATGCTTGTAATTTGTTCATTATTTTCTATGTGTATTCATTTACCTACAAAATCACCCCAATCATTCTAGAATGATTCATTCTTTCCAAATAAAGCTATTCAAGTCATCTGGTGAATTTTACATATCTTAATATGTATCGCAGAAAAACAAAATATTGCAAGGTCAGTTTTTTCCAATATCATGCAGCCCTAATTGTGGAAGTCGAGTATCAAAAGGACAAGAGGCTCCTGAAGTATTTTTTAATGGCATGCATATTCAAATTACAAATACTGTTCACTGTGTACATCAACAGTGATTTTCACACCACTTCAACATAGCATCTGTATCTGTTACACCAACAGAGTTGGTTGAAATAGATAAATGGATTTCACACCACATCTTTATCTGATTGCGCACTACATTAAGTGCAGAGCAAAAAGGATGAAATGTTAACCTGCATAGGGTCTTGCTAGCAGAGCCAGCATCCAATCAGAACACCTCGAGCAGTGAGGAAGTGACAGAATTGGGCCTGCGCATTTATTATAAAGAGCGGAGAACAGTCATTGTGTGATATCCAGTCCAAGATAAGGAGAAAGGGGACTAGGAATGCCTACCGCCTGGTCTTTTGTGAGACAACATTCTGCTAGTCATTGTTCAATCAATCAATCAATAAATTATTTATTTAACACAGGATTTACTGATTAAGAGCTGTGCCAAATGGACTGAGTACCGGCTGAGAAAAATAGATTTACATCCTGGATACAATGCACTTATTTCTAAATGGTCTGTAATGCTTGAATGATTATAGATAAAAATGAATGAGATGACCTGCTTCCATAGTTTAGATTCTTCTGAAGTACATGCTAACTAAGTAATTTATAGTTTGTGTCACGCTGTGTCTGCTACACCGTCACAACAGAGTTAGTTGAAACAGATAATTAGATTTCACACCACATCTTTATCTGATTATCTGATAGCACAGAAGCGCACAACAATTGAGAATCCAAAAATAAACTGTCTTTATTAAATCACGATGGAACACTCGGAGAAAAAAAGAAACACAACCACGGTAAACTCATACAATACAGGACGAAGAACTAGTGAGAACTCAGGGGTTATATACAAACAGGGTAATCAATGTAGAAACAGAAGAGGTGTAGGGAACTAATTAACAACCATAGAAACAAACTAGTGGCAGGAAAATGAGAACAAAGGAAACAGGAACTAGAATTAATCCAAAACAGAACATACACGTGATAGTTTGTTTCTCTATCTTGGCGTGTAATGCCGATTTCACACTGCACGATTTTCAAAGTCATCAGATCACTGTTCTTTTCACACTGCACGACATTCTGGGGTAGCATTCAGTTGCTGCTGCATGTGTGCACATTGCACGATGGATCTGCGACAGGGAGTTACACATCGCAGACAACTCTGTCTGGTCTGCAAACTACGTTTCACAACCAAACACACGTGAGAAGTGATAAGCAAATAACTCAAGGTCACGTGGAGTTCTTGCCCAATACTGGAATTGTTATTAAAAATGTTAGCCCGCAAGAAGCTTGTTATCCAAATGGTCTGTGTGCCAATTTGCAGCGAAAAGGAGAAAAAATAATGATTATGGAGGAGGAAATGGTTGGGGAGACGTGGGTCTATACTGTAACTCCTCCCCGAACTTCCCGCTGGCCTGTATCTTGCTCTCTCATTGGCCGAAGGTCATCGCCGATATGTCATTTTCAGTCAGAACACATTTCACACAGCAGGATTTTGAATCGTAGACAGGTCCAGATATTTAGCATGGCAAATATCTCACGGGCGTCGGTGACGCATCGTCGATTCTCTTAGATCGCGTCTTTGATAATTCACACTGCGTGATTGTCATTCACGTGAATGAGCACCGATTTGCCTCCAATTTCGGCCATTTCTTGGCGATTTCGCAAAATCTGTCGGCGAGTGAAACTCAGGCCTAAAATCATGCAGTGTGAAAAGCTGTGCTTTCTGCTTCCACCTTGCTGGGCTGCAGCCTGGGAATGATCAAAATTAAAGGTGCAATATGTAATATTTTTGCAGTAAAATATCCAAAAACCACTAGGCCATTGTTATACATTTTGTTCACTTGAGTACTTACAATATCCCAAATGTTTCCAACTACTTGTAAATCCTGAGAAAATTGCAATTTTAACCAAGGCTCCGGGACGTGTGAGGAGTCACCTGTCAATTGCATCATACCCGCGTTAACCCTCGGTCTGCCTCGGTTTCCGTTTTTATTTTGTAGAAACCATGCGAACAGAGTAACGTTATAACATAATTTTCAACACTCTCAAACGTATCTAATATTATAAACAGAGCTGCGTTACCTCATACTCATGACCGGAAAAGCGGAAGCGGCGCCGGCGACTGCGGCATAATAAAAGTTCCGCTGCTCGTGAGGCGTGTGTTGCGCAATCGCTCCAGCGGCCTCGTTCAGCTCCCACAACACTCGGTCCTGCTCTGCTTCATACTACAATAACGTTAATAATTGCATCCATGAACATGATTTCTTCCCGAGTCCTATCCTTATTCTTTTGCACCGTCCGTTGGAGTGAAGACCACATGTCCCGAGATTCCGCGCTCAAACTTGGCGTCATCAAGCTACGCCTTTGTTTTGAATAGGCCTCTAGCGACCTCTAGCGGACAAAATTTTTACATATTGCACCTTTAATCACACCAAAGCTCAAAGAAAGTATTCTCTGAACTTTCTACAGGTATTTACTTTGTTGCCTGTTTCACTTATACAGTACCAAATAAAATCACTGCTTTCAAATAACTATGTGAAATTTGGTGCTATATTATTTTCTATATTATATATTATTATATTTATATATTTTATATTATTATTATATATTATTTTATATTATAAAAAAGCAATTATTTTTCTATGGGGATGAATATTATATTTTTATATTTTTATTTACATCAAACTTGGGGGTAATCTGTCTACTACTTTTTAACTTTGTCTTTTTGTCCTCTTATTTTAGATCCCTATTCCTCTCTACTATGACAGAGAGCATGAATGTATATGTCTCAAACCACATAATCCAATTCATTAGTCTCACTACACACTGGACATGATAGACTGCAGTTACTCTCATTTGGCAACACAAATCAAATTTGACCATACCTCAATCAATTAGTCCAGTGTGAATAATAATCTTTAATGACATATTTCTGCTGTGATTGATTTTGGTTTGAGTGAAAGCGGGAGAGAGAGAAAAAGGATCATGTTTGACACTAATCTTTTTTAATATGCCAAAGATTCCAAAATGTATTCTTCTGTTGATTCGTTTCAGAAAGACCAAGAATGTATGCTGCAACGAGGAATGAAATATATGGATGTGATGCGTTTATATTTAAAAAGTATATACACATTTGATATTTCTACACACATACAGTCATTAAGTTCTGAATAACCAGGAATTTTCCTTTAAGATGGTGCCCAAAACTCATCACCACTCTCTCTCTCTCCTGAGTTTTTCAACATTCCGTATGCCTGTGTTGCTAAAGCCGAGGATTCCCTTGATTCTTAAAATAGCACACAGAAAACAGGATTTAATACTCATTCATACCCCTCAGATCCTTCAATCTCACTCTATTAAATACCTTCACTACATCTCCAATTTCAGAGGTGCAAATGCCAATTGGCTTTACACAAATGGCAGTTCATTGAATTGTATGATGGGAGGAGCCATAAAAACTGCATGTGTGTCACGATGTTGATCCTGTTCCCAACACAATCGCCTAGAGGAGATGACTAAATGGATTTTTAATGCTACAATAAATGTGTCGATCATTCATGCTGACTGCCATCTATTGATTTTCCCCTGGATGAGCTCATAGATACACCGGTAATTATTTAATGTTATGCCGATGCTCTTTAGCGCACATACAGTAAAACTGTTTATCCAGTATTAAACTAGTTATCGTGTAAGTGATTCACTGACTGAAACATATCTGATCATGTCACAGATTTTGTGTTTGAATATGTGCTAAAGGCTAAATGTGACTCTAAAGATGGTTAATTCTCTTTAAATGCCTTAGAATTGAGGACAATGGCATCACTGATGTGCCTGTGGTGTCATAGTGTATAGTCACATGGACTGAAAGAAGCCCATTCTATTGATGACCTATTTCAACACACTATACACAAATCGCTTAAGCCGCACACTTGCTTTAACTGAGCTCTCCTGAGGACTGTATTTGCCACATGGCATTCCCATTATGCTGCATTCCAATGATGGATAGGTACTCTTCCATCACAGACACAAAAACACACACATAGTATGTTATGGATCGATGGTATTGGTTCTAAGTTAACATCCAATTCTAATAACTGAATAACTGTACGCTGATAATATTAAGAGGGTCTAAACGTCTGATTGTCGTACTTTCAATGAGTTCCTAAAAGGGCTGTTTTTTTTTTTCCAGTTAAATTACTGAATTACGGAATTACTGAACTTCTCTAATAAGAAAAACTAAGTACTTTATGAGGTGGCGATGACATAGGCTATGAATTTGTAGGATGTGATTTGTATGAAAACGTCAAATTTTTTAGAAAAAAGATAAGCCTGAAGGTCCACCCCTGTCAACTAAAACACCTGAGACTAAACACCTATGAACGTACAAATAAACCACCAATTCCACAAAAAGTAAGTTACAAATTTGCCATGAGGTTTTGTTGGAACTTCAGAACCGTAACCAAACCTATAAAGGGGCTCTTACTGCTATGTTGCTCATCCAGCTGTTATGATGTCTATAATAATAATTCCACTACTAATGGCTCAGACGGTGTACATCTGTTTTGATAATAAATTACCAAATAAGGTAGGTGATTTTGGTAGAGGTTAATGAGAGTCCAGTGTGAGACTCTACCTACATGTGAAATGTCATTTCCATGCAGGAAAGAGACACAGCACATACAGCATATACATATAATGCCAGTGATTCTTGCAGGTTATGTACAAAACCTCTGACTGCTTTTTGTGAGAATGAACACATTGCACATGTCACAGTAAAAATCCCAGAGACACACCTCATGTCCAAATGATATTGCCTACTATGACAGTTTATGATGCTTTAGGTAAGTCTACAGTTAATGAAGGGAAAGTAAATGAAGTCTTGAGTAATTATGATTTTGACCTTGTACAAGAGGGAACCAGACTGTTACCTGATTTATGAATAATGGAGTCGCTAATTTAACAAATTGTAAAAATCACCTGAGAGCTTCATCCGCTAAGCACCATACCCTGACCTGAATACTGGGTGGACAGAGAAGTGTGTTTGTATAAAGTGAAAGTTTACATCATGTCCATGAGTGCATCTAATTCTAAAAAGTCTCATATATGCTACATACAAAGGGGGCTTGGTGTAGTGGTTGACTGCAGTAACCTAAATCACCCCCTATTTCCTATACGGTGCACTACAGGCTGTCAACCAATTTGTGTTGTTTTCCGAATTTCATTCCCTGTATATTATACTCACAATGCACTTTGATGTATAGTGTACAGTCAGTGTACACTCACTCTCCAACGCTATTTCCTGTAATCAAATATGCAGAGGACTGCCGAGCTCATTTGCAACATCTTTATTTGTCACTACTTTTTTATTTTGTCATTAATTTAAAATATTTGTACTAAAGTATAGCGAACCAAAATTATAAATGAATTTAATATTATTTACATTGTACACTGAGAAAAACTGTACATTAAAGTCGACATGAAACAGAAGTTTTCTTCACTATTGTGACGTACATCCGAGTGAAACAGCTTCTGGAATGAAAAAAATGTAGGGCGGGATTTGATTTTGTCCATGGGATTTGATTGGATCGTAGGAAGTTTGGCATTGCTAACTAAATGGCAGTCAGTTGTGGAGAATATTTAGTTCCACTCTCCGCTGAGACATATGTCATGAAGAGAACAGATGTCGTTTGGAAGGGGAGGGGAGATTAACTTTTTGATTAAAGATTACAAGGCCATATGAATTTTAAAAAATAATGATGATGAATTTTGATTTCATGTTTAAAGAAATTATAATCTGTTGGATTATCCAAATTTGGTATCCTGTAGGTAACGACTCAGTAAAGTTATTTAACTTTATTACTGCTTTAGAGACAAATTATGATGTTATATGCCTCATTAGTAGATCTGCCTAGGGTCATATCTGTTCTCCGGATGCTGCTCATCTTAGATGGGAGTGACTGTTTAATTTATTCTTGTTGACAGCTGTTTTGGGCTTAGTTTATTCATTATGAATATAAAGTATATAAATATATTAAACATGACAAACAGACAGTTGTGAACTAAAAGTATCATCATGTCATCCCTGAAACTACAAATCTTCAAATTTCATTCATTCCTTCCCCATATAGTCAATATATTGGAGTCCATTATAGTGAATAGTGAATGAGTGAATAAGTAGATAATTTCAAATGCACAAATAATCAGCTGTGGCCTGTTGCATGAAGCTAGTTGAACAAACTCTGAGTTTCAGAGTAGGTTTGCAGTTGACAAATCCAGATAAATCCAACCTGGTTTAGATCAGGTTCAACTGTTGCACAACGCTCGATATAAACTTTCTCTGTCAACTCAGGTTTAATCCAGAGTTTGCAAAATGTGTGCACCTGAACGTCTGACATGTGCGGCAAACAGAAATTCACACGGAATAAGGAGAACGTCAGTTTGATTCACTTCTCGCGAGAGAGCCGCGCAATTCATGTCGCTTCCGAAGATTAAGAGATCGTTATGAAAAATATGAAATAAAACGCATTTACAAAGCAGGAATAAACACTTCTGCTGCAGTGAAAGTTTGAGAAGGCAGCTGAAAGAAAATATCTGACTATATCAATGCATGTGAATCAAACAAATAGACCAAATAATTAATATAGTTTCACAAAGAGCTAAAAAGAATACATGTAAGCTTAATCTGTTTAAAAGCTTTATATATTATGCATGTATTATATTTATTTTAATTTAAAAGCAAAGTTTAATATTGTCAATTAATATAATCGGCCTAATTATATGAATATGTCATGAATTATTCATAATTTCAATTTATTTGATATAAATATAATGAATAATTAACAGCAAATGTTGAGAATTTTTGTCTCTAAAATGTTTTCACTATAAACTGATTTAATTTGGATGAGAGATACAGGGGGAGTGGCTTTATTGCATCAGATACATGTCACTTTACTCACAGCTGATTGGTCGAGTTTGGGTTTGTGATCTCTAACCCAGAATAAAACCTGTTCCGGAGCAGGTTAGCCGTGTAGCGTCAGTTACCATAGCAACAAACCCCGCTAAAAACCAATCCACCTTCATAAACCCGAAAAACCAGAGTTTGCTCAAACTAATCTTGAACTTACCTGGGTAGAAACTGAAACCGGCTTTGTGCAACAGGCCACTGGTTTCAATTCTATTTCTATTCTGTGTTTTCTTTGTGCACTGGGCTAGACTAACTGGGACTTGTCATAGCACTTACATATAGTTGTTTTTTTTGTTAGTTTAACTGCTTCTGTTGTTCTCCTCTTTTGTAACTCACTTTGAATAAAAGCATCTGCTAAATGATTAAATTCAAATGTACAGAGATTAGACAATTAAACTAAAACACCTGGTTTTAGACCACAATAATGAATTAGTATGGTCTAGGGCCTCTTTTTGTGGCTAATACAGCATCAGTTCATCTTGGGAATGACAGATACAAGTCCTTCACAGCGGCCAGATGGATTTTGAGCCATTCCTCTTCCAGGACACATGCCACGTCACTATATGATGCGGGTGGAGGAAAACATTTGTTGACTTGCTCCTCCAAAATACCCCAAAGTGTCTCAAAATATTCCGATCTGGTGACTATGCAGGACATGGGAGATGTTCAACTTCACTTTCATGTTCATCAAACCATTCTGTCACAAGTCTTGCTGTGTGTATTGGTGTATTATCCTGCTGATACACAGCACCCCCTTCAGGGTACAATCTTTGAACCATTAGGTGCACATGGTCCTCCAAGAATGGTTCGGTAGTCCTTGGCAGTGATGCGCCCATCAAGTACAGTAGGGAATGCCATGATATTGCCACCCAAACCATCAGTGATCCACCCCTGTGCTTCACTCTGGGCAGCAACAGTCCGGGTGTTAAACCTCTTTGGGTCTTCTCCACACCGTAACTCTCACAGATGTGGGAAAGACAGTAAAGGTGGACTCAGAGAACAATACATGTTTCACATTGTCCACAGCCCAAGATTTGCACTGTTTGCACCATTGAAACCGACATTTGGCATTGGCACGAGTGACCAAAGGTTTGGCTATAGCAGCTCGACAATGAATATTGACTCTGTGGAGCTCCTGACGAACAGTTTTGGTGGAAACAGGAGAGTTGAGGTCCACATTTAATTCTGCAGTGATTTGGGCAACTGTGGTTTTATGTTTTTTTTTTGTATACAATCCGGGTTAATACCTGGACATCTCTTTCAGTTTTAGCTTCCTCTTGCGTCAACATTAACTCCTGTTGGATGTGGCTTGTAGTGGTATTACCCTGGATACCATAGCTTTTGATACACCACAAATACTTGCTGTCCTGGTCACAGATGAGCCAATGATATGCACACCAACAAGTTGCCCTCTTTTAAACTCTGATATGTCTCCCATTATGTTGTGTGGATTGCAATATTGCCCTACTAATTCAACCTTTAAACTCTGCACTTAGATTGACCACCAGGCCATGCATATATAGGTGTGAAACCTCCATCACTATATAATCACCAGTGTTTCAGTTTCATTGTCCAACCACTGTAAGTGTAAATGTTTTGAACACTATAAATTAGCCTTAGCGTATCACTTGCTTATCACTTGCTCCAGTTTTAGCCTGTAACCATAGCAACAGACTGCTTCACAGATCTGCACTTTCTAGAGAGAGAGAGAGAGAGAGAGAGAGAGAGAGAGAGAGAGAGAGAGAGGAGGAAATGCACGCAAACAACGGAGGATCTGATTCCACCCCACAACATTATTTAGCTGCTACTGCAGATAAAAATCAATGTAGAATACAATAAACAGCCCAGGTGATGACATGATCTAGCCCTAGTGTCACATACTCTCTCAACTTTAGATTTATATTTTATTAAACTGCCAAGTACCACAGCACAAATGAATTCTATAAAGAATAGAGTGGTACCATGCACAGATTGCATACCATGGCAAGACTGTGCCAACCAGTAGAGATTCTGCTATGTCGTTTATACCAAGAAATATATATTTGTGCTATTATGCAGGACAACTTTACATTATTAACACCTGAGAACACTGAAAGAACAGTAATGCAAAATTCAGATCACATATCCCAAACAAGTCAAGAAGAACTTGTTAATAATCAATGGTTTTCAGGTACAAAATTAAGTTGTTTATGGTTTTTGTTTACTAATACAGAATCTGTGTTAATATAGAACAGTTGTTCTCATCCAGGGGGCCTAAAAAACTTCCAAGGGGGCCTCAAGATGACTTAAGTTAAAATTATTTAAAATAAGGCAAAGCATGCTACAACTACAAATCAAGATATTTCATAGTATTTGGTTATTTTTATAATGAATATACATCTTTCTATGTCAAGCTCTAAAATATTCATGTTGAAAATAAAAAGAGAAAATCAAATAAGATCAATTACCTTTCATTTCATTCAATGAAAGGGATATATATTAAGTAGTTAATTGACTTAAACAGAAGTAAAAATTAATTTACCCTAAAAATAACTATATCATGATGTATACCGTGAACTTGTAAAATTAAGATTTTGTTCAAACCACTCGCTCCTAGGTGGGCTGTAAAGAGCAAAAATAGGAATGGGTCAACAAAAGGATGCTTGCCCCCTCCATCTCTCTCTCACTTATCATGTTTGAACAGATCAGCCAGTGATCTGAAGATGACAGTAAATTATCCCATATGTTTCTGGTGTTTACCATGTTGTTATCTACGGCTGACACTGCATCGATCTGAAAGACCGGAGTGATGCTGGTAAAAGGCATGTCATGTATAAATCACGCATACACTGTCATAATGACATCATAAATCATGGCTTCTCTCAGTCAAAAGGCTGTAATGCTTCACTGACAGCACATGAAAATACACTTGCACTCACATTTCACATCAGTGGTTACAAATGGTTTCAAGAAAATGCTGATATAGCTTAATGTATAAAAAGCATCTTCTTTCATAGTAAAGGGTCAAAAGGAGCAAAGCACATTAGAGCACATCTAATTGCCAGTGTATCATCTAAGTCAATGTTTCTCAAACTTTCTGACTAAAAGACCCCCTGTTCTCCTACCCAATATTTGGTCCACCAACTTATGCTAAGATATTTCCAGCATTTTAGTTGTAATTATGACAAAGCTGCTGATTAATTAACCATGATTATTATTTTTTTTTTTTTTTTTTTTGATTCCAGAAATTATGTATTGTTTTAAGATCAGTTTGGTCTTTGGATCAGATACTGTAACAAGTGACATGCAGAAAAATTCTAATACTAAGACATGTTTTGTTTATCTATTCTCCTCCTCATGCTTGTAAGATGCCACATTCACGGTTCTCATGCAGAGTAATTCCCAAATTCAGTCAAGTGAATCATATGCATCACACAAGATATTGGGAACATTAGAAAGGACAGATAACAAGTATGCCTGCGCTTATGGATACTCTCTGCTTTAACATAAGCAGTAGATTGAACTACTGATTAAGAGATTGTATTAGTGTGATATCATCCCATTAAGAGGCTAGAAAGAAACACTCAAGCACTGTGTGATACAACTCCCTAGTGCAAAAAGTGAATGTGAACAATCATATACAATGCAAGCTGGAATGTAGTAATCTGAAAAAAGTTTCTTAATAAATAAAGACTTTTTTTGTCTGAAAGAAAAAAAGGGCAAAGACTGTAATACATGCTAACTCGCTGACAAGGCTTGTGAAATGCTACAAAATGCTACTTATAAACCTAGCTATTGTTCTGAATTCCACCTACACACCGAGACAGGCAAGTCTATTAGAGCTAAGAAAGCAGAAATGTGTGTGCGTGTGTGTGTGCGTGCGTGCGTGTGTGCGCGCTTTTTTGTGATTTATGAGGACACAAATTTGTATAATGACATGGGTATTACACTGGTATTACGACGTAAACATGAAATATGAGGACATTTCATGAGTCCTCATATTTAAAATAGCTTTAAAAACATACTAAACAATGTTTTATTAAAAATGTAAAAATGCATAATGTTTCCTATGATGGGTAGGTTTAGGGGTGGGGTAGTGTAGGGGGATAGAATGTACAGTTTGTACAGTATAAAAACCATTACGCCTATGGAACGTCTAAGATATAATATATACGTCTAAGATATATATATAATAAACCTGTGTGTGTGTGTGTGTGTGTGTGTGTGTGTGTGTGTGTGTGTGCACGTGTGTGTTTGCCCTCCTAAAGATCACAGTAAGTCAAAGTCATTCTAATTCAAAAGTTCAAAATACTTTAGTGAATAATTCACCAAAAAATAATAATATTTTGTCATTTACTAAGTCAACAATTAAGAATCTTTACCAAAAATTAGAGAAAAAAACAGAATTCCTAGGAAAGAATAGGAAAGAATTCCTATTCTTTTGAAGTGATATAATTTTATGTGATGAGTAAAATGAAATTAAAGGGGGCTAATCTTTTGGAGCAACTCTTCAAAGAACACTCTTTAAATTCTCTGTTTGCATTCCATGGAAAAAATACAGCATATATGACCAACAAGAGGGTCAGTAAATAATGACAGAATTCTCATTTTTGAGTGAACAACTACTTTAAATCCTTCAATGTAAATTATGATATATAGTATAGATAAAGAATGAAATGTAAAACATGTAGATAGAATGAAATTCAAATGCACATGACTCAAACGTAACAGACTAAAGAGTAACTGTTCATCTGAGGACTGATTCAAACACAGATTCAAGATGTGAAGTTTTTGTTTCTGCATGTGCCGTTGTGTTTGTTACTTAACTGACCCTGAGTGTTGCTACAGTAGCTATTGTACTGAAAGGTCAGGTCGGTTGCATCACATTGCATGGATTCCACAGGGTATTGAATAGAGAGCCCTGGTCACAACACAGTGGACTTGGCTACACCCAAAGCCTTTAAATACCAAGAACTAGAAGAAACATGGAACAACAGGATACAATAAAAGAGAACAATACAGCGGACTACACTGTGCACAGTTTCCTTTAAAACAATCGACATTTCATTGAAATTTGATTTATTCTGACTATAGACTTAAGTCAGTAAGTAGACTAACTGAGCAAAGATGTCTGTATTTCCCATCAGCAGCTGATACTGCTCCAGGGTCTAGTTTCCACTAAAGGCTTGCATCACTAGACTGACATACTGTGGGAATTCACCGCAGGCCATGATATGTCTACCATTATTTTACTGGTTTAGACAGTTGCATAAGTGTCTAAAGTTATTAAAAAGACTTAAGTTCCCTACATTTTCCCTCAGGGATCAATAAATGTCGGTCTTTTTGTCTTATGTTCTCCTCAGAGGTGATGCTTTTTAAGAGCATTCATTTTAGAACATCTATGGCTATTAGGACGCTATAAAAAAGCCAAATTCATTTGCAAGTCTGAGCTTATAGTCACCAGGCTATTTAATAAAATTTTATCAAACACATATCCAAATTTTGTTATTCCTGGTCTGGTATCATGGAGTTTAAATACTGCTCAGGGACACAGAAAATCCAGAGCTTCCTCTTAAACTACCAGTGGATGGATTTCAAGGGGAAGGTTCTTACTGCACTACAGAAATCACTCAATGCCTCAAGATCCACTGCGGTGATTGCATGAGCCAGCAGATTTGTTTTCAACCAAAATAAATCAAAAGCTCAGTCTCAGAAGGGGGAATGAAAACAGGGAAATGTGAGGGTGGCTCAAACCTAACTGAACTCCCATCTCTTCTGAAAACTGTTTATTATTCCTTTGGAAATATTAAACGGTCTCAGAAGAGGACAAAGGAAGGAAAATATGTAGGATACAAGCCAGTTTTCACAGATTTGGCCAGCTTTGAGGATATATTGTCTGTTTTTGAAATTTTCACTTTGTCATTCCATACAGGAAATAGAGAAAGAAAGGGCAACCATATCCACACAGTCACTTCTTCCATTATAGGGAATGTTTTTTCCAGGTCTTAAGGCCCTTTCACACTAAGAACAAAAACGATAACAATGATAACTACTATACATTAGCGTAACCACATTAAGACGATGATGTTACGTTTATTGCTCACTTCTGCAGTTACATTATAGCACATGCTTTAAAGGCAGATTGATTTTGATTAAATCTCAACGTTTTAACATTTATTGAAAAAAAGCGTTCTGAAAGTGATTCTAATGACATCATTCCTCTATGTCATTGTAGTTATAATTGCTCGTAAAATCATTTTTATTGTTATCATTCTTGATGTTAACGGGCCTTTAAGCAGCACTAGTAAACAGAATGCAAGCTGAGTGAATACATTGTGCCAGCTGGGTTAAATTATGCACATAAATCAGCAATTTCTGTTTGTTTTCTGCAAAACTTTGTTCTTGTTAATTGGGTCAATGTACATATATTAGTGTTCAAAAAAAGAAAAAAAGATAAGAAAAAGCTTTTAAAATCTAGTTTAAAACACATGTGCCAAATTTCTTTAAAAAGCACTTTTTGTATTCATGTTGATATTTTTGTTCATGAGATATAAAAAAAAAAAAAATGTAATACCATTGTCAAGAAGTTTACATTTAATGTAAGAAATAATACATTTCCCTTACACTTTGAATATATCTTAAAATATATATATATATATATATATATATATATATATATATATATATATATATTTATTTATTTTTATTTTTTTTAAGTTTTAAAAACATTTTTCAAGGTAAAAAGTATTTTTTTAAATATAAATTATTATTCCTGAATTATCAAATCATAAATATCATTAAGTTCTCTTAACAAACAGCCATAAGCGTCTGTAATAGATCATTTTGATTTGGTGGACAAATGTTTTTCAAATATTAATCAGCAAGCAGTGAAGCATTTTTGGTAAAATATTTTTCTCTAAGAATAATAAAAGACAATAACAAACTTAAGATTTTCATTTCATTCTTAAATAAGGCTCATTTTCATATGATGTCAGTAATAGTCAAAAAAAAAAAAAAAAATATATATATATATATATATATATACAAAAAAATTATTTAAGTCATTGTATCTATATGAATTGTATTTTTGAATTATATTATTCCCCCACTACAAGCACAGCACTGTTTCAATGTTTCAACACAGCAATTGAACAGCTGTGTCATGCAGACGATATATGTTCACAACATATTGAGCTCCCTCTTCATTACCATATGGGCAAAAATACAGACTCTTGGTTTCTGCTACTGCCTCCTTTTAACAGATGTCGGTGTGGCAGTGGCACACGTTGCACTTGTACCCTCACACAAAGACGCATACACACACCAAAGGCACTGGCTGACCTTTCAACTGGACATCTGTAACAGGACATGTCTGCGGCCTAGGAGACAGCATTCCAGCTTTAAGTCCCTGAACCCCATAAACCCAAACCCATGTTCTGCTCATTAGACAAACCGACAACAAGTGAAAGGAGAGTGAGAACAGGGTGGTGGGAGGGGAGGGCAGTCTCACAAAAACAGAGGCGCTTGTCAGAATTATCAAAGGACCCCACACAAGATGAGAATGTTTGGAGGCGGCTAACAGAGAGACATAATGTGGCTATTTATCCCTCATGTGACTCCGTGCATATATTAGAGAGAACACAGAGGGGACAGGCCATCAGCAGACACCATGAATGAGAGCTCCAACAAAGTCGGTCTTTCTTCAGCACAAACGAGTGTTGTCATTTTTCATAATCCAACTATAACTGGTAAACAGAGCATGGAGTGAAAGCCCCAGAACAGCAGTGCTTTTCAAATGCCAAGACCCATATATAAAACACATAATAAGAACAAAATGTTTTGTGCCTAGAAAGAATCTATTCAATTTGTGCTCTGAAGCAGGTCTAACAGTTTTAAAGGAGCTGTGATTGATTCTGTAGCAGGTGGTCAGTACTGCTGCACATTACAAACAAGGTGCATTTGATTAGTGAGGAAACTTTCCGCACATCTATTTTCACTTGTTACGTAGCTTCCGTGGCAGTTTCCTGTATTTTTTGGTGAGCTTCCTGTCATGTTTGCATAGCTTTGATAATAATAATAATAATAATAATAAAAGCAGGATGTGGGGAAACATCTTATTTAGGTCAATTTATGTCTGGTCACTGATAAAGAGCTAAAAACACTAGTCTGTCAACTATTTGAAAGTAGTTTGTAATATGTTGCTGCAAACTCAATGTCTGAACGACATTAAAAGGCACAGTTGGTTCTCCTTATCTGCACCAGGTACAATCACCATAATCTGATTATGAGCTTGGGCAACTTACCAGCCTACTTAAATCGGTATCAATAGAGAAAGGCATGTTTGCTTACACATACCACATACAATGCTTATATACCAGCACAAACTGAAAGGGAGACAATCTTAATATCTTTTTAAAAATGCTTCATCTGTTTCCTCTTCTTAAAAGTAATATTAGTAAATAATACTGTCTACATACTCTTTTGTTTCAACCATATATGACTTTTTTTTCTACAGAGCACAACTAGAGACGTTACAGAATGACAGTCACCATTCACTTTTGATGTATTAAGAAAAGATGCAATGGAAGTGTACAGTGACTGAGACTGTCATTTTCCCATTTTCTATCTCATATTGTGATAGAAAGTTATACAGGTTTGGAACAACATGAAAGTAAGTAAATTCTAACAAACATTGCATTGTTTCAGTGATCTATTACTTTAACATATTTAAGCTTACTTTGTGAATGAAACACACCACGCTCTTTCTCTTAGTAAGTAGAAACTTGTTGAATCAAAACATTTGCACTTTACACACCTCAGTTCGCCTCAGCGACTTATTAAAGTCGTCTTATCGATCTTAGTTAAAACGACAAAGTAATGACTTACCCATGTTTTAGACTAAGAGCTCGACACCGCTGAAAAAGTCCAGTTCAAGAGTTTGACACTGAGAGAGCTGGTAGCGCGACCGTCAGTATAATAATGAGATGACATCACAATCACAAACGGGCGGGGGAAACTTATCAGTGGCAAATTGTTTGATAAATTTCATGAACATAAAATCAATTTTAGCAAGTAGGTCTAAAAGCAAATTTAAAAAAAAAAAAAAAAAAAAAACATTGTTTAATATATATTTAAATATATTATAAAGCCTATATTTTATAACTTAGATCGCTCTAGTCTCTTATATACTAATTATAATGTATAATAAATTTGATTTTGATGCTGGATTATATGGTATTAAGGACAACACCTAAAAAAAAATAAACTCACATTTAATAAAGTTTATTTATAATTCTGTAATTAATAATTTATTTCTTTATTTCTGTAGGCTATATAGTTCCATATTTATTTTTCCTTCCCGCAACATGTTTCAAGGTAGGGTAGACAGTTTTCGGATCCCAGCCTCCCTTCAGAGTGTCTCCAAAGCCACGCCTTCAAAACACATGAATGCACACAGCAGAGTTTGCAAAGCTTCAAGAGATGAGAGACGCCATTAAACTACCTCATGTCTCAAAGCACATAGCATTACAATAATAATGAATATAACTTAAAGAGGACTGACCTGTACCACCTGATTGCTGCAGATTCATTTTGGCGTTGATAGTGTTGCCACTGAAATGCATAAATACCAGTCACAGTCTGCTCTGTGTATAACATCACAGGTTTCTATCTGTTCCATATTACAGTTATGAGATGAATGCAGCAAAAGCTCGTTGTTTTGGTTCAGGAGGAACTGTAAAAGGAGGCTGCTGTTTCAGTTGCGGTGCTCTGTGACTGACGTCTGTCTAAAGCCCAAAGTATACTTCGGCAGTCCATGTCTGTGTACCATCCGCATGATGTAATTTTCTTCATCAGGAGGGTCCGTGTACAACAGCGCATGTGCGAGTGACTTGAGCACTTGAAAACAAAATCCACTAGATAGTGCGCACATGCCGAACGCGTCTTTCAGCACTCATGGCCAAAGGAGTATACTTTGCAAGGCTTGCATGCTTACTGTGTGCAAGACAGAGTGGAACGCAGAAAAAATGAAGTATACCCGGGCCTTTAAGCCTGATTTAAGGCCCAGGTATACCTCATTTTCCGTGTTCTGCTCCATCTCGCACACAGTTGAGCGTGCAAGCTTTTCAAAGTATACTCCTTTGGCCATGAGCACAGAAAGACGTGTTCGGCATGTGCTTAACTTAGTGATTGCTATCAGGATGTGAAGAGACTTTTAACCAACAGATATTTTGTAACAGATAGCCCCCTCCTGGAAGGAGTGACCTCGCAGCATGGAGAGGAGAAAGAGGAGACTTAGGAGGCAGACGAGGAGATGACAAAGGGATGGTGACAGGAGCGGGTGAAGGGATGGTGATAGAAGATGGTGGAGGGATAGTGATAGGAGGACAACGAAACCCGGCGGCGAAGATGGAACATGCCCACTTACGCAGACCCAGAGCATGGTAGTGATGACAGCCCACGGCAGAGTCAATGGAGGGAGGAACCAAGGTGTTGCTGTGGCTGATGACATTGTGGTGACGACCGATGGAGGCAGAGCCGAAGGATTCCAGAGCGCAGAAGAAGAGCCGATGGTACAGAGTGACATCGCTGGCACAGGAGACCTAGGCAAAGCCTCTGCGACAAGTGTCTGAGGCGGAGCCAGAGTGCTCAAGGACTAAGGCAGAGCCGGTGTGACGGAGGACAGAGGCGGAGCCAGAGGAAAGGAGGAACCCGCTGTAGCTGTAGGGGTGGAAGTAGAATGACGACTGACCAAGGGGGTGCCGGTGGGACGAGGGAGCCTGGTGGAGCCGACAGGTCGACAGGCTGAGGTGTAGAGAAGGGATCAGTGGCCGGAGGCGGAGCCACAGAATCCTCTCACTCGGGCGAGTCTGGTGGTTGCATGACCTGCGGCTTCACGTCACAGCAAGGAGGAAGACGAAGGGCTGCAGGCATCCAGTAGAGGCAGAGCTGGAGGACTGGCTGAGCTTTGCGGTGAAGGTGACAGAGGTAAGCTTGACGTGATCAATAATGGTAATTCCAATTCCCAACAGGTCAACGAAATGTTTCAGTGCTGTTTTGAAACAGCAATGATTCAGAACAGACATATAATACCAGGTAGGATAGGGTGGGAAGCAGTACCTCCTTGTCCAAATCCATCAGCCAGTCCTCATTGCCCAATTCCACCAGAATTTCCTTCTGCCACTGATGTCGCTGGCTCAACCCTGGTCAGACTCACTCTGGGGCACCGACTCCAAGGCGATGGTCAGCGCTGTCCCTTCCTCTTTGGGCTCTGGCTCGCTCATCGCAGCAGGCGGTCGCTCTTGGAAGGCGGACTCTAGCAAATTCTCCTTGGTCAAGGGTGGTGGTGAGCTGGGCTGGGCTCTGGGTCTGGATGTACCCTGGATCAGGGACAGATGCTCTCCAGACACCTGATGACAGCCTCCCTCCAGTCAAGTCCTGAGGTGTCTGGGAAGTCTACAGGGTGGTGGTAGTTGGCCCCGATCCAGAACAGTGATTTGAGGGTCTCGTCATCGTAGGGGCAGGTGACGGCAAGACGGCAGAATTGTTCAGTGAAACAAAAAAAATCAACTCCCTTTTGGGCAATCACAGCAAATTTTTCTGCATAATCCATTTCAGCTTCAGTCTTGTGTTAGCAAGGGTTGTAGACAGACAGATGACATGAAGATGATGATGATGATGATGATGATTCAAAACACAGAGTTTAATAAAAATCCACACAGACCGGACCAACACTGTGTGAAGGTGAGAAACTAAAACAGAACATGATGAACTAAATGATGAACAGCTGTGATGAAGATTAGTGTCCATGGAAATTGATGAGTGGTGGGAAACTCAAACAAATGAACACATGTAATTAATGAAAACAAACTAAAAGTCCATGAAAATGAAACTAACAAACACAACTGATATATTGTAACAGTGAGGTAGATTTTTTTTGTGGCCATTCCATATTAATTGTTGTCGCAACAGGAAATGATCTTGTCGATTAAATATATAAAGCTGAGCATCAATTAAAAATTATTTCCATGACATTACTATGATTATATTATTCTTCCATGTTATAATTCCGGTTTTTCCATGGCTGTGGGAAGCCGGTGTCCTAACGTATATACGCCTTAGCCTACATGTTAAGTACGGTGTTATTCGTGTGTTTTATTCGACAAAATCTGCTTCTAATTCATTGCATTCTATTTACACCGAACACACCCTTCTGTTATGTGCAATGGCTCACAAAATGATATGAATAAGGTTAGCAGTCCCCTCTGCTGGTAGATTACAGGAGTTGCACTTGAATTTGTCATAAATGACCGAACAGAATAAACCAATAATCATCTTTATCGTCTTTTTAGTTACAGTAAATGATACACCTTTTATACGCGGTCACAAGCAGATATAATATTTATCCAAAACCGTAATGGGTTATTAAATTTGCCAATGTGTTGTGCAGCAAGCGACAACATGCATGGGGTGAAAGTCCGCTAATGAAACTGAATCTCTGTGTGAAAAGCCTGGTAGATTAATAATGCATCATGTTCCCTGCCTTGCACAGCCCTCACAGACGAATGTTAGCCGCAAGCAGTTTCAATGGACGGTTGTCATATTTCACAAAATTCCTTTGTTTTTTCGACAATTGTGTGACCAACCGTTTGGACTACAATTACAAGAAAGCATGGGCACCTGAGCACCTCCCCGAGTGAAGATTACATGGATTATCTATGATTTGCTTTGATTGATTATTCAAATGTCCAATCAGCGTTCAAAAACAGGGACAGCGTGTGACGTCAGTTTAAAATTGCCCAATCGTCGCAATGACTCGGAAGCAGCGTTAACAAACGACATGAACCGAGTGTTTCTCCGTCAGCGATACACCTAATCTCAGCACCAGGTCGCTGTCCACTGACATCGAGAGAGGTAAGCGAGCTTCATGCTCACATGTTTCACTCCTGTTTTCAACGCAATATTCGAGTAGCCTATATGCGCTACATTTTCCATAGAGCGAGGCATACATGTGCTGCTTTTTAAAAGAAAATACTTTGTCAACCCTGCTTATATACACTGGACTGTTATCATCGTTGTCCGTACATTGTTCCGGTGCAAAACAAACAATAGCACTGTAAAGGACCTAGAATGGTGTTTCACGTCCTTTCTGAGAGGGATCCTTTTTATATTACAGAGAGCTATTTAATTCATAACAACTGCAGTTACAAAGCTAAAAAAAAAACAGTAGTATTTTGATTATTGTGTGCTGTTTGTACTGTAACTTTTCTTAATGTGGTTTGGGAGAACTCCAGGTGGACTGTCATTGTGAGAATGCACAAGAGGCTATTAGTGCTGACAGTGGTCTGCTAATGCATATCAGAGCCTCATCACAGATTTCATTATGATTTTGAGCAGACAGTGCTGGGCAGATTAGACAGTGTGAGAAATTAGATACATAATCAGCTTCTCTTGCCAAGACGCAGAGACAAGCAGGACTAATATCCAATGCTTCTTGAGACAGGTGCAATTCAACATGCCATGCAGATCATCATAGAAATCCACTTGACACGTTGTCCCACTTTTGGAACAAGTCACGAGACCTCATGCACGATTCATGTTAGTTAGCATGTCTATTTGTGTGTGCGCTGAATTGGTAGTTGGAATCAGTTTGTTTTAAGGTAGGAAAGTGTGCCATCTTTGTTATATCGTAGAAGAACTGCTTGATGCAGTCAAGTCAGATTCAGGAGATTGCTTATACTGTCCCTGGGGAATCTTATAGCCTAGCCTCTATGGGCTGTTTAGAGGAAAGATTTACAGATTAAGTAATTGAAGATGTGGCATATAGTTAGGGTGATGAGTATTTGATTATAAAGGGGAAATGAGGCAGATGGTGTAGGTTGTAGTGTATTTGACAAATAAAGAAAACAATTCTGTATGCATACTACTGTGTGGAGATCCTCATGAGCAAGAAAAGATTAGATATGCAGAATCCCCAATCTTTTTTATCCTCTTTAGGCCCCATGTAGAGACTGGGATTGCGTGCCAGTACTTACTGTAGCATGACATTGTTTGAATTTTTGCTTTGTAAAACCTATAAAACAGAAAATATGACTTAAAATAAAAATGGCTGTCAGTGCATAAAAATATTTTTTCACAAAAGAAAAACTTTAATTAATGTCATATGTTTGTAGTTAACATGTTAACACTTTCAGTGCCAGGGAAATACTACTACTACTAATAATAATAATAATAATAATAATGATAGGGTCTGTATTTGTGTGGTGCAACACACTTGCATAAAAAAGTAAAAAAGTGAATAATTGTAATATTGGCCAGGATACGTAAGACAAAAGGCTGGGAATCCATAACATTTGCATTGTTAATACATTAAGCTTTAACAAAACATGATTTAATATATCACTTTCTTAAGGCAGTATGCATCTCTTGATTTATTTACCTTCTAAATGTAAACTTTTCATTGCTCTAAAGTTCACTCAAGTCAGCTTCAGCTGCATGGGCTGTTTTATGAAAAGCTTTGGTGCTGCAGACAATGAGAGACATGGCTGCTATTCTCTTCATTCTTTTTCATGATAGGGTACAGCGGGGCTATAGGCCCTTTTGATGTTATTTTCTGCCAAAACACTCAATAGCAAAAAAAAAAAAAAAAAAAAAACCCACTTTCCTAAACACCTGTTTGTTACCCGTCTGATCTATGAGAGCATTGCAGACAATGTCTAAAGGCTAGTGCTGAGGTAATTTCAGCTAGAACATACGGTAATTATTTGTAATAAACATTGTGGATTTATGTAGCTAATAAGAATTCCTGAAACTGTCACATATATTTGGAGACTTGAGATTTCCACTTTGTCATTGCACATCGATTTCAGCCAAATACATGCATGGACAGTATTTGAGGTAAAAGTCCCCATATTGTTGGAACCCCAAGATGTAGCCTATAAAGTTAATTTTCAATGAGTTCTAATACAATAGTTTAGCTTGGAATGAGACAAGATAAAGTGAATGCTGTGCTAAACAAGCATCACATCTCCCACCTTCCTAAACCAACATTTGCTGAAGTGGTTATTTTGTGCTCAAAAGTCACCTAAAATATCTTGTTATATCAATATATTTGAATTTCCCATATCAGTATTGCTCCTATGTTTACATCATATCACAACAGTCCCCTGTGGACCTTTAGCCCCTCTGGCTCCCTTTGTAGTTACATGATTTGTTGTCTTCTTCTACAGTTCTTTTTACAATTATGCTGCTTCATCAATATATTTAAAAGAAGTAAAATATTTAATTTTTCAATATAATAAATATGTTTTGGGACCTGTATATACATTTTTTCATCCTATCATACTTTTCGGTCAGTTAAACCTTACAATAGCAACTGTCCGCTCTGGGCCAATTAAAGGGCTTTCATTCAAAAAGTGGATCTGTTGCTGGGTTGATAGTGACAATCTCTAACCTACAGACGTGGTTTTTGGTAGATGTTGTGGGCTTTGTTTTATTATTACACAATAATAGCCTGGAAATTCTGGTCTATTTATAGATTTATATGGAGGACTGGATAATGGACAGTGTCTGTGTCAGGCTTGCATTGAAAATGACTTAACGGCAGTCTGTGCAATGCAGTGTGGTTTCTGTGGTCATTTGGCTGCAATGTTGTGTCAATATCAGTGAAAGCAAATTCTGCAGAGAATATATATATATACTATGTGTGCTTATTTTATGCAACAGGCTTTGTGTTTATTTCCAGTTCTTGCACAAGCCCTGATCTCATTGGATTTGTGCTTAGGCAGAAGTAAACAAAGATAAGCATGTAGGTATTCTTATGTCCGTGATGAAAGAGAGGTACTTGCCGAGCTATCTAAATTATGCAAATGTTATTACAGATCTCATTTCAGTGCTATTTGTATGGAAATTTATTGTCTGGGAAAGAAATAGCCACGAGGCAATTTTCTCAAGGACTTTACTTTTGTGCAACATGATGTCTGAAACTTTATCTAGAAGATTCTTTTGTATTTGTAAAATTTTCTAAATGTTTTTTTCAGCGTAGATGAACGGGCCATGCGTGACTCACAGAATTTACTCACGCGTATGTAGGTAGTGTGGGAGCAAACGTAGGCTGTACTTCGATGCGGTGCATGTGTTACCCAGGTGTAGGATGTTTGATGCTGGCCGGCACTCTCGCCCTCTCCAGCAGAGCTCCTGCCACTTCATCTCAACCGCCTCTTGGAGTTAAAGTCTTCATCGCCTAGGAAACGGTTTCATGAGTGGCCCATCTCTCGCTCTCCCTCTGCGTGTGTTTTGCTCTGTCTACATTTCACTCACGCTCTCCCCCGCAGCCCAGCCGAAGGGGTAGGAGGTGTTGTGGGGGTGACATCACTAACAGAGCCAAACTTCTGCTGATCACGATCTTGGTGGCATTTGGAGGCCTAAGGTCGGAGTCATAGACGAGCACACAAACACATTTCTCAAAGATCACCCACTATTTGATCCCCTGTCTCTCAGACACCTCATTATGTTTGCCTGTCTAAACAAGCCAATTAGGAGGGGCCATTTTGACATTTTCAATTTTTTATTTTGCATTTGCAATGGGGCTTATTTTTTCATATCGTTGTGGAAAAAATGCTGTGCTTTAGGGCTGCACACTTAATCGAAATACAACCCAAATTGGGATATGGCTTAGCGGCATTATTAAATTGCAAAGACTGCGATTGAATTTATAAATATATGCGCTGTGTGTTCAGTGTGAAGCATGGCACTGTCCTCAGGTGTTTGCAGTATCAGGGCGGCTTGGTTCACAGTAAATGCTACTCCACACAAACTCCATCTCTGCATCTGCTCTGAGTTTGGGTTGCTTTAACGTGCGTTTGGGAACATGCACCAGCCATCTTCACATACTTGTAATAAGAAGAGCTTATTCAAGTTTATTTAAATAGCGCTTTTCACAATACATATTGTTTCAAAGCAGCTTTACAAAAAATGCTTCTTTCAATGTTCCAATTTGGGAAGTACTCGGTTATCAGATTAGAGTATCAAAGTATGTCCGTATTGCAGTAATATACAGCTATAACATAGTACATGTGATTAGTTAACTTCATGTATTCAGTTAAGCTAACACAATGAACATGTTAGCAATTCTAAATCATAATAATTATTATAATGGTAATTATTATAATTATAAAACCCTTATATAATTAATATAAGGGTAATAAGGATATAGCCTAAGGATAAATTTACAATATTAGGATAATATAAGTTTTGTGTGTTGATCCAAAGTTGCTGTCATCTGAAATCTTTGTCTTCATTGCCTGGAAACATGGCAGGGAAGCAAGAGAAGAATTAGCATAGCTGCTGTTTAGCAAAAAATAATCACATGGATTTGGTATATTTCATGAGATATAATTGTAGTACATTGTAGTACAAGTTTATGAGAAGCAATATGCGAATGCTTGGCTAAAAAGATGTGTCTTTTATCTAGATTTAAACAGAGAGAGCATGTCTTAGCCACACGAAGCCTATTCCAAAGTTTAGGAGCTTATCAATAAAAGAGAAGCTTTAAGGGCTTCCTGCGGTTTTCCAACAAAATAAAAGTTTGATGGTTTAAAACATGAAAATAAAGAAATTACGACAGCCATAACTATTAGTATTGTACTTTTATACAGTAAAATATTACAATTACAATATTTCTTTTGTTTTTATTTAGTCATTTTAATATTTTTATTTAGTATTGATTGATTGATTGATTGACATCTTGATATATAATTACAACATTATGGCCAAATTGTGTAGCCCTACAAACAAGCACAGCAAACCTGTTTTATAAATCACATTTTAAATTTAAATTTTTATCAGTAAAATCACAATTAGATTGTGCAGCCCTTCCCTGCTGTATATGCAATGTAGGCTGTGAGAGTTTGTGCATGTGACGTGTTGTGTGTATGTGTACATGCTGGACAATTCAGAAGATCGTGTTAATCATGAGGCAAAGGGAGCAGCATAAACACCTTCAAGGAGGCTGTGCAGGGGTGAGATGAGGTGTGTGGTTGTACGTATGTCAGGGAGGGGAGTAAGTGAGGGAGTTTAAATGAAGGGATCTTGCTGTTGCCTGGCTACCGGCGGGAGCTGTTCCATCATTCTTGTCTCCAGCCACCTCTCCCACACGAGCAGCCTGCACCAGTCAATGAGCATGTTCTCTTTTCTACCCCCATTTTTTTCACATACATACACTCGCACATTGGGCAACAGTCGCACACAGACTATTGAAACGGCTCTTTTTCTTGTAGTCGCTAACGCGGAGCCCTGTTTGGCTTTGCGTCTGTGAAGGCGAGAGGATAAAAGACATGGAAAGCCTGTGCTGGTTCAGCAAATATCACAATGAACCAAAGGTAGGAGCTGCGTGACAGTCTTTTAGCCATCTGGTGTAGCCTTATCCCTTCAAATGTAAAGAAGAGAGAGGGAGATGACACAGAGGGTTGTTTCTTGCTAGTGTCACCCTGAGGAGTCGCTCACACAGGACACGTTCTTGCGTTCAAAAACAGCTAGACGCAGTGCACATGGAATGAAACAGAATGCAGGTGTCTTGAGACATGCATTTGAAAGTTTTTTTACTTCACATGAATGGGCCCAAATAGTGCTTATATATGACAGAGTGAGAGAGAACATTGAGGTCTGGTATTATTCGATCTGAAGATTTAACATAGTTACAATCTGTTTTTTTTATTTTTTTTATTATTATTTTCAGTCTTTACTCATAAAATTTAGCTTATTGTAAGATGCTAGTTATATATTATAGTCAGATTAATGCTAATTATATGTATGTTAAAGTTGCAATGTAACAGAAGTAGGTCACTTGAAGATAAAATATTTGCATGGATAAATCATTCACAAAAAAATCAATAACATGCTTTCAATTATTTTTATTTTTTTCACCACCTCAACAACGTCTCTTTGTCCAGGTAAAGATGTCTCAGGTGAAGCAGGTTGGCCTGCTGGCCGCTGGATGTCAGCCTTGGAATAAAGACGTGTGTGCTGCCAGTGGGGATAGGTTTGCGTATTGTGCCACGCTTGCCATATATGTGTACCAAGTACGTGCAGACAGTTTGAATATGAATTGTTGTAAACTATAGACTGTTGATGAAGTAAATTGCTCTTTATTTTTTCATTGACAAAATTAACTTAAAAGGATAGTTAATTTTTTTTTACATTTCATAATTTACTCACCCTCATGTCGTTTGAAACTCATAAAACTTTCGTTCATCTTCGAAACACAAAGATATTTTTAATGCAACCTGGGAATTTCAATAAGAGTAATAAACATTGATTAGTGCATATACATAGAGCACAACAAATATGGTAAACGAAGCTCAAACATGCTTGTTTAATGTGCGAGAACCATTGAGGTTTGTTCTCGCACATCATGCAAGTATGGTCATGTTTCTGTTTACCATATTAAATGTGTTCTATGTATGCACATTGATCAATGTTTATATGTGAATAAAAGCCTAAATTATATCTGTTCAGTGTATAAAGCAATTGTTTTTCTTCATTAAATTGCTTAATTCATTTGGATTATTTTTAGAATGTCTTTATGAACCCTCTGAATTGTCAAAGTTTTGGTTGAATGAACTTTCAATAGAGAGTTTAATTAAAAAATCCTAATTTTTGGATAAACTAACGCTTTTACAACCTACAAATGTAGTCTAATGTGACTTTTTTTTTTGAGTGTGATTGATTGAAGTGTTTCTTTTCAGCTTGATCACAGATACAATGAGTTTAAGCTGCGAGCAATCATGTCTGAACACAAGAAGACAATCACAGCTATATCGTGGTGTCCACACAACCCTGAAGTGTTTGCTAGTGCGAGTGCTGATAACCTGCTCATCATTTGGAACGTGGCCGAGCAGAAGGCCATTGCACGGCTAGATAACACCAAAGGTACCACTACCCACACACCTACTATAGTGTCCAAAGAAATACACACCACCTCAGGATGCATATTCCACCTGACAGCATGTGTCCTTCAAGACACCACTCAAAATACATGTTTGAACCTTTTTGAATAATTTTAACTCAATCCTAAGCAATTTTAATAACTGTTTTTGTTTATGACTGTTTTATGTGAGGTCTTGAACTTGTATAAATGGATATTTCTCAGGTATTCCAGCTTCTCTAAGCTGGTGCTGGAATGCAGGTGACAGCGTTGCGTTCGTATCCCACCGGGGTCCTCTGTACATATGGACCATCTCTGGGCCTGACTCAGGAGTCACTGTGCACAAGGAGGCTCACAGTTTCCTCTCGGATATCTGCCTGTTTCGCTGGCATCCGTTGAAGAAGGGAAAAGTGGTGTTTGGACACACTGATGGCAGTCTGTCCATCTTTCAGCCAGGTGCCGTAACTGCTTATGTTGGTACATATTAAGAACATCTCGTTCCAGACCTTTATGCATTTCTTTCTTCTGCTGAACACAGAAGATATTTTGAAGAATGTGGGTAACCAAATAGTTGGTTGGAAAAAAAAATACTATGGAAGTAAATGGGGCCCATCAACTGTTTCATTACCCACATTCTTCAAAATATCTTCTTTTGTGTTCAGCAGAAGAAAGAAATTCATACAGGTTTGGAACAACTTGAAGGTGAGAAAATTATGACAAGATTTTCTTTGAACTATCCCACTAACCTGCAAAATAGCCTGCATTTATTTTAATGATATAATTCTAGGCTCAAAGAATCAGAAGCACGTACTGCGGCCCGAGTCGTTAGAAGGCACAGATGAAGAGGACCCCGTCACAGCTCTAGAGTGGGACCCTCTCAGCACAGACTACCTACTGGTGGCCAACATGCACAATGGCATCCGACTGCTGGACTCTGAGTCTTTATCCTGCATTACTACCTTTAGTTTCCCTAGTGCTGCTGCTTCCGTGCAGTGTCTGGCATGGGTGCCCAGCGCCCCTGGCATGTTTATCACAGGGGGTAAGATAAACACACACAGAAGTGCCAGTGGGAAATGGTAGTTTTTAGCTTAACAGGCCAGCTTTGATCTGATTTTAGAACTATCATTTAATGATTAATTACATTTACATTTTAACCTAAAACAGCTGGGGTGTAGACTGAAATGGAATGCTCAGTCATATTTGTGCATATTCGCATAACTAAAAAATGTTTATACTATTATATTGAATTCTCAAGATTCTCAAGTTGGCGTGCTAAGAATATGGAACGTATCGAGAGCGACACCTCTGGATAACTTCAAACTGAAGAAAACCGGCTTCCATGCACTTCATGTTTTAAATTCTCCGCCAGCAAAGAAATGTATGTGTTTTCGTGTTTACCATTTAGCACTTATGTATATGTGTCTGGGTTTGTGTACTCCATCACAATGACTTGATTTTGGTGTTATCTCTCTCTTAGCGTTTAGCTCAAATTCCCCTTCCAAGAATCACTACACCTCCTCCACTAGCGAGGCTGTGCCTCCACCTACTCTTTCACAGAACCAGGCCTTCTCTCTCCCACCCGGCCATGCTGTCTGCTGTTTCATGGATGGGGGTGTCGGGCTGTATGACATGGGTGCCAAAAAGTGGGACTTCCTGCGGGATCTGGTAGGAAAACTGGCATGTTGTTACCTGTGGTCTAACATACATTTAAAAAACACTGAAATGATTATTACACTTTTTATATTTAATATCTACACAGGGATTTTTTTAAAGTTAGTTTTAGGTTATATTATTAATAAACAGTGGATGCATTCAATGGATGCACCAATGGCTCAAAATTATGCATTAATATTAGTCATCCTGTTTTTGCTTGTGCCCTTCTGTCCTATTGCTGATCAATTCAACAAGAGTTCATGTTGTTTTCTTAGATAAACAGCTCTTGTAGTTCCCTTGATTGTTGTTAATGACAAAAAATGAAACATAACCTTTTCACCCCATGGTTAAGTAAGGAATAATTGACAACAGGCCACTGAATTATCATAAATTAATGCACACCTGAGGTGACAATGCGCCCACAACACAAAGCAAAATATGCAGACCTCGGGTGTCTAATTTTCTGAAGTGGACCTGCATTCATTTTCAATAGTTCAACAGTCTGAACTACATTATTTTGTTTATAGCTTTAATACATTATGGTTATCTCAGGACATATGCAGAACTACTTCCTTTCACCACTGATTAAGCATCCTGTGTCTGCCCAACCTTTTAGCCACATACATTACCACATTTGTTTTACTGTATTTCATTCTCACCCAGCTATTGCAGCTGTTATGATTTGGTTGTGGACAGCACTGAGCACAACAACTGAAGATCCAAACGCAGTTTATTGAGACCACAATCCAAAGTCATAGTCCATTAAACAGGCGGAAGGTCAGAGCACAATAAATCAGTCCAAACAAACAAACAAGATCAGTGGGCAAAACGGGAAAAGGAAAACCAGGATATGGGCAGATATTAAAGACCAGGAACACAGAAACAGGGAAAACGCTCAATAATGCTGTGAACCACGAGACAAGACTTTGTGACAAACAACAGAGCAGGGTTATATAGGGAGAGAGACACAGGGATAACGAGGTAATGGGAAACAGCTGCACATGATTACACAGATGATAGACAAAGCATTGTGGGAAACTGAGTCCATGATGTGTGTAGTGTCAGTGTAAGAGTGCCCTCTGCTGGCATGCAAAGTGCAAAGTGCACTTTCTGTAGGACTGTTAAAACCACAGAGAGGTCCCAAGAGGGGATGAGGGTACTGCATCGTGATACATCCATAACTTTTAGGGTGTATCCATAACTTTTAGGGTGGAGGGAGACAGCCTTTGCTCCTACCCTTCTTGCAGGAAAGAAAGCACAGCGCTGATAATGCATTTACAGGGGCCTTTTCGGTGGGAAGAACACCACTAAGTGAACACATTCCACTTCAAAGCATAAGTGTGCCTAGTAGAGGGGGCTCTAGCTTAAGTGATAGTGTCTACCACCGCCGGTGTTAGGCCATTTAAGTCCTTGACGTCCTGCCAGAGACCACACATGGAGGTTCCAGAGGTCTGGACGAGGCTGCCATTGGGTGCCTGTCCCTGAGAAAGTAGATCCTTCCTCAGGGGAATCCACCAGGAAGGGGCTGTCGCGAGGAGTATCAGATCTGAGAGCCAGGTCTGGGTGAGCCAGTAAGACGCAACCATCAAGACCTGCAGCAATGGTCGGAATTGGTGCAGGGCCAGCGGTACTGCTAGCGACTCGAGGCAATTGATATGCCACTGCTGTCAAGGTCCTGTCTAGGAGCCAGAGGCTGTGTGTCTATTGCATACAGCACCCCAGCCCATTCTGGAGGCATTTGTTGTGACAACAACATGCCTTGACACTTGTTGTAGGGGCACCCCGGGCCATAGAAAGGCAAGGTCTGACCACAGGCTGAAAGAACGGTGTGATTATCACCCGATGTGTGCCACGGTGCCATGCCCATCTTGGGTCTCAGCCATGTAGCCAGTGCTGAAGTGATATCATATGCAGTGGAGGAATGGGAGGCCCACTGGGACTGGTCTGGTGGGAGAGCTCCCACTATAACCCTTGGATCACCCTGAGTATTTACCGAAGTGGTCCTCTGCAGTGCTTCGCATCCAGAAACACACGAGTGGAATGACATCTTGAAAAAGACACAGCGTCTCTTTTAGGGAAATACTGCTCTTTTAATGTTGAAGTGTCCAGGGGTGCAGTCACTGCACTTAGCTGTGCAATACTCTCTTAGAACGCGACCAACGCTGAAATGCCGTCACACCAATACAGAACTGGTTCCCTCTTTTCAGCTCACACGGACAGTGATTGATAGAGCAGAGTGATGATAACCGTTTGGCTCTGAAGCAAAAGCTTGAATGAGTGAGTGTTGCATGCTGCCTTATATACGCGAATGTACAGGGAGTGGCTTGCCATGCAAATCTTACTCACCAATGTGCATTGACTTGTTTTGTTACCACTCAAAGTTGATGGGGCTCTCAGGCGAGATCCCATTGCGTTAGTCAGTTCTGACATAACGTTGAACGTGACTGACTGATAGGGAACTATGTGGGTATACAAAGCAAGCAGTGCTTGCTTTTACCATTGTTTACACCAGTCTTGCTCATAATTGAAGGATTTGTGTAGCCTTTTCAAGTATGTCTGCTAAGCTGTCACTGGCATTGTCAACCCTTGGTTATTATTAAAATAATCCACTGTTCAAATGAGATGAAATTGCCCGATGGCCGACCATCGGCTTAGAGTACCCTGGGCTTAACACTGACTATTAGTAACTTTGCAAGTGCATGTCAACTTATTCTCCTAACCCTAACCCTAACATAACTTACTTACTTGCTTAATCATCTTCGTCCCGTGTGAGACATAAGGCCACAACCCCAACCTAACAGTCTACTGATACTCTGAGAGTTAGTTGACATGTAGTTGCAAAGTTAGTTATAGTAAGTAGAATGTCTAAAGTGGGCTATCGAAATAAAGTGTAACCTTATATTTTATTTCGGCTTCATTTCAATTAACGTAGATCATTTTTAAGAGTTTCGTTTTGCCATCATAATGATTATATTATTATAATACAAACATGCATGACTTTGTGACATTCTTTTTGTCACAGGGTCATGTTGAAACTATCTTTGACTGCAAATTCAAGCCAGATGACCCAAACATTCTAGCTACAGCTTCATTTGATGGGACGATAAAAGTCTGGGATATAAACACCTTAACTGCTGTGTACACATCTCCAGGCAATGAGGGAGTGGTTTACTCTCTGTCCTGGGCCCCTGGTAAGAACGATACACAATATTAGTACAGTCCATATTACCACTGCAGTTTCAGACAGGTTTTGTTTTTGTGGCTATTTGTGAAACTCTTTTCTTCATTTCTCTTTTTTACCATAACCTAAAGGAGACTTGAACTGCATAGCAGGTGCTACGTCAAGAAATGGCGCCTTCATTTGGGATGTTAAAAAGGGGAAAATGATCACAAGATTTAATGAGGCAAGCATTGAACAGAATTTACAAGTATACTAATTATTTAGAATTAATAACTCTAATTTATAAAATTTAAATTGCCATTGTTATTTTAGTTTTGATTGCACAATCGTAATCATTGTGAGTCTTTTTTTTTTACTGGAATTGTGTTGCAGCATGGGAAGAATGGTATTTTTTGTGTTGCTTGGAGTCATAAGGATTCCAAAAGAATAGCCACATGCAGTGGAGATGGATTTTGGTAAGTCCATTTCGATTTTGGCTAACATTCCCACAAGACTTAGTCCATCCATATAATGAAGCCATATTATCCTCATAGACATGACATTCTTAAATTTTTGTAAATTTTTGTGATTTCAGCATAATTCGAACCATTGACGGCAAAGTGTTGCACAAATACAAACATCCAGCAGCAGTGTTTGGCTGTGACTGGAGTCAAAATAACAAGTATGTGATCAGTGTAATCAAGATACACCAACAGACGACAGAATCTTTTTACCAGTATTATTTTCTCTTGTCACCACAATTATAATACATTGTGTGTGTCTCCCTCTCTCTCTCTCTCTCTCTCTCTCTCTCTCTCTCTATCTCTCTCACTCATTCAGAGATATGATTGCCACAGGCTGTGAAGACAAGAATGTTCGAGTCTATTACCTGGCCACCAGTTCTGACCAGCCACTAAAAGTCTTTACAGGTCACACGGCCAAAGTATTCCATGTGCGCTGGTCACCTCTCAGAGAGGGCATACTGTGCAGTGGCTCAGATGATGGGTAATCATTCAATTAAAATCTCCATTTACACTCCTAATATACACTACTGTTTTGTTTGGGGCCAATAAGATGTTTTTTTTTGTTTTTTTCACATTATTACAAAAAATATATAGTTTTCATATGAATTCATGAAATTATGTTCTTTTGAATTTTCTATTCTTTTCTTTTGAACTTTCTATTCTTTTTTTTTTTAACTGTCTTTCATTTCAAACATTTAAAAAATCTTACTAACCCCAAACAGTAGTGTACATGGTTTCAATAGTATTAAAAATGATTCATTCTCAAATTTAACTTGCTCTAAAAATAAATAATATAATTAATTAAAATTTTAATTATAATAAAAATAGTATAAACTAAAATAATCGTTGAATTATTACAAAATCATCACAGCTTTTATTTACAGTTTTTTTGAAGGAAAGTAAAAACATTGAAAACATTTTTATCCTTATTGTTGGTAAACATAAGCACTAATAATAATAAAAAAAATCCTCACTATTTAATTTAAAGGTGCAATAATTTGTACTCATATAATTAGCCTATAAACTCACCTCAAGGGAGCCTTTATATTGAGATCATATGATCAGCAAATCATCCAATTTATATAATCTTGTTCTTAGAAACTTTGACTCACAAATCATGGCTGACAGTGAATAGGGCATTTCTACAATGGCACTAATAATAATTTGTGCATTAATTTGTCTGTACGTGTAAGTGTCCAAAACAACATAAATATAACTGATTGAACCTTTAACTTCATAAACGGATGTGTATCTGTGTGTATGTTGACCAGGACTGTCCGTATCTGGGATTATACCCAAGATGCTTGCATTAACGTGCTGAGTGGCCACACTGCTCCAGTTCGGGGTCTCATGTGGAACACAGAGGTGCCATACCTTTTGACTTCAGGGAGCTGGGACTACACCATCCGTGTCTGGGACACTAGAGACGGCACATGTCTAGACACCGTATATGACCATGGAGCTGATGTCTATGGTAGTGTATTAAATGTATATGCTGCAGACAAAATTATGCTGTAATCCTTTATGCACTGTGGATTAATTTTTCCAAGGAATAGCTTATTTAATTGATACATTTTATACATTGTGATTGCTAGAAACAGTTGATTCAAGTTTTGTAAATGAAGGCAGGAAAAGCAGAACATTGCATAGTTAAGAGACCTAAATATGTAATGGGAACACTTATTTTTGTCCAAGGACTGTCTTTTAGTAGAATTTATACATACAGTAGTAGGGACACTCATACATCATTTTGTGTCATTCCAAGGTAATAATACATTATTTATGCAGTCTTGGCAACCATATTAAATCCCCCAGGTCTGACATGTCACCCCAGCCGTCCATTCACCATGGCTTCCTGCTCCAGAGATTCTACGGTCAGACTTTGGTCACTTACGCCTCTAATTGCTCCCTTAGTGGTCAACATCCTTACTGACCACAGTTGGGATGACATCATTGGCAACACAGGTTAAAACACATGCACATATTATATACTGTCTGCATGTATTGGTTTTGTGAAGAGATTAAACCACATTTATTTCTTGAGTGTAGATCGTGCTATGGTTCCTGGAGCCCCTCCCCTCCTGTGTGGAAAAGTTTCCAGAGATATCAAACAGGAGCTGGATAAACTCTCTAGCGATGTGCGCATGAAGAAGCTCAGATGGTTCTCTGAGTGTTTCTCAGTGAGTAAATCTCAACACAGAACTCTCACAGGAGTTCTGTGTTGAGAAGTCTAAATAAGGGGTTATGCGCTCTCTCTTTGTAGCCACCAGGAGGGAGTCATAACCTGTGGGATCTGGTTGCTGTTATCAACGGGCAGGATGATAGTCTTCTTCCTCAGAACTATGGGCAGGGCATCATGCATATGAAACACCTGGTCCGCTTCAAAACTGTGAGTGTATAAACTGTAATGTAGTATTCTAAATGAAGTGTCAAATAAGTGCTACAAGCTTATGGTGCATATTATGTTTTTAATAGTTCCACTGTAGTTTTTATCTACTTTTTGTAATTATTTTACTATGTGTCCCTTCCCTGTAGTCTGAAGCACAAGAGCTGACTATAGTAAAGATGTCAAAGTTTGGGGGTGGGATTGGAGCACCTAGTAAAGAGGAAAGGCTCAAGAATGCAGCAGAAATCCACATCAGACTGGGTCAAATCCAGAGATACTGTGAGCTTATGGTGGAACTGGGAGAGGTAAAGTCTAAAAGCTATATATATATATATATATATATGTGTCTACTGTAGTGTCTATATATATAATTTCTTGGATTGTCAATATTTTTGATATTTTTTATAATAATATGTCAATTATATTATATGCTGATTAAGTAATCTAATTAATCACATATCAGTATGCTGATAGGTTGGGGTTTGATTATTGATTAGTTGTGTTTAATGTTTTATTTCAGTGTTTTTTTTTATAATGAATCTCACTAAAGTAATGGTAAATTGACAGCTCTAATCATTTCATATTGATACGCTTATGTTCAAAAGTGTGGTAAGAACTTTTAATGTTTTTGAAACAAGTCTCTTATGTTCACAACGGCTGCATTTATTTGATCAAAAATATAGTAAAATCAATGATATTGTGAAATACTATTAATATTTAAAATAAGCTGAATTTTCAGCAGCAATTTTTTTTTCTTGTGAAAGAAATTAATACTTTTATTCTGCAAGAACACAGTTCTTGAACACAGCCAGTCCAGTCTTCGGTGTAACATGATTCTTTAGAAATCATTCTAATATGCTGATTTTGTGCTCAAAAAACATTTATTATTATTACCAAAAACAGTTGTGATGCTTAATAGTTAAGAAATAGTGATAGAGTATTTTCAGTATTCTTTGATGAATAGAAAGTTCAAAAGAACAGAATTTATTTGAAATGGAAGTCTGTTATAATATCTGTCACTTTTTTGATCAATTTAATGCACCCTTGCTGAATAAAAGTAATGATTTTTTTTTTTTTTTTTTTTTTTTTTTTTTTCAGAAATGTGAGTTTTTGGTGATTTTCTATGTTTATGTTGTTTGTTTTATGTGTTTAGTGGGAGAAGGCTCTTTCTGTGGCCCCTGGTGTCTCCATGAAATACTGGAAAAAGCTCATGCAAAGGTATCTCATACACTCCTCTGGATTTTTTTAATCAGTTATTGTGAGTGAATCACCATTCATTAACTGCTTAATGCAGGAGAGCAGACCAGCTCATGCAAGAAGGCAATGATGATGTCATCCCATACTGCATCGCCACTGGTGAGGTGAAAAAGCTGGTGAATTTCTTCACCTCTAGAGGTCAGCTGAAAGAAGCTGTGCTGGTGGCTCAGGTACAGAACACTGTTTTCTTTTTACCCATTTAGAGTTGTTGTAAGACTGTGAACCTCAGTGTTGAGTGTCATGATAAATGGCTCTATATTATAAATGAGAATGTACTTTGTTTCATCAGGGTGCTTGTGAGGGTAATATCCATGGCCCTCAGATCACATCAATAAACAATGCCGCAAACTCAGACAATGACAACATAGAAAAATACTGCGGGTAAGTTATACTTAGTTTAAGCTGCTATCAAATGTTTCACCTCTCTTTTTCTTACCCACTCTCCCCTCCTTTGTCTAGGATGTTGCACAGAGTGTGTAAAGAGCTGGCAGAGTGGTATTTCCAAGATGGCCGTGCTGTGTTGGCAGCTTGCTGTCATCTAGCTGTAGACAACACAGAAGTAAGCTCACCAATAGCAACATTTAAAATCAGACAACCTCTAAAAATAGCATGTCAATGTTTAGACAATTAAAAAAACATGCCTATTCTAGGACAATATAAGATAAATCATTATTTTCATTATTTTCAAAACTAGCTTTTTGTGGTCAGTAATATTGTGAAATATTACTATTTAAAATAAATGTAAATAAATATTTTAATATATTTTAAAATGTAATTTATTTCTGTTATGGAAAAGCTGAATTTTCAACATCATTACTCCAATCATCAGTCACATGATCCTTAAGAAATCATTCTAATATGCTGATTTGCTGCTCAATATTGTTTGTGCAAAACAGTGATTTTTTCCAGGATTCTTTGATGAATAGAAAGTTCAGAAGAAAGGCATTTATTTAAAAAAAAGTACTGACCCCAAAATTTAAATGGCGCTGCAAATGTAAGACAGTATAAATGAAAATATAAATTTCAGTTTATATTGTCTTTATGAAAGGAATCTTAATGGCCATCATTAAATGTTAGGCCAGTGTTATATGATGTTATATGAGTGTTTAGATAAGGGTTTTTTATCTCTTTGTGTCAGTTGGCTATGGCGTCTCTGATCAGAGGCAATGAGCTGGAGCTGGCAGTGTGTGTGGGCACGGTCCTGGGAGAATCAGCCAGTAAAGCCACCCACTACGTTCTGGAGCTCTTGGCCAGGAAATACATGACCACTGCCACCTGGTAAGTATAAAACTGATCAATGCATCTTTGTATTTTTTCTTTTCTTAAAGGCAAGTCTGAGAAGGGGAACCATGTTTTTGTTTATTATGACCAAATATGTGAATCACATTTCCTCTTAAACAGTTTGCACACTTTCCTCTAAATGCAACCCATCTCTTATCATCAGTCATGCACAGAAGTGTTGACATGATCCTGATAGTCATCCTTACTGTACACCTGTTTCATTTTTCATTTCCATTTCTCTCTAGCTTTCCATCTGTGGCATACAGGTATTTTCTCTAACTCCCTTTTTCTTTCTTAAAACTATATATCATAACTGCAAGCCCCCCTCGGGATTTCATCTATTGACAATTGTAATCCATTCAGTCATCTTTAACTACCCATTTTAATATAACTAAGGTGATAATTGACATACAGTATTCTTAGGTACCACTTTAAAGGGATAGTTCTCACAGAAATTGAACTTTTCATAATTTACTCACCCTCATTTGTTTCATTTGTTTGACTTTTTTTCTTCTATGCAATGCAAAAGGTGAATTTTTCTATAGAATATTCTGCTCATGATTTTCCATGTAAAAAATGTGAAAAAAAGTGAAAAAGTATCAAAAGGGATGCAAAATTTATTTTTGTGATGGCAAAACTGGAAAGCTGAATTTTCAGGAGTCTTCAATGTCACATGATCATTCAGAAATCATTCTAATATGCTGATTTAGTGCTCAAGTAACTATTAATTTTTATCACAGTTGAAAACAGTTGCACTGCTTAATATTTTTGTGGAAACCAAGATACATTTGACACAGAATTCTTTGATGCTGTTCAAAAGCATTTATTTAAAATATTCTTTGTAACAATGTAAAAGTTTTTACTGTTAAGATACCTTTTGATATTTGCATTTAAAACACCCTTGCTGAATAAAAATATTAATTTATTTTAAAATATATATATATATATATATTCAGAAAGACTTGGAATATAGAGCACAAGTCATGAAGACTACTGTGACAATATTTTTATGGTACTTTTTGACTCATTATTTTGTGGCTTAAATATTTAAAAACTCACTTTTCGCATATTTGTCCACTTTTCCCATTACTTTACTCACGCTGTATTGGATTTTCTACCCCCTAGGGATCTTGCAGCCAGATTACTTCAGATGATCCCTGATAATGAGATCTTGTTAGCCAAACTGTGTGCCTTCTACCCTGGCAGCTCAGCCGAAATCAACGACCTTCACGAAAAGGTGACTACCTTATTCATATGTCTCAATGCTTTACATTAGTCTCAAATCAATTTAGATGTTAGTTCAAGAAGGAACTGTGGCCATTACATTCAACAATCAAATAAAAAATAGCTCAGATATTGAGTGTAAAGAACCAAACAACAACAACATATAGTGTGTATTAGTTAATGTGAATATGGTATTTTTCTGCAGGCAGAAATGTTTTTTTTTTTTTCTAAGTATAATAATTTATCTTTTTTTTTTTTTTTTCAGTGTGGTCTACCGTCTTTAGAAGAATGTAAAGAGCTTGCTGAGAATGCACATGCTGAGGGAGAAATCTTCCAAGCAGTAAAGTATTACCTCCTGAGCCCAGAACCAGAAAAGGCTCTTCCCATCGGGATCACATATGTCAAAGGTGAGTCTCTGAAAGACTCAGTTTGTCTCTCGAAGCAGTGCCATTTCCAACATTCTGCAGACAGTGCATATATAGCACAGGCCTATTGCATTCTTCCATTTTGTCAGGCAAACGTTTAAAGATTGATTGAACAATTGAATGTAGAAAAAGTTGACTATCACTAATGATGCACTTGAAAAATTTGTGTTTTTGTCAAAGTATGATAAATATTTGCTTTTTAGAATTAACTTTTGCTTTAGCTGAATTTTTGATTATATTTTGTTGTAAATGTGTGTTATGTATCAAGTCGTCATTAAAGTAATTAGTGTTTTCTTCTGTAAAGTTAATTCCATTTCAGTGAGTGTATACAATTTGTTTTAATGTATAGTAGTGACTGTATATGAGGGTGACAAGATTTCTCAGAGTGGAATAATATGGGACGAACAGGCACCCTCACCCCCACGGCGCACACATATCTTTACATGACAATAACGTTAGCTAGAGGATTTTGTAAGAATATAGTTGTGCTTGGAGTGTAAATCTAATGTATACGCTTAGTTGTTTCATTTGTAATAACTCAATGAAACATGACAATGTGTCATACCAAAAGCAATTATGCATGCCACCTGTGCAAAACTTATTGAGTACCGTGTGTTTTCTTCTTCCCAATATATTTTGATCTTGTTAGAGTCATTAAAAGCAAATACTGAGAAATATCCTCTCTAGACATCACTTTTGGCCACTACTGTATATAAGAAACTGATGTAGTCTTACAAAAACGAACAGCATTGCCTTCATTGCTGTTACACTGAGTTGAGATTTTTCAACTGTCCATGATGCATGCATTCATTAATGTGAACACATGCTCCACTGATGTAGATGAACCAGGTAGGCATAAAACAAACTCCACGGCTAGAGATAAGTCTCCGATGTTTAGTGACTTGCTCCCCATCAACATTTCAATTATATAATTATATTTCTACTCCATTCTGCTGCTGAAATATAAGCATTTAAATGGTGGCTGTCATAACTTGTTTTCAAGAGACATCAATAAATGAGACATCACTAACAAGTAAAAAATATATAATAGAGTATGTAGTGCAAATACGTATCAAAATGTTCCTCTCTAGAGTTATTTTCTCTTGCTAACTAACGAGTTTATGAACACTGAATATCTTTCCTGAAGTAAATGTAACGCGTTACGTGACATTGTTTACAAGCTGTTTTATTGATGTCTTTTTGTGATTGAAACACTGATCCTTTTTTGAAAAGTGCAATGTGCTCTGATTGGTCGGCTGGACCAGTGTGTTGTGATTGAGGGAAATTGTGACGTGTACGTTCCTGGAAGAAAGCTCAAGACTACAATTGAGCCATATCAGGGAGTTCAGAAACAATGCTTACTAATAACTCCCTTTGGAGTGGACTTTGTGCATTGTAACTTTGCAGACCTTTTTAATGCTCAAACAGCAACATTACACACTAAAGAAAGTTAAAAATGTAAAAAAGCATAATAGGAGCCCTTTAAAGGTCTTCATTTGACCAACAATTTATTACTGACTCTCTCTCTCCCCTCATAGAGCAGCTGAGCTCTCCTGACTGGGCGGTGGACTCTGTGTACCACATCCTAGACCTGCTGAGCTACATCAGAACAGACCGTCTTATTCTCCCAAAGTGTAGTGAGTAAGTCAATGACCTTCCCTCAAAAACACCTGTCAGTGATGTAATTTATTGTGGCTTGCATTATATGGTCATCTCATTATCTTTCTCTCTCTCTGTCTTTGGCTAGAGACCGCAATGAATTGCTTATTCTCTGTGGTTATATTGGTGCACTATTATCCATTGGGAGGCAGTATTCAAGTATAGTGCCAGCACTGTATGAATACACAAGGTATGTTAACTGTGTGATTTATATCAAGTAACTCAGTTATTGGTGATCACAATTAATGTCTCTCTCTCTCTCTCTATTTCCCTCCATCAGTCAGCTGCTGAAGAGAAGAGAGGTGGCTGTACCACTGCAGATAGAGCAGTTGTCTGTAGAGTTGGAGGCCTGGAGAGCCTGCACACAATCCCTCAAGTCTGTACCACAATACATTACTTTAATTCATAACAAACAACAGCTCTGTTTTAAAACCTAATTATTCAGTATTTAAAGTACCTTATAAAATGGATAGCTCCGGCCCTTGATTCTGATTGGTTGAGCTGTGTTCGAAGCCATGGTAAAATTCCTGAAAACATACAGCTGACCGCATTACATAAGTATCGATGCGCCACTGAGTGTGTATGTTTCTGCGCAACCACTCTTAGCAACGTAAACAAATGTTTGTTCTCTATTGATTTTGTTCACTGAAGCTGTAATGATGGGACGGCAGAGCGGGGATCCATTTGCAGCTTTATTGAGAATAGTCACCAAGGCAGACAGGGGCAAAGGCAAAGACATAAACGGGACAGGCAATGGTCGAGGCAGGCAGCAGACAAACTGTATCGGGTCACAGGCGGAGATCAGGGCAGGCAGCAAACAATCACAGTCCAGTACACAGGCAAGGTTCAGGGCAGGCAGCAGAGAATCACAACGAATAAACAATCCAACGGTAACAGGGTAAACAGTCCACAAGAAAACGCTCAGAGTTGATCACCGGGGCAAATCAAGACTTCGCAAAGGGTGTGTGTGTGTGTGTGTCTTAAATAGTCCAGGTAATGATCTGCAGGTGTGTGTGGCAATTGGTGATTGGTGCATGTGATTGGAAGGGAGGATTATGGGAAGTGGAGTCCAGGAACTGACAGGAACAGACAGTGATCGTGACATAACGCCCCCCTTCCGGAAGGCGCGTCCTCGCGGCGTAAATGGCACAGATAGGGAGGGGGGGTGGGTACATTGGAGACCTGTTGGCAGACGGGAACGGGGTCTCCAATGCAGGTCCAGGAACTCGGGCAGCCACGGCGGGTCAGGTGCCACGGGCAGCCACGGCGGGTCAGGTGCCACGGGCAGCCACGGCGGGTCAGGTGCCACGGGCAGCCACGGCGGGTCAGGTGCCACGGGCAGCCACGGCGGGTCAGGTGCCACGGGCAGCCACGGCGGGTCAGGTGCCACGGGCAGCCACGGCGGGTCAGGTGCCACGGGCAGCCACGGCGGGTCAGGTGCCACGGGCAGCCACGGCGGGTCAGGTGCCACGGGCAGCCACGGCGGGTCAGGTGCCACGGGCACCCACGGCGGGTCAGGTGGCTCGGGCAACCACGGCGGGTCAGGTGGCTCGGGCAACCACGGCGGGTCAGGTGGCTCGGGCACCCACGGCGGGTCAGGTGGCTCGGGCAACCACGGCGGGTCAGGTGGCTTAGGCGCCCACGGCAGGTTAGGGTCCGTAGCCGGCCACAGCAGTTCACAGGCGGTTGAAGACCGTGGGCGTGTAAGGTCCCCACCCACAAGCTCAAGCAATTCGGAGGCCGCTGATGATCGCGGCCGTGCAGGGTCCCCACCCACAAGCTCCCCACCCTCAGGTATATGGCCCCCCCCCAAAAAGTTCTTGGGGAATTCAACGGAGGCCGTGGCGGTTTCGTGGGTAAGGAGCTCGGGTGGCGCCGGCAGGGCGAGGAGTTCGGGTGGCGCCGGCAGGGCGAGGAGCTCGGGTGGCGCCGGCAGGGCGAGGAGCTCGGGTGGCGCCGGCAGGGCGAGGAGCTCGGTGCCGGCCTCCGTGGCTGTATCAGGAAGAGCGGATTGCTCTGGGACGGCAGCGGACTGCTCTGGAACGGCAGCGGGCTGCTCTGGGACGGCAGCGGGCTGCTCTGGGACGGCCTCCGGGCCTACAGCGGGCTCTGGGAAGGCCTCCGGGCCTTGAGGGCTGGAGGAAGCCTTCTTCCTCCTCCTCCTCCGTTTGAATGGTTGAGGCGGTGGCTCTGTGCCTACCTCCTCGGTGGGCGCTGCAGCGGGCTCACGGGGTGGAGCGGACTCACTGGCTGGGACGACCCCTATGTTCCCAGACACTGGCGGGGCGGCCATCTTGCCCGTGGGCACTGGCAAAGCAGCCATCTTGTCCATAGCATCCCGAGAGGTTGAGTGCGTCGCAACCGGTGAGCTTGAGTGCGTCGCAACCGGCGAGCTTGAGGGCGTAGCAACCGGCACGTTTGAGTGCGTAGCAACCGGCGAGCTTGAGTGCGTAGCAACCGGCGAGCTTGAGTGCGTAGCAACCGGCGAGCCTGAGTGCGTAGCAACCGGCGAGCCTGAGTGCGTTGCAACCGGCGGCTTTGAGTGCGTTGCAACCGGCGGGCTTGAGTGCGAGGCGGCCGGCGGAGGTTTAGGAATGCCAGCCGCTCGTGCTGAAGTCAGTGGTGGATCAGCCACACTGGAACGCAACCCTCTCCGCTTCCGGACAGATCCAGAGACGTGACGTGATTCTAGACGGTCAACGGAGATTTGACTTGGCTCTGGAAGATCAGCGGAGACATGATGTGATGATGTTGTGGCTGCCATTTTATGAATGCTCTCTGTAGAGGCAGCCATTACATGAGGGGATGAGGTGTCGCGTTCCTCCGCGACACCCACGGTAAAGCTAGAGCCACTCATCTGTAATGCCAGATCTATATATTGTTCTAGCGTCCCATCAGGGTCATGCAATGGCATGATGGAACGGAGCGGATCAGACAGTCCCCCGCGAAAGAATATCATGAGGCATACAGTGTCAAAGGTGGTTAAGTGTGCCAGTTCAATAAAGTCCTTGACATAGTCCTCTACCGTTCTGTCTCCTTGACGGAGACACATTAACTGGACGGATGGACTCATGTTAGCTGAGACAGGAACACTCACGGTAGCTGCTGGATCTTGTGTTGGCGAAGTCTTCTGTAATGATGGGACGGCAGAGCGGGGATCCATTTGCAGCTTTATTGAGAATAGTCACCAAGGCAGACAGGGGCAAAGGCAAAGACATAAACGGGACAGGCAATGGTCGAGGCAGGCAGCAGACAAACTGTATCGGGTCACAGGCGGAGATCAGGGCAGGCAGCAAACAATCACAGTCCAGTACACAGGCAAGGTTCAGGGCAGGCAGCAGAGAATCACAACGAATAAACAATCCAACGGTAACAGGGTAAACAGTCCACAAGAAAACGCTCAGAGTTGATCACCGGGGCAAATCAAGACTTCGCAAAGGGTGTGTGTGTGTGTGTGTCTTAAATAGTCCAGGTAATGATCTGCAGGTGTGTGTGGCAATTGGTGATTGGTGCATGTGATTGGAAGGGAGGATTATGGGAAGTGGAGTCCAGGAACTGACAGGAACAGACAGTGATCGTGACAGAAGCTCACTGCATTATGCAGAAGAGTATTGAGAGATATTGAGTGACCGAGTGTATTACCTGCATTCAGATTTAGCATTTTCCTTCAGGTCAGTCCTATGTTCATAATAAAAATCTGTTTGAATATCCGCTGCGATCTTGTCCTTTTAACATTTAATGGGTTTTCCCGTGCCCTGTTGACACTGACAGCGCTAGTCAAAGCATTTGTCATTTGCGTTTTGTTCCGTGTTCATAACAAGTTTCAATATAAAAGTCTTTGCGACTGAGTGACTCGCTCATAAAGACAATCTTTACCGCCATCTAATGGCGTTATAATGTAACTTCTGTTGCTTTTCACGGTCAGGGACAGTTTTTTCCAGCGGAAGGAAGCTTTTTAATGATTTTACTTCATGAAAGTTGCATTGATACATATTTTTTGGCTTTAATATTTTTATTGTGTGGTAACTGTTTTATAAAAGCAATAAGCCCCGTGAAGCCGTGGTTTACAGCTACAACACCCCTTAGCTGTTATAAATTCACTGTAAACCATGGCTTCTTGGGGCTTATTGCTTTAATAGGCTATTCCAAACAGTATGCAGAAAAATTATAAGATACCTTATTTTGAACAATTCCCATGCCAGCATTGTATTTATCCCTCATGTACAAGGCAATCCCAAAATGCACTGCAGTTAGGGTGCTAACTTAAAGGGTTAGTTCACCCCAAAATTGTCATTAATTACTCACCCTCATGTCATTCCAAACTCGTAAGACTTTCGTTCATCTTCGGAACACAAATGAAGATCTTTTTGATGAAATCTGAGAGATGTCTGTCTCTCCATTGACTGCCTTTGCAACGAACTCTTTGACGCTTCAAAAAGATCATAAAGAGATTAACCCTAACCCTAACCCTAATCCATATGAATCGAGCGGTTTAGTCCAAATTTTCTGAAGAGACTCGATCTCTTTTTATGATGAAAAGATTTAATTTACTCACATGTAAACATTGATCAGCGAACATAAGCAGAAGCTCAACCGAACCTGAATAACGCACAAGAACAAAGAAACATAAAAGAAACAAAAAGAAACATATACACAAACCTCTTCCGGAAGCTCAAACATGCTGCGTAACACAACCTCATTAGTTACGCAGCATGTTTGAGCTTCCGGAAGAGGTTTGTGTATATGTTTCTTTTTATTTGACCAGTAATTTTTAATTTTTAACAAGGAATAACAGTCAATTTTAAAATGGTTACTTTACTGCAATGAGACCTCTGGAGGTTGCACCCTTCAAAATGAGACACAGCTAAAGTTTAGGCTTTAGTAGGAAGCTGTTATGTACTGTAGGCAGAAGACAACAAGAAAGTCCACTAGGTTTTACAAAATATCTAACATTTCTGCTGACAGTTGACTGAAAAATACTTGAAAAATAATCTATTGTGCACGCTCTCTCTATGTATACACAGAGTGGCAGACGACAGCTCATACGCGCCACCATCTGAGGCCCAGAAAACAGAATACAGTCAGCTGTTGAGTCGGATGAGAGACGAGCCCATCAAGGGCCTAGAGGGTCCTGACTATGTCACTGGCTCTAACTTGCCTAGCCACTCTGACGTCCAGATTTCCTGCTTCACTGGCCTCAGGATACAGGTGGGTTTCTTGTGGGTAGACTTGCATTTATAGCATTATTCAATTCAATTCAATTCACATTTATTTGTATAGCGCTTTTCACAATACATATCGTTTCAAAGCAGCTTTACAGAGAATGCATGTCAACATTACAATTTGGAGACTGCAGTACCTTAAATGTTTTTGAACATACCACTGCACAACTGTTCCACTGCAAATAAAGCAGTTACATCTGCCCTTTTTTGTCTGACAGGGTCCAGCATTCTTCCTGGAAGATGGCAAATCAGCCATTTCACTAAATGATGCCCTGATGTGGGCAAAAGTGAACCCTTTCTCTCCATTAGGGACGGGTATACGCCTCAACCCCTTCTGAGTACAAATACAACAAATGTGAGCAGTATTCTGGCTGGTCTGGCTCTGGAATGACAGCGTTTGGAAAGGGGACAACATTCCCGTTTTTTCTCAGAAAGTATATGTCATAAAACAGCAGAATGTCCAATTGTTCAAATCTACATTTTTTGAAGTTTTGCCATTCCATGCTGTGCTTATTACATTCAGGATTGCAGTTTATATGCAAAGAATCACAGTGAAAATGCTGCTGTAGTGAAACACAGGGCCACAAGTAAGACCAACAGCACAAATGCATGTGTGATATTTGTTTTATACAACAGTTCCATAAGCTGAAGTTAATATCAAGTAACGCAAGTTGTTCAGACAGAATTTGCTCAGTTTTGTTCCAAAAAAAAGGCAAAGCACCAAGTTTTTCATGTCGATAAGAAATGCACAGACACTACTAACATAGGCAATCAAAGTGAGATGAAAATCTTGGAATGCCGGCCAATCAAATTAGTGGACCAGAACTAACTGTTGTATAAAGAGAGTTATGCTGGATACAGTAATGAATGTTACATATGAAGCAGGATATTTAATGCCTTTCTTCCTCATCCTAAAACACAAGCGGGTTCAGGTATTCGGGTTTAGGTGTTATGACAAGGTCTTAGGGTTGCGGTCTATAGCCCAAAGATTGTAATTCTAGTTACTGTTTAGTTGGTACTGTCAGTGATATTATGAAGTATACGCATTTGCATTAAGCAGTCTGAATGTTTTTTAGATCTAACTTTTATTTCAAGACTTGAGTACAGGGTATTCATCTATACGTTTTTGTTTGTTTGTTTGCACATTTGATTTCATGAAAAATTAGTTTTTCTGCTTTGACACTGAAACCGTTTGTCATGTCTGTTGTCTGTTATATATGGACTGAATATCTTTACTGACTATTGAATATACACCTTATTTTAGTAGAACCAAATAAGATAATTAAGAGTTATAACCTTATATTGTAACAATGACTATTTAATGTTTCTTCAATTCATTCAGTAACTATTATGAATGGTTTTACAGAGCAGGTCTGGGGCCAGAGGTGTAATATTTATGTTCTATGACATTATTTACGAAGCGTTAATACACATTAAGTCTTGCAGTTACATTCAAAATATGTTTAGATGAACTTAGGCAATAAGTCTGAGAAAGTGCACATATGGAGTGAGGATATAAAACATTTCTGCTGACACATAGCTATACATTTGAAGTGTATTTCTGAAGTTAGGAAATAAAAGACAAAAGTGTCATATGTATTGCTAAAATCATCAGTTGCAATGGAAACTTGTCGCACATAGCCGAGCATATAAAATAGAATTATTTTATGAATGTTTTTGGTTTTATGTTAGAAAAAACAGATACAGAGACTATTTTCATCAAATGTGAAATGCACTGTGAAATGTATTTATTTGTATATAGTTTTGTTCTAGAATTTACGTCTAAATATAAGCTCAAATGGGTGTACATAACATATTCATATGATCACTGTTCATACGCAACAGAGGACAGGTAAATGTTATATATTTATCCTGGAGTTTAGTCAGGCATCAGATTAAGCCAGGACCTTTTCAAATTCTGCATGTTCCAAGTGTCTCATCTATTTATTTTGACTGATGATATCATAAAAGCGCAAGGCGAGACATATAAGAACTGGCAATTACCTTCTTTTCTGTGACTATGATTTGATAATTGCTATTAAAAAGATCAAGTGTACAGGAAATCTTAAGATTTTACTTTTGCTTATGGGTATTGCACTACATTGAACATGATTCAAATAACTGGATCATGAATCATTATTCAAATAATGGAGTGTTAGGTATGTTTTTTAAATACATTTTCAGTACCAACTGCAATGCAAAGAAAAGAGAGAACAATAAGACCATTTAAATATTTTTACATATTTTTCTTTATTTGTAAGTTTCATATCTTATCATGCTTTTTTTTTTTTTTTTTTTTTTTTGGCAACAAAATGATTAGCAAAAGTACTGCATTAGATGCAGTTTCTTATTTTATTTTCTACACAGTTCATGATGCAGCTTGGGAAGCTGTGAAAATATTGATAGCATCTGAATACTGAACAGTTATACTCTTCTTTTTTACATTAGTGTGATAAAAAATAGAAAATTCTCTATACTGACATGCACTTTAATAATTTCAACCTGACATGATACATTTGTATCTTATTAGGCATGCAGCTTATATTGTACAGGTTACAAATGACAAATTTACACTAATGTTGTGAATATATTATTTACAAAAATTTAAATGATGTTCAGTAGTCGCACAAAAATATATAAGTATTTAAAAAATAAACATTTGAACTTAGAAGAAGTGAAATGAATGGCTAGCGTAATCATGCTTTCTGTGTGCTGGTGGTCACAAACAAGATTGGATGACCTTTTTGTATGTTAATGCACTTAATATAAGAAAATAAAAAGGGGAGGGGCTTTGTGGAGTTATCTGTACTGGAGGAAACTCTTGAGCAAAGTAGGCAGTTTGAGGTGAGGAATCAGGTGCAGTCTGGATCGGCCCATATAGTTTCGGATACTCAGTCTACACAGCTGACACAGAGACTGTGGCGTGGCTATCCAAGAAAAGACAGAGAAAGTTAACAAATTCCCTCTGTATTTAAAAAAAAAGTTTGCAGTTTTAATTTTATTTATTTCTATGTGGTCTTAAAGGGATAGTTCACCCAAAAATGAAATTTATCCCATGATTTACTCACCCTCAAGCCGTCCTAGGTGTATATGACCATCCTCTTTCAGACAGACACAATCAGAGATATATTTAAAAATATCCTTAGTCCTCGAAGGTTTATAATGGTTGTGAATGGTAATCCAAATTATTTCACGCCAGAAGCTCATTATTTTACATGATAAACTTTTAAATAAGGATACTTGTCTTACACAAACGCATTGATTTGCTTCAGAAGGCCTTTATTGACCCCCTGGAGTCATATGGATTCATTTTTTTTTTTTTTTATGGATGGATGCATTTTTTTTTGTCTTCAGAATTTGGATTACCATTCACAACCATTATAAACATTGGAGGACTAAGGATATTTTTAAATATATCTCTGATTGTGTTCGTCTGAAAGAAGATAGTCATATACACCTAGGATGGCTTGAGGGTAAGTAAATCATGGAAAAAAATTCGTTTTGGAGTGAACTATCCATTTAAATATATGGAAGTTTGTTTCTGCCACGGAATAAAAAAAAAAGGATAATTGCAACTTTTTATCTCACAATTCTGACTTTTTTTCTCACAATTGCGAGTTTACATCTCACAATTCTGACTTTTTTCCCTCACAATTCTGAATTCTTTTCTCAGAATTGTGAGATATAAACTCACAATTGTGAGATATACAGTCTGACTTTTTTCTCAGAATTGCGAGTTTACTGTATATCTCAAAATTCTGACTTTATAACTCGCAATTGTGAGCTTATATTTCACAATTCTGACTTTATAACTCGCAATTGTAAGTTTATATTTCACAATTCTCTTTATAACTCGCAATTGTGAGTTTATATCTCGCAATTCTCTTTATAGCTCTCAATTGTGAGTTTATATCTCGCAATTCTCTTTATAGCTCTCAATTGTGAGTTTATATCTCGCAATTCTCTTTATAACTCAATTGTGAGTTTATATCTCGCAATTCTGACTTTACAACTCACAGTTGTGTGTTATAAAGTCGGAATTGTGAGATGTAAACTCGTATTGTGAGGAAAAAAGTCAGAATTGTAAGATAAATTTTTTTTTTTTTTTTTTTTTTTTTAATTCAGTGGCGGAAACAAGCTTCCATATAAATATGCAATGAACCTATTACTGCAGAAATTCATTTTAGTGGTTTGAAACATATAATGTATGGAAGGTGCAACTTTGGACTGACTAAATTGAGCATGTGAATGGGTTCTGTACCAAACAATCTTTTAGACAAACCTAATCATGCAACTTAATCAAAGATACCATTTTTTTGTCCTGAACCCATTCCCTCTCTCTTTCCTGTTAAATCTCCTTTCATAAAGCCAATAATTTTTTAAAAAAAAGATGCTTCTGAACTTCATGACTAGAAAAACAACCAAAAGCTATTAAAATCAACTGAGCAGCATTACCTTCATACAGAAGGAGCGCAGACTCTGCCGTACTGCTGGGTGGCGCCGTCTCCACCGGTCTTTGCAGCTCCAGGTTGCGAGCGTTGATGTTAGCACCAAACTCTAGCAGCAGTCTGATGATATCTGGACAGTCCTTCTGTGCTGCAGCGTGTAGTGGAGTGTCCAGGAAACGGCCCTTCTGCACATTGGCTCCTATGAAAAACAGATCCTTTTGTGATCATATAAACAAGACCAGAAATAAAGGTGAGATGACCTGACCTCAGCACACCAAAATACACCAAATAATTCCATTTTTTTGTTTGATTTGAAGGGAAGTCTGATGAGCTCACCTCCATCCAGAAGTTTCTGTGTACACTGGAGCTGCTGGGAGGCACAGGCAATGTAGAGAGGTGTTCCTAGATGGGGGATGTCGTAATCTACATCTGCTCCCCACGAGATAAGAGACTCTATACATGCTGCCCTGCCTGAGACAGCAACACATCTATGTTTATATTTTTTGTAAAGTCTGCTATAAATGCTATACATTCAAATCAGTTGATTTGTATGGTTAGACTAAAGCAGAACTACTCGATTACCTTTGCTAGAGGCCTCGTGAATGGGCGAAGGTTGGCACACTTCTGCCTGTGGTTTTGCTCCATGTTCCAAAAGCACCTCTGTACAGGTGAAACTTCCTGCCGAGCAGGCGTTAAACAGCGGGGTCACGCCGTCAATGGTCGTGGCATTCACCTGCCATGCACAAAAACATGCTAACAGCACAATCCACACAAAAGGATCAATCTGAGCAAAGCCTTCTTATAAACATCTAATAAACAAAGAGCAAGAAAACATCTAAAAAAAAAAAACAATTAGGGGAGGCTGGGGTTAGTTGTCACACAGGAAGTTATGACATACTGTATGCTATATCTCAGTAACTATATGGTTGGGGGATGAAATTCCAATTCCATAATTTATTTTGTTATTTACAAGTGGTTTAATTGGTTCCAATTCTGATTTAAATTTTGTTTTATTCTTTCAAATAAATTAAAATTTATTTTAATTCAAGCAAGGATCAATTATATAATGAAAATAAGATTAAGCAAAAGATTGAACTGTGTAGCCAGGACAAGTGTATATTTCATAAATGTAAAGTTAGGACAAGCTGTGATTTTTATTGGGGCAAGTTGTCATGTGTTTTAAATTTTATAAACGTATGCAATTAATTACATTTTAATTACTAAAAAAAAAAAATGGCTAAAACAATGCTTTTTTTAAATGTTGCTGAAAAGTTTTTAATATGCTGTTTAATAACTAACTCACATTGGCACCGGCCTCTATGAGAGCCCTGGCACATGCCACATGATCGCCCAGACATGCTTCATGTAGCGGAGTCACATGATCAATAGTGATGATATTTGGATTGTAACCCTGGTAATATGGAGAAGAAAAACAGAGACAAATAAAAACAATGCATTTTCTTTAAAAAACATATGTTAAAACCATACTAATTTGACTTTTTTAACAATTCTGTTCCATTTTTGTGTGTATTTGTGTGTAAACCTGTGAGAGAAGAGTCTTAAGAGCCAGAAGTCTACCCTGGCACGCAGCTTCATGGAGTGGAGAACGATCCGCCCATGAACCTGTGAGACGGGAATGAATGAACACGCAATATTATTCTATGTCACAGTCACTAGCTAGAGTGCCCGTGATTACCACCAGAGGGCACTCCACCCCAAACTATTGCCACACCATCTCGGACTTCATTACCTATAACCCACTGCCCGGACTAATCAGCCATGATTGCCTACAGCTGTGTCTTGTTACCTCATCAGTCTCACCCTCTTTAAAGCCTGGTTTCTGTCTTGTTCATTGCTCAGTCTTGTTAATGTTAACACTGCTTCGCTATGCTTTGTTCTCCCTTGTTTGTTCGCTTTGCCTGTGTTCTGGATATTGTAGTTTGGACTGCCCACTCTGTGTTTGACCATTTGCCTGTTTTTGGACTTGATTGTGGATTACCTCTTAATAAAACACTGCGTTTAGATCCTCAACCTTCATGTCCCGGTGCAGGGCATAACAATTCTTATTAATAAACAAACATTTCCCATGACTGATAAATGCCCAAACCACAAAACAAGCCAAAAAAATGTTGAATTAACAATTATTAAATCTTACATTAACATAATTTACAGCAACCATAATTTGCTGTAGTTAAACACTAACCAACAGTTACAAAAGCACAACCATGCAATTCAAGAGCTTTAAAAACACCCACTCAGCCACAGTTGGACTTGATATAATTTCCAGTACATTGTAAAGTGAGAGTGGTGTGATTTTGACACTGGCCATTGACAGCTGTTGAGAAGAGAGCCTGTGAGTGGAATTGCTACATTATGAACCACCATGAGAGTGGATCAGCTCTCTATATACAATAAAGGTGATTCATTTCAAAAGTTGAGCCATTTGAACAAATTATCCTGTGTTGCTGTAATACAAAATAAAACGAAAGGATTTACTATATAAAATGTGCAATTAAAATTGGACTTACTTTATCAGTATGTAGGAATAAAAGCAATAAAAGCAACATTCTTCTTCTATAAAGGCAGCTATATTTTTTATGTACTGTATGAAGATCCATTTATTTTTAAACAACTTGATTTAATTCATCTCCCATTTTTATGGAACTACAAGGCAAAAGGCCATTTAGAAAGACCCAGTGCATATGGAGGCCTCTGCCTTCCAATATTTAAACATTACAGGGCAGTAAATGCCAGGGCTCTGAAAAAAAAGGGCATTTTGGATGTCTTTTCCATTATGTGTTCAAGCAGACCTCCCTGTCAGTGTCTTCAAAAATGCAAAACTTTTAATAAATTGGGGAGCAGTAATTTTATCCATATAGTGGATTTTCCACTATATCAAAGTGTTTGTGTTTACCAAATTTGATAAATGTTTTATTTAAATGTTAACATATATATCCCTAAAACAAAACATTTTATAAAATATATATATATATATATTTTTCTCAAATTTTCCACAGGCCCCCTAAAACATCCCTGCAACCCCCTGCGGGTCCCCAGACCGCATTTAGAAAAAAATCCTCAATTAAACAACTGCATCAACCAGCTGACCACAGTAGCAATAACATGGCCTTTAAACATTTTCCATTTAATCAGAACAATAATTGTGTATAACACAGAACAATTACTAATACCATAATACACAGACCTAGCAGCTCCTACCGGAGATACATCTACTCAGAGATCTATATTTAGCATGAGCTCAATCTAGCCACAGCAACATACGCCAACTGCCCTCTGCAACTGTCATTCCTGGCACAGACCGAGGCCTAAGAGCAAGAGGTTCCGTTACGTACCCATGTCTCCGTCGCCCCACGGCACATCTAGCCATTGATACATATACGCCATAGCCTGTAAATGAAAGGACGGCTGTCATCTCGGGGTGCAAAAAAGTAGCCGTCTTCTCTTTTTAGCTTAGCTGAGCGAGGGCGATGGGTTACTGCCACTGAGATTCCACATTGACATGTGGAGCCTCAGGTCACAGCTGTGCTTTAGTCAATTACAATCATACTAGACTACTACATGCTACTTTTTATGATGCAATGTTGTGTTTTCTTGTGTGTTTAAAGCATTCATGTCATATACGTAAAAATGAATGAGTTAAAACTACTTCATTGGTGACAATGTATGTCATAGCCCTGTTTCTTCTGATCAAGAAACACACTGGTTGTTGCCTGAAGGGCACTTCTCAGTACGAATGCAGTCTTTATTGTGAGATTCTGTGAGAGCCTTCATGAATATTTCAGATCATGTTCTGTTCATGTGACTACAGCTGAGCTCCACTGAGACTAGGACCACTTGTAACTTCCCTGTTTATAGACTCCCTAGTCAGGGAGACAGTCCAATTCAACTATTCTATGGTGTATTGTAATGATATAAAGGAATCCCACCACCTTAATAAACAACTACACATTATAGCGTAAAAGCCCATTCAAATGCATAATGCAGAAGGAGTCCAAACAGTGTGCTGTGTTTACTTGAACTCTGATGCCCTTATAAAGAGGATTTAAATATCGACAATTAGAAATGGCTCAACTTAGCTGTGTGCAGCAATAAAAACAATAAAATCTTTACATAGAGTTGTAACTTTAACTAACAACTACTAGGCCAAGTACACAACATGATAAACAATACATTACAGTAGTCCATGCTACTATTTGTATGTTCCGATACTTACTGTTGCTAGTCAGCATTGTATTTTGGGTTGTGGGAAATATGAGAAAGAATAATAACCCAGCTTTTGAAGAAAACGTTCTTTTGTCATCCAACACTGGAAATAATAAATTACTAATAACGTTAAAACAACAAGCACAGATCAGTTTTGCGTGAATAGCCGAAGCTATTGTGTATTGTGTTTGTGACTGACACTTTGTATCAATTATGTACTTGATATCTAAGTCTTATTTTGTTTGTTTAATAATGTTAATATATAATTAATGTATAGGCTATATATAAAATGTTCGTGATGATTTGATATTAGCATTAACAATAATGAATAAGAATTTGTCATATTGATAATATTAATTATTATTATTATTATATTCAAATTCTTATAATAACATTAATATTATTTATCTAATATTAACTTCGATATTATTTGCCATTTTATAGCTATAGAAGGTCCGCCCCCATAAAAATGCATTACTGCAAGGTGACAGCAGGGCGCATATAAAGGCACATTTATTTACACGTGTCGATAACTCACCTTGACTAATCAAAATACCCCAGCGCGATTTCTTTTTCGCAGAAAAATCCTCGACGTCCTCTCGCTTTCTTTTCTTGGGAGTATTATCTGAATACTTGGGTTCACCGCAGGGAACTTCAGGCATGTTTGCATCAGGTCTGGGTCCTCCTCTTTACACAGGATAGAGCGAGACTATAGCGCTTCTCTCTGATTGGCTGCTCGGCTTGTTGTTGTTTCAGATCTCGGTAGAGTCGTGTTGGCTACAGCAAAGATTTGCCATATGAATATTAATAAGGTCACGCTGACGTTATTTGGTAAGCTTTCTCGAGCATCCAGTCACGTAACGTAATTAATATTCATAAGCCGAGCCTTTGCCATAGTAAACTGACGAGCGCACGCCTACTGGACGTACGTCACGAAACGTAATTTATATTCATGAGGTAAATCTTCAACAGTATCTACTGTAGGCTACCGTGTCCCTGCCCGTTAAACTATTTATATCGCAAGTTAAGATTAGAACGGTGCCACTGTTATTCCGACACAAATAGCTAGTAATAGAGTCAGGATTTTTAATGAATTTACCCGCTTGTACGTCCTTAACATTTATCAAAAAAAAAAAAAGATTGTAAAATGTTTGACGTTCGTCTCAGTTAGGCTAGTTTGTATCTAGCATTTCAACTTCAAGTCAGGTCATTTGCATGTTATTGAGATCGTGATAAACAGGGCTGCAAAAATAGTGGGATAAAAAGGGACGAAACAGACAAAAATTAGTTAAGAGGAGCATTTCCGGACAGAATCACTACATTTTACCTGAATTCTTAAAAGACTTCAGATAGCTATATATTACTGAATAAATGTGATTGGTGGGTTACTATTTCTGTTGTGTACTGCAGCAAACATTTTCATGTAAAACAATAAAAAAAAGTGTCTTTTTTACAATTTGTAGTTATAACAGTCAATTATGCATATAGGCCTAATTATGCAAATATCCTAAACCAAACCCTGATCCAATCCCTAACCCTATAAGTACATGTTGTTGTTGATAAATATTCCTCAGTAGGCTACTTAAATGTATAATTACATTTTATAAATTTATAATTTAAAATGTATAAGGACACTAAAATAAAGTGTAACCAAAAAGGAACAAAAATAAAAGGCTATTGCTATACAATATGTATCACAATTGTATCTAAAGTCTACCCAGCCATGTTTGCCAAAGTGCCAAGAGAAAATGATTTTCCTAACTCATCATTAGATAAGAACACACTGACCCAATTTTATAATGTTACAAAGTGGGCCATGCAACAGAAGCTTTCTATTTACTCAACAAGTCAAAGGTTTATGTTTACAAAGAGATATAAAGAATTATAAACCCAATCTAACCCGATATTGACTTATTTTAGAACATGCTCCAAAATATATAGTCTCAGTCTTGCCTACTTACTGTGCCCTTGGCCAAAATCGTAGAACTCGGCTGCGATCCGGGCCGCCTCCTTACGATTTCCTTTAACCACATAGAAGTGAGTCAGTATGTTTAAGCTGATCTTGACAAAAAGTTTAAAGCAAAAAAGGACGAAAATTGAGAGATAGACATTGGTATAATGCGAGCCGAATGGCCGCTCCTCCAAAATCTCAGTCATTGCTGCTGCTCAGTGAGTGTGAATGTTTTGGAATGGGATCCAGGGATGTGTTGATGGGGATCATATGCCAGACTGGCCCATTTATTCCCCAAGGCAGCTGGGCTCAGAGTAGGGATGAGATAAGGCAGCTGGACTTTTAGCTAGTGGAAAATGGGCCACTTGACTGAGGCATAACAATAGGTGCTGTCATTTGTTAGGCTGTTTGTCTCATGATACTTTGTGACAGTTTTGTTTTCATTACATTATTTGTATTTTAACGTATTGTTGCTAATACATATCAATGACTTCAGATGATTTAAAGTAAGTTTGTTTATGTCCCATTGGCATTGTAGAAATACCCTGTTCACAATCGGCCATGATTAATATAAAAACAGGTTACCAGGATAAAGCTGGTAGTAGCTGGTATCATGTGATCCATGGGAGCTATTTCATATTTTGGCAGTAGAGACGATTGATATAGATTTCATGTGATTTTTCCCCGGAAAGGATTTTAAAACATTTAATTTTTTGTAAACGTTTTTTTTTTTTTTTTTTTTTTTTTGATGTATATGTAAACTTGCATTAGAAGGTAAACAATATATATATGTTTCATTCCAAGGAAAATAATAATAAACATCCACAAACAGAAGAAAAAATGGTCAGGGTCCAAGTCAAATTTAATTTATTACTTCCAGGAGACCAAGGACTACAGCATAGATTGGAGAACATTGTCAATTAAAAAAAAAATGTGTTAAAAAACAAAGACATGTACATTTTTTTTTACATTTTTTTTAGTAATTTAGAGGTTTTGATTAATGAATGGTTGTTATGTACACTCTGGCATTTGTTGTGTATAAATTCTTGGTAACTTTAGTTTAGGATCCAGTTCCTCCCAGATGCTTATTAGCAAGAATATTAATAGGATATTGGCTGTTTATTAGTACTTATGAAGGACATATTAATGCCTTATTCTGCATGACTATATTCTACATCCCTTAATCCTACCCAATAGTACCTAAACCTAACAACTACCTTACTAACTATTAATAAGCACTAATTATGAGTTTATTGAGGCAAAATTCGTAGTTAATAGCTAGTTAAAACAGAGAATTTGACCCTAAACTAAAGTGTGACGAAATTCTTATGTTTCTTATACTGTTGTATACTAGTTCGCTCAAATAATACAAAATTGCCTGTGTTTACTATTGATGCAATGCCACTCCCTGACCACTGGGTGGCAATGTGTACTTTCAAAAAAATGAAACAGGAAGTAGGTCTTCCTTCCGAATCATCTTTGAAGCTGCCTCACTTCCTGCTTTGAACCTCCGCTCGGAGCGTTTCTTTATATCTTTTGTTTTGCAATACATTGTTAGTTGTTAACTAGATTGAATCATGAATACGGTATTGTCGAGGGCGAACTCGCTCTTCGCCTTCTCTCTCAGTGTGATGGCCGCGCTCACATTCGGATGCTTCATTACTACAGCGTTCAAAGACAGAAGCGTACCGGTGGATATACACGTATCCAAAGTCATGCTGTAAGTTAACTGCACTGTTTCTGAGCCTGCGATCAAAGGTTCAATACAAAATCAATGTTAAGATCATTAAAAAAAGGTATTTGATATACATCAGGCATTACCGACCATTTTGAATCATAATTTTGCAGCATATGGGATTTGTAGATGCTGAGCTTGTGGCCAATAGCAGTGCAGCACGTCAGCGATGCAAATTAAATAAGCACAAAGATCTTATTTTTGTGCATTTGTTCAACGGTATTTTAAAACGCTGGGGTAAAAATATGATTTTGTGTGGCTAACGTGTGCATTTTAAATGTGTATGTGCCATCAGGTTGCAGGATTGAATGTAGTTTCGTCTTTCACATCTATGTTTCACACATATGTAAACTGAGATCTTCTGGTTCTCATCTTCTTATTATCTCTCCAGTAAAAATGTAGACGACTTCACAGGACCACGAGAGAGGAGTGACTTGGGCTTTGTGACATTTGACCTTTCTGCTAATATCCTTTTGACAAAACAGACCACTGCTGTGCCACACAATTACCACCATGTAGATGAAAATTTAATCACTCTAAGCCATAGTTTTTCGGATTTTTATTTACAATTTCGTGTGTTCTGTATTAATCATTACATATTTACCATTATTTCTGCAAATGTAATTCCTGTGTGAATGCATTTATGCCACCTCGGTGCACAATACGTGCCAATTCAGATGCAGCTTCCATATCAGCTTTGCAGTGCAGTTTACAACTAGAACTGATTACACTATTTGCCTTTACCGCTTTATTACATCTGCAGCCAATATTTGACTGGAATGTGAAGGAGCTCTTTCTTTACCTGACTGCTGAATATTCAACTAAAAGCAATGTAAGTCTTTAAAAGTTCAGCCTATCCAGAGAGTCAGTGGGCATTATAAATCTGTGTGAATGAGAGCTGGGTATTTGTTGTGTTGTAGATTTGAATATGTCAGACCTGTTTGTTTTTCACATCAATAAAGAGTCCCATGTTATCCCATGTTAGGCACTGAACCAGGTGGTTCTATGGGACAAGATTGTCTTGAGAGGAGACAACACCAAACTAAACCTGAAGGAGGTTAAATCCAAGTACTTCTTCTTTGATGATGGGAATGGTTTAAGGTTAGTTCCTTTTATTTAGAGTATTTCATCTGTGCAGTTTAATTAACAGTTTAAAAATAATATATATACACTCTACCATTCAAAAAGTATTAGATCGGTAAGATTTTTAATGTTTTTAAAAGAAGTCTCTTCTGCTTACCAAAGGCTGCATTTATTTGATCCAAAATACAGCAAAAACCGTAATATTGTGAAATATTTTTACAATTTAAAATAACTGTTTTCTAATTTAATATATAGTAAAATGTAATTTATTTCTGTGATGCAAAGCTGAATTTTTAGCATCATTAGTCCAGTCTTCAGTGTCACATGATCCTTCAAAAATCATTCTAATAAGCTGATTTGGTGCTCAAGAAACATTTCTTATTATCAATATGAAACAGTTGTATACAATATTTTTTCAGGATTCTTTGATGAATAGAAAGTTCCAAAGGACAGCATGTATCTGAAATAGAATCTTTTGTAACATTATAAATGTCACTTTTGATCGATTTTATGCATGCTTGCTGAATAAAAGTATTAATTTCTTTAGTCTTTCCAAAAAAAAAAAAACGTTACTGACCCCAAACTTTTGAACTGTAGTGTATAATGTTACAAAAAGCTTTCTATTACAATTTTTATATATGATTTTCATATATAATTTTTCAATAAAATTGTTTTATTTTAAGCTTTAATTTCAATTTAATTATTTCTAAATATCAGATCTTATTACAACTGAATTATGAGCCATAGACTTAAGATCTGATACTTGGAAATTACAAAATAAAAAATGAAATTAATTTCAAATGACAATTTAATTTTAAAAAATCAATCAGATTTCTTATAAGTAAAACAATAAGAGAAACTTTACAACATCAAAAAGCACACATCTCAGTACCACTCAGTTGAACGAAACTCAAATAAATATTGACAAAGTGAACATTACTTGGAATAGATATTTGGGTAAACACTTTACAATACATTCTCATTTAACATTAATGCATTAGCTAAAATAAACTAAGAATTAGCAATATATTTTTTTTTCACAGAATTTGTTAATGTTAGTAAAAAAAAAAATTAAATTCTTTGTTCGTTATTTCACAGTGCATTAACTAAAGATAACCATTACATTTTAAAGATGTGATGGTAAATAGTGAAATTAACATTAACAAAGTTGAATAAACACAGTAGAAGTATTGTTTGTTTCTGGTTTATGTTAACTAATGTAGTTAACAAACGAGAACTTTTTGTAAAGTGTTACCGATATTTGACATATAGAACTGAAAAGTATAGAAATGGACATCTCTCTGATATTCCCAAACACAGGGCGAATAAGAACATCACTCTCACTCTCTCATGGAATGTGGTGCCAAATGCTGGAATCCTGCCATTGGTCATGGGATCAGGACACAAGAGTCTCGCCTTCCCTGAATCATATGAAACAGCAAAGAGCTACTGAACTGTTCCAGTCCATCCCAAACCATATTTGTAAATGTTGTGCTCTGTACGGGTTTTAATAAAAGTTGACACATTGTTTTAAGGAGTGACTGTTGTTTCTGGGGATTAAGAAAATTATTGTAACATACTAATATTTCAAGAGTTGGATAGTCATATTTAGTTCTATGACCATTACAGTTCTGGTTCCAAAAAAGGGATACTGATAATATTTTTCATCAGGAAAATAATTCTCTGGTGTTTCATATCTGTCTTGTGTGGATAAGAATATTTTTGTTAATAATAATCTGTTTTGGTCAATATCAAAACATCAATTTGTTATTATTAAAACTAAAGAGCTCACAAAGCAAGATTAAGAGTACAATTAAAGGAAGCACAATCATTCACTTTAGAAAAAAAAAAAAGTTCATTTGTGTTCAATATAGAATTGACAAAAATACATTTCTGCAAAAAAAAAAAAAAATTACACCTAGGTTAGTGGAATGTGTTTGCTGCTAAACTGCTTCGCAAAGTGTCTCTACAACAGTTTTTACTTTGAAATTAAATTCCACTTAAATAACTGTTATTACTTGAATAATTGAAACTCTGTAAGTAATGCAGGTATGTTGCAATCCCTTAGAATAGCAGTGTAATATAATACACAAACTCACTAGTTTTTGGGAGAGACCAGACATATTTTTTATGAACAGTTCCCAGATTCAGTCACCAGATGGCAGCACTTGAACACTTCATTATGCTAGTTACAGTATTTTAATTGGAGACACACTGATTAAATCAATACACCAAGGCATAAATTGCTTGTGCTAATGTGCCAGAAACATATACAGTTTCTGCAAAACTGCAAACACATTCTGGTGCAAAAACTCCATGCATGATAACTTTCTTATTTGTGAACTTAATTCTCCTCAATCTAAAAGAGTCACTTGGACAAAAACTCAATGAGCTAATGTGGAAAAAAATCTCTCATCAGTCCAAACACAATTAAAAAAAACTCCTCTTAATTGTCTCAAATATATCAGTAACACAATAGCTTTCTAAAATACCAGGAAGAGAAGGAGAATATGCAAGAAATGGAATACTATGCAATGTATATACGTACTGATTATGATTGAAACCCGTATTAATAAGTAACACCAACTGCCAGTCCACACAGACTAATAAGGTCATTAATTACTTGGCTAAGAAACCAGAACCTGAAAGTTGCCATGTAGATGAAGTTATGTGCTCACATCCAAATGGCGTGATACTTGTTCTGCTGTTGGTGTATAGCAGGGGTGCTCCATCCTGCTCCTAAAGGACCAATGTCCTGCAGATTTTAGCTCCAATCCCAATTAAACACACCCTTTGTGCAATTGTACATCTCACTCCTGTGTGAGGGTATCACACAAAAGAAACATAAGATCAAGGTTTCTCATTCAGTAAGAACATGTGAAAGGAAATAGGCCAAATATTTGCACTCAAAATTCAATTTCTCAACATAAGTAATAGAAATCATTTTAGCAGTTCAAGCTGTTCTGCTATAGTACACTCGGAGTTAATAACAAGAGGAAATTCACCCTCATTTGTGTGAGCCATTTGGACCAAAAGAGAATGTTCTGGACATTTTCACTGAAATAAGACACAAACCAAGGTTTGAAATGAGGTGATTGTGGTGAATAAGAGGGATTTTATAATACAACAAAACCGGGTGATCACATAGCTGGAACTTCTCCCTGTCTCTTAAGGAACTATATGTCACCAACACATCAAAAAGGGGGGCTAAAATAGAGGACGATCACAGGGCTTGTTTATGGAAAAAACTGTGATTCAGTATACACAAGAAAACTATCAAATGGCTTCAGAAGGCATGAAGTATAGCACACAAGTGGTGTGAACTGCTTCTTTGATGCTTTTCGTTATTTTGAAGCATGACAACCCCTAGTCACTTTCATTATTAGCCTTTTCTTTGTTTTTGTTCCATGAAAACAAAAGAAAAGAAAATCAGGTTTGGAATAACAAGGGTGAGCTGACAGATTGACAGAATTTACAAAATATTCCTTTAACATTTATGTTTATGTTGATTCACATTAAAGGTTTAGCTCACCACAAAATGAAAAGTCTGTCATTAATTATTCACTCTCATGTCGTTCCAAACCCGTAAGACTTTTGTTCATCTTCGGAACACAAATGAAGATCTTTTTAATGAAGTCTAAAAACTTTCTGTCCCTCCATAGACAGCTATGCAATTGAAACTTTGATGTTTCAAAAAGTTCATGAAGAGATTGTAAAACTAATCCATTTGAATTGAGCAGTTTAGTCCAAATTTTGAAGAAACTTGATCGCTTTATATGATGAACAGTTTGAATTTAGGCTTTTACTGACATATATACATTCATCAGCTCACACATCAGTTATGGTAAACGGAAGGTTAAGCATGTTTGCTTGATGTGCGAGAACCAATGAGGTTCATTCTCGTGTGTTAAGCAGCATTTTTGAGTTTCCACAAGAGTTTGTTCTCACGCATCAAGCAGGTTCTGTTGAGCTTCTGTTTATGTTCGCTGATCAATGTGAATAAAAGCCTAAATTAAATCTGTTCATCATAAAAAGTTATCAAGTCTCTTCAGAAAATTTTTACGATCTCTTTATGAACTTTTTGAAGCGTCAAAGTTTCAGTTGCATGGAGGGACAGAAAGCTCTCAGATTTCATCAAAAAGATCTTTATTTGTGTTCCAAAGATGAACAAAAGTCTTACGGGTTTGGAACAACATGAGTGAGTAATTAATGACAGAATTTTCATTTTTGGGTGAACTAACCCTTTAATAGATCACAGAAATCCTGAAGTTGGGGTTAAGCTTTGATTGTCAAATACATTGACTTTTTTTTTTTTTTTTTTTTTGACAATCTTCTAACGATCAAATTGTTTGCTTAAAAATGCTGTTCAGGCAATCTCCAGAGAAATGAAAAATAAAAGGTATGAAACTACACTCTTAACTTAAACCAAATGTGCTATTCCATGCGTTTTCATGTATTAATGTTGAGCATGCTGTTTAAAATGTTAAGATGGAAATTACTATTTGTTTTCCAAGAAATGCAGGTAAGTCCTCTGCACTATAGGGATTAAGGAAAGAATTTTGTTGACAAATCACCCAGAATTACTTTATTGCTTAGGGAGTTAAGAAGGCTAAAATAATGTCATTTAATAAAGATCCCACTAGCAAAAACATTGGGAAGACTTAATAAATTAAATAAATACTTTGTTAGTCATACTAAGTTTTTCATCATTTGTTTGGTCTCCCACTCCTATAACTCCTATAAACAGTTTCTTTCCAACATAGACTATTCACAATGCAAAAACACAGTTCATGTATTTATGGAAGTGGACTGCATAAACAGGAATTAATAACCTATTCAATGACTATTCATTCCTGTTCTGAAGTCAGGTGGCGGGCAGCGGAGCACAGGGACTTGAATAAGCAGGGACGCATTGTGTTAAAGTCCTTCAAACAGAATGCCGCAGATGCTGTTTGTGTGAATTGTGCTTTGTCTCCATATGCTCTTCCTCTAATTCCCAGTGCAATTCATTGTAATATTCACCATTATTGTGGGCTGATGTCCGTCTGTGGCATTTAAGGAATTCTGCTTTGTGCCATTTCCTAGAGAGATAGAATAGAGATTCATGCCACACTGATGTACTGTTGTGGTGTGTTTAGTTGACTTTTTCTAGCCTCTGTGCTACACATTCCACTTGTCTGATTCATTTAACCTTGAATCAAAAGCATGCAGGTATAGACATTGTAAATTAAATAACAAATTCCTTGCTTAGAATAGATTATTATGTGTTCTTCCTGCAGATTCCACTGCTGTTTATGTCAGTGTTTCAGATTATACTGTGTCTGTTTTCTCTGTACAACGTTTTGACTGTTTGTCTATTGGCAATTTGTGTTTTGCCTTCTTCTCTGAAACAAAAATGGTCAGTCTCAATAACAATCACTTGATATTTCCTTTCCAGCCCCAGTTGTTCAGCGTATGTGCTTGTTTGTCTTGAGGGGAGAGTATGGAGTGAAAAGGATCTTCAGGAAAACACATTTGAGGAGCAGGGCTATCTGAATCACCGGAGTTCAAAGGTGTCTGTTTTCCTTGCTAAGACTCCAACAAGCTTCAGAAGGCTTTACGTCTTAAGTGTACTTCAGCAGTGTCTCAGGAGAACAATGCTATTTGCTAAACTCAAACCTTTAGTTTCCTACGTGAAAATGCCAAAACTCATGTTACTGCAGTTGTCAGACTGATTCTGGCTTTTTTATGGAAAAAAATGGAAGAAATATATATATATAACCCTATACAACGGTTACCTCTGGTCCTTGAATCTGATTGGTTGAGCAGCATTCCAAGAGCGCTTTCACTGTATGTCATTGTCTGTTCCAGTCATTCTGTCCATTAATGGTGGGGATTTTCCAGTAGGTGGTGACAATAAGGTCATTCGCTCAACCGATTAGTTCAAAAATGCTGATTCATTCAGGAACCATCTTTATAAGTGAGTCATTGAATCATTCTTTCAACCGATTTTTTTTTCCAAAAACTCTGATTCATTCAGGAACAAAACAATTGGGTACTTCTTTTGAATAAGTATATGTTCTATATAGTATGAATGTGTGTAGTGTAAATGTAATCCTGACATATAACATTCATCATGTTGTCATTTGACCAACCAGCGTCAGTTGCGTCACTTCACGCTCTCTTGTGGCCTCATGGGATGGAGTCCATTGGATGCGAAATTCAGATTTTCGCCGGAAGTAATATGTCATCCGGTAATTTTGCGTACTGATTTATGAACACTGTAAATTTGGACATTCTCCAATAATATATAATAAACTCAAACCATACACAAAGACAAAATGATGTAGACATAATGTATTTACACAATGAGAGGGCTGTGAATTCACACACTTTCTGCATTAAAAACTCTACCTTCTTCATTGTTATACGCCCAATCCTGCACAAACTCAATCGAGTGAAACACAAGCTAATAGGATTCTCAGTGGCTCCTGCCTCACCCCTTAAAAAGGTCATAAGTCATGTACAATTTCTATAGCAGGAAGAGTGCATGATAGTAAATAATGGGCACTCTGATGTAATATATGGTGTGAACTGGTCGCAGCGGCATGAAGATTATCTGACAATCTGGAAAGCAGGGCAATTGACACCATTTCCTTCCCTCCTCTTAGGATATTGGCCATCCTTGAAAGAGTTTCTTGGACCCAGTCAAGACACTTGCTATTGTCTTAAGGTATCTAGGAGACAGTCTGACAACAAACTTTTTTTTTTTTTTTTTTTTGCACAAAGAAAGTGATTCGTGAAATCCTGAAATTATGAAATTGAACTTTAAGCAACAGTGTTTGGAAGAATATCAAGGTAATAACAAACTTGTACGATAAAAAATGATTGCCTGGAAAAGGAAGAAATATGAGAGAGGAATTTTCATTTCACCTTAGAAGCTGGATTTAATTTTAGTACATTCAATGCTGTACTACTAGACTTTGATTGAACTGAAACATAAATTGATGTTGACACTTGAGATTATTATGGCCAGTGTGGCTCAGCCTATATTTAAAACATTCAAAGGCAGTTTCAGTTTTGTCATTATGTCCTCACATAAGAAGGTGACGTTCACTATAAATCTAAAATCCCCTGAACTGCTTGATGAATATGGGGTGTAAAAATCACTATCCCCTCTTGAATTCGATAAGAAAACATATCCCTGCATTTGGTTAGAGCTGAAATATTACATAGACAACATTACTTGTGTGCTTTGACAACACAACAAAGGTTTCCCTGTTTTGCAATATTAGTGATCTGTGTCCTCTGAGGTCACTGGCAACAGATCTAATACTATTCAAGGAGTCTGACACAGTGTCTCACACACATGGGTCTTGAAAAACGAGTAAAAATGGTAAAGAAAAGGAAAGATCTTTTAAAAATCTAAAACACATGTGCCAAGATCTTAGAAATGTACTCTTTGTATTAATTCTGATTTCTTATGGTTTTGGGGGGGAAAAAAATGTATACCATTTTCAAAAACGGTTTCAATTTAAATAATTTTAAAAATATAATGTAATGTAACCATCATGTAAAAGAAATAGTAGGCTATATATTTATTTACACCTTCAAAATGGCAATCCTAATAATTATTTTCCAAAAGTTTTTTAAAATCTTTTTTTATTAATAAATTATATATAATTATAAATACAAAATCATGGATTATTAATTCAAGAATAATATTCTAATAATAATAAAATATTATGGCAACCTATTTAAGTTTTATTTTCAAGAATTTAATTTTTTAAAAGATTTTTTAATGATATAAAGACAGTTTTATCACCCTGACATTTATGACTTTATGCCAACTTTATACCAACATCATGATTGATTATCCCTTTAAACCAAAATGATTGATTGAAAGTGATGGGCTTTTTGCTACCTGGCTTTAGCACAAAATGTATTAAAGATAAAGCAGGTGGGCTGAGGCAGTCTGGGTTAACTCAGTTCAAAAAAAAAAAAAAAAAAACCTTTCAATAAACCTCTCCTCTTGGCTAGTTTTGTTTCATTAAGCCACACAGGGGCTTGTCTCCCACATGGAGCTTGGTTGTGAAAATGTGTTGCAAAATGGCTTTCTCCAAGAGTAGTAAAGTTGAAAGTGTGAAAAGCAAGTCTGTGTATTGTATGCGGGTATTGTTTTTAGATGGATTCAGAAATACATGAACTACATCTGGAGTGTACCAATTACATTTACATGCTATAGTAGCCCCAAACAGCCTGAAGCCATACATTTATAGATCCTGCCTGACTTAGCTCATTCTCAAAGTTTTAACAACCATTGTAGACTCCAATATAGTTGTGAACCTCAGTGGAGAGCAATGGTAAATCTCCTCTTGTTTGTGCAAGTGAGAAGAAAAAAGAGAAAAAAAAAAACTTCAAAATGTCAGTATCCAACTAAATAGACAGCATAAGCCTAATATGATCAAACGGTTCCCAGATGACACAAAGCAATTCCAGAATTAAGGGTGTAGCTTTTTCTTTTGTGTTTATGGCTTGAAGAATGCTTACTTGTAAAAGCAGTGCATGCAACTGGTCCTATTTGAAATTGGTTCCAAGTAGCACACATAGTCCTCTATAGACAAATACACTAGTGGCTGAGAACAGATGGAAATTATCAGATGGATTTAGAAACAATGGAACATTTTCATAAAGGCTCCAGATACTTCTACTGGGATGATGCAGAATATCTGATTGTATAATAGATTTTGCATTGTGTATGATCATGTAAACACACTGACTTTGGTTTTGATCTTTAAAATGGCATAAAATACTTTAATTGTACAAACTGAGCTCATTTATTTTTAAGTTCATTCACAAGTTTATTTGGGGCTGATCACAATCAAGAGTGAATCTGGTGCATATTGTGTCACACAATGATGTGACGTCTTGTAATTTTCATGCTGAATTGGACAAAAGATGAAGTATTAATATCATAAAATGAAATCTCAAATAGGAAATGATTCTCTGACTTGAACAATTCATTAAAGGATTGTTTTTAGTAAATATTAAAGGGTTAGTTCACCCAAACATGAAATTTCTGTCATTAATTACTTACCCTCACATTGTTCCACACCCGTAAGATTTTCGTTCATCTTCGGAACACAAATTAAGATATTTTTGATAAAATCCGAGAGCTTCTAATCTCCCTATACACAGCAATGTCGTAACAAATTTCAAGGCCCAGAAAGGTAGTAAAGACATCCATACACATCGTCAATATCATCTTTGTCACATGTTTCATTGAGCTCAAGGACAGATACATTGAATCTGTGACAGTGCTGGATTTGGTTTGTATTGACTAAATATGTTATTTCCACCAACTGTAAGCCTGCCTGAACCAGCAAAAAACTATATACTGAAAAAATGCATGCCATAATCTTTTTACAAACACCACTTTAAGGGTAAATCTCCAGAAAAGGTAATAAAATCAACTGGATAGCATATCTGTGAATGAGAACTGCACTGCTTGAACTAATTATAAGATAATATGAAATAATAATAACCATTAGTAAGTGAGCTATTCTCAGAGAATGGTTCACAGTGGGGAAAAAGGAGAATTTATTTTTTTAAATGTTACTCAGTCTTTATCCATGGGAGAGCAAATGTTGTAAAATTAAAAATTGATCAAACTAAAACATCCTAATGCAGCCAAGGAAATAAACAGCATGACTGTAAAAATAAGACAACACCAAATTGAGGCTTCAGCTATCAAAGTGTGAAATTAGATCAATTTGAAATTTACTTTACCTCTGATTGTCAAAATATCGTATTGTAGATCTTGTTGCAGGTTGAACTGGTCACTGATATTTCTGTCCAAAACCATTGTTTTTATTTTAAGATTGGATTGGTTTAGGCCACCAATGTGAAGTGTGATTAGTCTCCTTGACATGAACGAAGATGTGCTAAAAAAAAAAAAAGTGAATGTGAAAAAATCCATATCTGCTAAAAGCTTAATATATCTGCTGGATCCTAATGCACAGTTGTTTATTCTGGGCCATATTTTCCAAAGTATCACAGACCTAATGGCCTGAAATGGCATCCGCTTTGAAAGCTTATCTTGATAAATTATAACTATTTAAGGCTCTACAAAAAGAAGGAATGCCATGTTTAAGTTTAAATGACACGTACTATAGAGAAAGTTCCGAGACAGATAGATGGATTCTGAAAAGTCTATGTCTATAGCAGGGCGTCTGTTGACCCCTGGCTTTTTCTTCACAGACGTACATAGGGTGGCTTTAATTGTTGAAAGGAAAACACCCTCCCAACTTGCCAATATCCACATCCTCTCTTTCTTGCCCTTTCGATTAATTTTTCATAATCACTTAATGGTTTCCTTTTCCCACACGCTAAAAAAAAAACAGGCCCATCAGGGCACACTGATGCTTATTCTGGCCTCTCTTGACAGCAAGGCCTCACTGGAATTCATGCCGGACCAACTCGCTGAGGAGATGAAGTTTGCTGCTGTTTAGTGCAGACAGCTCATTTTTCAGCACCCTGAAGCTGCTATCATTTTCAAGAGATGAACATTTAGACCTCTTCTGACACAGGCCCCAGCCATCATCCTGAGACCTTTGTTGGATACCGTGTGTTGGAGTAGACCTGTGACTGATTGATTTGCTGAAAGGCGGAGACGTGGGAAATAAGGCGACGTCCTCCTTTTTCCTTCGCGAGCTACTCCAGCAGTGGGTGTAATTTAGAGGAAGTCTTAATCTCTCAGCGGAGGAGTGGTCGGGAGGTGTTTACCTTCTTATACACTTGCGTGTTTATTGTGGCGGTTTGGTGGTTTCAGGCCAGGAGGAAAATGTAGGAGGGGGCGCTCTGGCTCAACTAGCTGGGCAGGAAGAGGGTGAGGTGCTATGGAGGGTTTTGCATCCTGTAGGTCAGTTTGACCAGCCTTATTGTACTGTAACATGGACTGTTTCATATGACTAAACTTACTAACATGAAACTTTGAGTGACAGCAGGACAACCATGACTCCCAGTGCTGCCGGATCCATAAAAGCAGCAAAGAGGCCAAAATCTGTGACCTCTCAGGAACTCAGTCTGAAATATCCGTGATTTATGGCCTCTGAGAGAAGAGAAAGAAATGGGGTCTGTTTTCCGGGCCAATCAGTCAGTCATTCCACATTCTGCCTCTGCGTATTTGCTTTTGGGTCTGTCAGGGACACTGAGAGGGAGTCATTCCATGTCTCAATCATTTGAAGAGCATACCAAGCAAATACAGAATGTTCCTCTAATTATAGTATGTGGTTCCGTTTTAATTACATTTTTGGAACACTTCTACATTTACATTTGATTTAGCAGATTTACAAACGAGGAATACAACAAGCGACTAACATTCCAGGAATGTTATTTGTAGGTTATTTGTAGGTTTGTAGGTTTTACTTTTTATAACCATAAATAAAACTTGCATATATGTTTTATTTATTTATTTTTGGTATAGAACATATAAAAATGTTTACTAAAGGTTATTTTTAGGTTTCAAATTTAATACCCAAAAAGTAAAAGTTGCAGACATTTTTGCTACCTACACATTTGAGTAAGTACAATATAACTACGTCACCTTGAAATAAAGGGTTACACTTTATTGTAAGGTGTCAGTATTACAGTGTAATTATACATTTAAGTACTGAGTAATAACAAAGTCCCTTTAAGACATAAGTCATTCCACTCAGCGGCCATCTTTGAAACGCCTCTTGGTGCAGCTCCTATCTCTTTGAATAGGGAAATATCAAATTCTCCAAAGCTGTTTGCCAAGCTTTCGATTAAATTTCATATTTGAGATTGCCAATGAAATCTGACAACAACTGTCTCATAAATGATGTTTCTAAATGCTCGAATCATGACAAAAAACTGTATTTTTCAGGCTGGATCAAGCTAATGCGCATGCGCAGTCCTAAATGCGCGTCTCTTGTGCCTCATTTCAGAGGCGCGCGTCTGACTGTTTCTATAGAAACCGGAGCTTCTAACCAGAGATTGTATATTTTAGGGAGATAAGAGGGTCTGTATCTCTTACCATTAGAGAAAGCATTGGAGAAACGGCTAGCTTAATCACGTGCGGCACCTCTCAGCCTATTGTGTAATGGCAGTGACATCAATGCCTGCCGTTCAAAACTCCTTCCCTGCGTACCACCACAGCCGGAGCGTTAACATTAGCCGTTACGCTTTTTTGGCTAAAAAAACAGTTTTTGGCTGTTAAACAGTAATGCGGCACATTTGCTGTTGGTAATGCCGTAAATAAGTCCTACCTGTCGCAACATTCCCTAGTCTGTCTTCTCTTAAAAAAATACATTTTTATCAAGCTAAAATCTACATATAGTTCCCAACAAAAGTATTGTTTAGTGTAAAACATGCTGAAGATTAGCAAACAGGCTGTCGATTAATTAAATGATTAGCTATTTCCCCACAAAAGCTGTTAAATCAGTGTAGTGAAGCCTCTCATCCATTGACATCCATTCAAAAAACGGCCTCTGGTCTCCTTCCCTGTTAGCATTAGCCGTTACACTTTTTTGGCTAAAGATTGCAGGCTTGCCTTCCAGTGGCTTTGTTCTAACTGCTGCTGCAATGACGCGATGACTTCACCAATCGGCAATTGGCCAGAAGGCGGGACTTATTTATAGTTATTACTACATTAGTCTAGTCTTGCTACATACTGACAGCAGAAGGTCTGGACTCTATGGCAGCTTTCATTGGCCAAGGACCACCCAAACGGACGTTTGACTGACATGTAACGCAACTAATCATTTTGGTTTGGTTCGGTTCGTTTTGTTCTGCGTCATGTTTAGGGCATGAAATGGAAAGTCAATGTCCCTACAATAACAGACCGGCTTTTTATCTTTTATGCATCTAAATTATTCATATAAGAACGTTGTGCAAGTGTACTACAACAATGGAGCCATGAACTTCACCTACTTTTGAAAATCCAGCATTTAGTTGATACTGGTAAGAGCTCATCTTCACAGTTGTAAACATGAAGGCGTTCTTCTTTCACGAGGGGTTTTGGTGTTACATTTGTTTCCAGGAGGACCGTTAAAGAACGCGACACACACATCTCCTGGACATCCTGTAGAATTCAACCAACCAACTTCGAAAATCCTGAAGTGTTTCCAGTCAAGTGTGCCATATGCATCAGACGTTCAGCCAACGGTCCGTGGACGTGACGTCTGAGGCTGAGACTATTACTACAGTAACTACATGTAACGTGTGTAACAATGACACTAAAATAAAGTGTTACCTTATTATTTAATATAAATATTATAAACATTCTTTTTTAGAAACAAGTAGTTTGCAAGTGCAAAGTATTTAAAATTAATAGACAGAATATATGCTCATAAATTATAAATTATACAATATATTATACAACAAAACTTTTTCTTTCACTCATACACCATCCACATCATAAGAATAGAAACATGACTTTTTAAAATTAAACAAAATTATTATTGATCATTTTATTTTATTTTTTTTAAATTAAAGTATACTAAACATAAACTTGACAACTGGAGTGCTTGGAAGAATAAACGCACAGGCTGGAAGTTCGGACAAATGCCTGAGGACAGGACTTGATTGCCAGCACCTTAGTAATGCCACAAACAGATTCGACAATCAGCTATGAAAACAAACACTGCTGCATTTCCCCTAAAGGTACATGCATATAATGCAGACCTGTTGGTTTGATGTGTGGATAATGTACATGAAGGTAATAATAACCCTCTAACCAATTGCAACTTCATTTTGTACATCTGAATCCAAATTAAAATCATGCACAGATGACATTCCAGTTTGTGATAAAACAGCACATAATGGAGAAAGTAATCTCAACTGCAAAGAAAAGCCTAGCAATGCAGCAGATACCTAACCAATGCCAGGTGTATGATACTGGAGCCCATTCAGGTGAAAAATACAGGCAGAAATTATAGTTTTTATGGACTTGAGGATTTATTTGATGACCTCTAGCTGAGGTTCCCAGGACCACACACAGGGACAGATATTTCTTCAGCATTATTGACATATTCTGGCTACCACAAGTTCTTCTATGCATAATCAAATTTACGTTACTCCAAATTTCTCCGTAAATTCATTGTTGTGTTGCGTTTCGGTCATTGCTTATTTTTGTTTACATTGTATAAACATGCTAGCTGGGACGTCTGAAACTCTAGTCCTTTAAATTAACAGAACAAACCACTCATTTATTTACATGTCTGTACTTGTTTTCATTTCTAGTTCATTGGAATATACAAGCACCAGACGAAAACCCAATGTCGGCTACATGTTGAAATGTAAACCTCATCTTCATTCACCGCTACGAACTAGGTAAGCAAGCCAAGGAAGAGGGGAAAATCAGGCTAGACATGGCTCCCCCCCCCCCATTCTCAAATACTCATATCCACTGACCGGATGGCTGTTTCTAGTTATTTCACGGTGATTCACTGTGAGTCCACACATGTTATTTTTATCAGGTCTCTCCTGGGGTTGTGCAGCGGATGCAGATGGCTATGGTACAATCTGTTGCAAACCAGGTTACAGGGAAACCCTTGTTTCAGTTAAATGGTGCACAATTTTACAGCATAAAGTCCATGGTAGTATTAGAGAAGGATGGGGTAGATGCAAAAGGGATGCGACTAGATCTGAAGAGCCGTGCAGAATAGAAGCAGGAACGTGTGTGCATTTAGACAAAGTCTATGCAATGTGCTGGGGTTAAAACACATGGGAAAGAGGCCACCTGCTGTACGAATATGCTAGAAGACAAAAGACGTGCTGGATTTTGCTCCAGAGCTTGTTTCTGATCCTTCCCATCTGATGGCTGAAGATTATGGTTCCATTACGGATCTGCAGGGGGTTTCTATGGAATGAGAAACAGTGAAAAATCATACGCACACTTTTGGCAGACACAGACGCAAGGACTGGGATGGAAGCAGAGGTGATTTATTATATTTACAGTGTCAAGCCGAAACAGTGGGCTGATATTAAGTGGAGTTGGGCCAATCGCATTGCTCCTATTTACAAATCCATTGAGGTTGAAAGTCCTAATAGACCACTGATCTCCAAACTTAGAAGTCATTCCACCACACTCACTTTATACTGCTTTTACTTAAGGAGGCAGGTTGGATGTGACGTAAGTGGAATCCATTCATCCAAGTGTACACTGTCACTCATGTAACTCTTATAGAACTGCATACATGTAGCACCAGTTTTCAGCTGTTAATAGTTCATATCCAGGGTTTTTTCCTGTTCATATCATGCTGTATTTCCCTGTTCAGAGTCTTCGATATTGTAGGTGACTTGTATGATGGTTTTAGATTGTCAACAGCCATTTCTTTGCCGGCTTGCACTGTCAGTTTGATAGAGTTTATCAGGAATGATAGGTGCATATATTTGGTAGTCAAAACTGAATACATTTGAATCATGTGCAGTATTATTTCCATAAGATAGTCTAGTTTATAAATAAGTTAACAATATATAATACAACTTTATACTTTATTTTACGGGACTTAACATGATACAAAAATATTGATCACAGTGTTTTTTTTTTCCTTTGCAGAGATTCGAAATGAATGCTATGAACAAGGGAGATTCAAAACATTTCTTGGCAATAAATTATATAATCATTATCTGACAAATAAAGAATAGACAGTTCAATTAAAACAATGAAAAAACACGGCTCCAGCCTTAGGAAATTTCTCTCTCAGTCCTTAATAGCTCACCCCATACTTGATATGTGGGGTTGAATGTGAACATTTCTTGTCTCCCACTTACTCCACGCTAGTCCACATGACTAGCACATGTGAGTCAGATAAGCAGCAGCTGAACATTAGCACTGCTCCAAATGCCAGCGTGTCCATAAGCATTCAGCGCTACCTGCACTGTTGGTTGTATTTAGTCCAGTCTCCCCCAGTATGTGGGTATACAGTGACACAGTTCCTCACTGAAATACTCATTATCCTTACATCTCCTTTTCCTGGAGTCTGCGTTACATGGCGGCCGGACACAACTAGCAATAAGAGAGGAAAAAAAATGGTATTACTATCTTATATCATCACTGTAGCATGCAAGTACAGCAGTATTAGTTTGTAAAGGTTATTAAAATAATAAAAATCAACAAAAGTCACAGAATTACTTGAATTATTTGATAAGACAATATGATAATAAAACTGAAAAAAATAATAAAAGTATGAAATTGAAGAAAATATACTGTAAATCTTTGGCAAAATAAAGGCAGTAAGCTAAGCATATACAAATAAACTGAATTGTAAGACAATATGGAATAATAAACATTCCTAAAACATTTCAGTAACACTTTAGTATAGGGAACATGTATTCACTATTAACTATGACTTTTCCCCTCAATAAACTCCTAATTTACTGCTTATTAATAGCTAGTAAGTTAGTTGTTAAGTTTAGGTATTGGGTAGGATTAAGGGATGTAGAATATGGTCATGCAGAATAAGGCATTAATATGTGCTTAATAAGCACTAATAAAACGGCCAATATTCTAGTAATATGCATGCTAATAAGCAACTAGTTAAAAGACCCTAAAAATAAAGTGTTACCAACATTTCCACAAACGGTAACACTTTACTAAAAGGTTGATGAACAATACTTCTACATATTTTAATAATCTTAGTTAATGTTAAATTCAACATTAATAATACAGTGTACTAACATGAACCAACATTGAACAACTGTATTTTTTTAAAATAGCATTAACAAAGATTAATAAAAGCAGAAAAACATTGCTTATTATTAGTTCAAGTTAGCCAACAGTGCATTAATTAATGTTAATAAATGTGATCTTATTGTAAAGCACAACCCCACAACCTTTAGGCCCCTGACAATAGACATTTGATCCCTACTCTCACATACACAGCATAAATCAACTTAAATGAGGTAATGGTACAAGGGCCTTGGGGTTGGGAAACTAAAATTAATAGAAATGCAGAATTTTCTGTATCAGTTACACAGGTCAAAGAGGGAAAGAGCATGAAAAACCACATTATACTAAACATTTAGGCATTTATCTTGGAACTGTCTATATATATATATATATATATATATATATATATATATATATATATATATATATATATATATATGAAGACTTCAGATGCAAAAGCCTCTAAGTGCCATCTGAAATTTTCTTATAAAATGAGCATTTTTATCAAGCTTGTATGTTTATGTTCAGTTATTTCACTTTAATGGCAATGAAAAGGACCTATTAATTGCAATTAAAGTGAAATTACTGAACCTAAACATACAAGCTTGATAAAAATGCTCATTTTAGAAGAAAATTTCAGACGGCACTTAAAGGCTTTTGCATCTGAAGTCTTACAGTGCCACTTGAAAGTTTGTGAACCCCTTGCAGAATCTGTGAAAATGTGAAAAATTTTAACAAAATAAGAGAGATCATGCAAAATGCATGTTATTTTTTATTTAGTACTGTCCTGAGTAAGATGTTTTACATAAAAGATGTTTACATATAATTCACAAGACAAAAAAAAAAAAATAGCTGAATTTATTAAAATGACCCCATTTAAAAGTTTGTGAACCATTGATTCCTAATACTGTGTGTGGTTACCTGGATGATCTACGACTGTTTTTTTGTTTTGTGATGGTTGTTCATAAGTCCCTTGTTTGTTCTGAGCAGTTAAATTGCCCAGCGTTCTTCAGAAAAAATCCACCAGGTCCTGCAGATTCTTCAGATTTCAAGCATTTTTTGCATATTTGAACCCTTTCCAGCAGTGACTGTATGATTTTGAGATCCATCTTTTCACACTGAGGACAATTGAGGGACTCAAACACAACTATTAAAAAAGGTTCAAACATTCACTGATGCTCCAGAAGGAAACACAATGCATTAAGAGCTGGGGGGTGAAAACTTTTTGAATTTGAAGATCAAGGTAAATTGTACTTAATTTGTCTCCGGGAAACATGTATGTATCTTCTGTTGCTTCCAAAGGGCAGTACTAAATTAAGAAAATTGATATTTAAACAAAATAAGAAAGATTTGGACATCTTCATCCTGTTCAAATGTTTTCACCCCTGACTCTTAATGCATCGTGTTTCCTTCTGAAGCATCAGTGAATGTTTGAACCTTTTTTAATAGTTGTGTTTGAGCCCCTCAATTGTCCTCAGTGTGAAAAGATGGATCTCAAAATCATACAGTCACTGCTGGAAAGGGTTCAAATATGCAAAAGATGCTGGAAATCTGAAGAATCTGCAGGACCTGAAGGATTTTTCTGAAGAACAGAGCTCAGTTTAACTGCTCAGAGCAAACAAGGGACTCATGAACAACCATCACAAAAAAACAAAACAAAACAAAAGTTGTGGATCATCCAGGTAACCACACACAGTATTAGGAATCAATGGTTCACAAACTTTTGAACGGGGTAATTTAATAAATTCAGCTATTTTTTGTCTTGTGAATTATATGTAAACATCTTTTATGTAAAACATCTTAATCAGGACAGTACTAAATAAAAAATAACATTTTCACAGATTCTGCAAGGGGTTCACAAACTTTCAAGTGGCACTGTATATTTTATATATATATATATATATATATATTATAATTAAAATTATTTTATATATTATAAATAAAATTATTTAAATATCAAACAGAGTATTAAAAAAAAATAAAAAAAAATGTAATAACTGCCCTGCCATCATTATTTCATATAGCAAAGTGTGGCAGTTTCATGCAGGGGTGACTATTGTGATGAAAGGCCTTAATTACCCTTAATTTGGCAAAGTATTTACTGTACATACATTAAATCCATCAAGATTTTTGCTATTCCACTTTGCATAAAGCGATAACAACATTTAATATTTTATCTTTACACATGACATAATTAAACTTCAATTAATCATGGATGTCACATAATTATGGACAAACACAAATGCTTTTAAGGCCCCAATATACTTCAAGCGAAATTTAAGAAAGAACTGGTGTGATGTAATTTCGAATAAAATCAGGCCAAAACAAGGTTTGTCTGGAGTTTGTTTCTGTAATTCAAAACAGCTTGCCAAAGCGAACTTTACAGAAAAGTTTGCTCCAGTTGGTAAACACCTTTGAACTACTATTGGTCCTAGGTGATTACATAATAGGTGGTTGTGGCTCTGATTCTCCGCCTTCCTTGAAGTGGAAATATTCTACGGTTCATTTCTGCTGTTCAGTCCATTGAGGTCAGGTGCAAGTAAAAACATGAACACACCGGAGAGCTGCTTTATAGTAGAAATTGAAGTTTTAATTCTAATTGAAAGCTGATTTTTCATGTATAATGCTGTAAAGCTGCTTGCTTTAAAGTAATTTATTGTATAGAGTGACGTGGCTGCCGAATTGCAGCGCTTGTGCAAACATATGCACATAGCTATAATCAGATTCTCTCTTGACTGCTTTGTTGTGCAGAGGAAAGTCCACAGCACATATTTACATATTCTTCTAAATGCCGCTCTCAACAGCGTAGGTGGTGTCGGGATAAAAGTAAATTGCTGCAAAGATTTTTCAAACTTCTTTTCACCCCTAAGCGAAGAATGGAAAAGAACTTCACGAGTTTATCTGGGCATTTAGGGAGAACCAGCAACACAGCAACATGGGCTCAACCAATGGTGCGAGTTCAGGGTTGGACTTTCTGTCTTTCCAGTGGCAGATTAGTATGACGACTCTGTCAGTATCGGAAAAGGCAACCATTTTACATTTGATAAATAACAGAAAACTTTTCTCACCTGCATGTGGCTGGTTGGAACCGCCTCCCTTTTAAGAAGCACTTGTTAGGAGACTCTGTGCATTCACATACACATTTGGTGCGGTTGAGAGGCTGACTCCTAGGACACACCTTGGCACAGGCGCACTGGCAGGTGTCCTTGTTGAAGCTCTGCTGAGGCCCGCAGGAGGAGGGCTGCGCTTTACATGCACACTGACAGGTATTCTTGTCCAGATAGCGGAGTGGTCCACAGCCTGCCGTTCTCAGCTCTTTTCGGCATACACACTGACAGGTCTCCTCATCCAGCTCTTTGTCGGGGCCGCAAAAGTCCTGCTCAATGTCTGCAGATGGAGAGAAGAAAAATAGAAGAAGTTCTGTCATGACAACTCTTGGAAGATTTTTAGCATGGTAATGGATATGACAATGTTAATGTATTTGGTCTTGGCGGAATAGATCTGCTACTCTGCTGCTGCTACTGATTATTGCTTTTGTCATGGGCGACATTTGACTCGAGAGTTCTGCTAGTGAAGAAGTATCAAACGCCAGTCAATTATTCACTACAAAAACTGAAAGTAAAAGTTGACCGAGCTTTTGTCATCTGACACTGCATTAATGGCGCATATTCTCTTAGAGACGATGAGAGATGAATCTAATACATTTTTTTAAATAATTCTCTTGTGGCCCATAGTGAAAAAAATAGTATTTTTCGTGAATCGATTCAAAATCGGTTATGCGGTGAAGCGCTATGAAATTATTGTAATATTATTGAATTGTAATATTAATTTAATAATAAAAGTAGTCTAATAATAATAATAATGATAATTTAATATGCCATGCGTGCCCGTCTGCTATACGCCATTGTGAAGGGCTACATGGCATCCAGCAGGTACGGTATCAAAGTGTTTTATCCAAATCCACATGAATGGCCCGTTCAATGTTCAGTAGCCTACTGCAAAGTCCGAAAGTCTCTCCTGTCTCATGGGCATTTCTCATGTGTGTTTTCAGTTGGCACAAGCAAGAAAATTTTCTTTCACATGATGTGATGTTCATTTGAACAGTCAAGAATAACTTAAAGTGTTTGCCAATGTTTACTAGACTGTGGACTAGCTTTGACTCTCTGAAGAGTGAGTTTTTCTTGCTTGTGCCCTGAACGGGCCATTCATGTGGATTTGGATCTCGCTCATGACGTGGTCAGGCCTGTGGAGGCCTGACTCAAGCCTAAAATATACTTCAGCTGCCCATGTTCTGCTATGCTCTGTGCACTGTCCATGTGATGTAATTTTCGCCATCAGGAGGGTCCATGGACGTCTAAACACCCCACCCCCCCACCCCAAATGTTAAGCAGCAAGTTCATTGGCTGCAGATGCAACATGAACCAATCAGCTTGTGCCATGCAGTTTACGATGTAAATATCATCAGTTGTGTTAAGGCCCCATCAGTCTGCTCCATCTAGAGTTTCATGACAGAACTAGGTATTTCTTATTTTACATTACAACTAATTTTTACATTTGTGAGGAAATCTTTGGTCAATGTTATGGAATGCCTGGCCAATTCCCAGAGCATTACGCAAGTAAAGAACAATGTCCAGCATGCACATTTGTCAGACATGACACTGTTAGCTACACTGTTTAGCAATACAGTGTTTCTACTCAGCATTCCTTATGCTACCCCCAAAGGCCTAAACAGATGTTTTTCTTTACAACTCGAAGAAAACAAATTCGGTGGCTAATTCAACTCTGCCACAGTATATTCCTTTCTTTCTTTTGGAGTATACAAAATGGCCTAAAAACTTGACTGACAAGAGAGAGTGAATTCCTGTTTGTGTTTGCTAATGATTAAACATAATGGCCACATTACAAAGAATCAACCTTATGTGAAAAGAGTTTATAAACTGCCTAATAAACTGGTTGTTAGCATGTTGTTGCTCCAAATGTGCAGAGAATCTTGCAAAATGGACAAAATGTTATATCATTTAAACCAGAATGATTTTGAGTTGTCAAATTCATGGCATGTCAATGGTATTTTTGTAGTGTGGTTTGCTGTTGCAGTTTCAAGACATTTCTCTTGGGAAACTCAGTTACGGTAAATAAAAATTATTTGGTTTTCACTGGAAAGGTACCATACTGGTCTGGTTTTGTTGCAGTGACCACATTTTAAAAACTCACAACACAGAGGGATTTTTTTAAAATATGTCACTGTGGATTCAACTCACATATATGATTTTAGAGAATGTATTCCCTTTGAGAGATATGGGGTTTACCTCATTTACCATACTTGAGATTCGAGTCAGCATTCATATTGGTTAAAATAACATGGAGAGCACATTTATGCAGGTGTTGGATTTACACAGCTGTTTCGAAACACTGTTAGGGTATTATTAGGTTGGCTAAATGAGGTTGGATATATATAATTTGGTTTATTGGACTTGAGCAGCCCAGATGCATTCACCTAGTAATGCATTCAAAATTACAACAAAAACTGAAATTCATAATAGCAATTAATTGCTACCTGTTCAAACCTCTTGTATAATGAACATGGTTCTTTGTTTCTGAATAAAAATGCATTTTTGGGGGGCAAAAAGTTGTAAATGTCTGGGTGATGAAAAAAAAGAAAGCAAGAAAGAAAGCAAGAAAGAAAGAAAGAAAGCAAGAAAGAAAGAAAGAAAGAAAGAAAGTATATTTTTAAAACATTTGTTGAAAATGTTTTTATGGTGGTTTCGTATGAAAGAAAAAATATTGTTTTCTGCAAAAGGCTGCTTCACAAGCATCAAACAAATCCAGCCAAAGTTGCACGCTCTGACAGCAATCAGTGTTTTTGCAATGGTGCTCTGTCATGGTCAAGCCACATAACTGCTCTCAAAGCATTTCAGCTATGTTTATGCGCCTCAAAGGATACACAGAACAGACTTGGGGAGGAGATGGAAGAGAGAGAGAGATTACTGGAGACAAAATGACCTCTACACTTTATATTAGTATAGCATCAGTTCCTCTTATGTAACCTGCCATTGCAGCTGAGGAAGATCTTGCTACCTTTGAAGTGAGCATTTATATGTTCGAACATATGAAATTACACAACTGGAAAGAGGTAAATCCGTAGTGCTTAGCTATTAGTAGTTAAAGTAATCTGATCTGCAAGATAATGTGCTTGCAGGGTGTACTATAAAGCTTTTCTGTCAAGGACTGAGCCAAGTAAAAGGTGATGTGGGACATTTCCATGAAGCAAGCAAAAAGAATAACAATTCCGACACATTCCTCTTAGTGTGTCTGCTTTAGCAAAGATCCATTTCACCTGTGGTTCACTCCCTAACTGCTACAGTGGAGCTGAATGCAAATCTATTATTCCACTTCAGTATGACAGTCAACAAAATTGGCCAATGTGCTATAGCAACATAACCATCTACACCAAATCAGCCTTGTCTTTTCAAATTTAATATAGTGCCCCAATATGTGTGCAGTGGTTTGCACTCACACATGCAATATATATTTATGTCTATTTTGGAAACTGCTATCTGCTCCTCTTAAGACTCGAGACTACATATTAGCCTTAGGGTCTTCTGACTGCATAGCTTATACATTCTTATGCTGTGTGCATAAACCGACCGACTGCTATATCCACCTCAGGTTTGACCTGTCACGTTTACTAAGCGTAAAGAAGACAAGTATGTCACTACCATTGCATTGAACCTGAATTGCATCATGCTCCACTTGAACTAGTACTCTGGTTTGAGATCGATTAGAAGTGTGAGATTGAGAAATTATTCCATTTTAACTGAGCACACTTTGCTGGGGATGTTTTTGTTTGGTTTAAATGATTGCAACAAAGACAAGCACCTATTATGGCAGTTTTCCCTTCTACAAAAACTCAACTGTGTTTTTGTAGGCCTTGTTTTGTTGACACGTAGTCAAGGGTGTTGATTGCGGAGTTTTGCTTTTCTGGCAACAATTTAGAGGTTTATGCTGTGATTGTGATCTGCTTTCATGACAAACTATTTCCTATATTCCATAATGGCACTGGCACCACACGTTCATTTGTTTGTTCGTTTATGTTTTTGTTTGAATGAATAAATAAATACATTACATATTAATACATATTAATGCATACATATTCATTTTTAGGTTTTTTCATTCATTTGAATAAATAAAGGAATGAATAAATACATTAAATAATTAAGTTACTGCATAAAAGTCCAAAGAAATGTGATAAATGAGCTGGTTTGCATTAGATATATACAATTTCTTTGTAAAGAATGCCACAGTAAACACTGAAGGGGTCTGGTATATTTGGGATTTGCCCAATAGAAATAGGTTTTACTCAGCAAGAACACAAATTTGAGAGAAGTTTGTTTCCACCACTGAATAAAAAACAAAAAAGGTAAGTGTGACTTTTTATCTCAAAATTCTGACTTTTTTCTCGCAATTGCATGTTTACATCTCGCAATTCTGACTTTTTTTCCCCTCAGAATTGCATTAAATTGCAGAATTGATATAAACTCGCAATTGTGGGTTATGAAGTCAAAATTGCATGATATAAACTCACAATTCTGACTTTTTTTCTCATGCAATTGTGAGTTACAAAGTCAAAATTGTGAGTTATAAAGTCAGAATTTATAGTTACAAAGTCAGAAAGAGATAAAAACAGAGAAATTCTGAGAGAAAAAAAAAAAAAAAAAAAGTATTTTCCCCTCAGAATTAGACTTTATAACTCGCAATTGCGAGTTTATGTCTGACAATTCAGAGAAAAGAAGTCAGAATTTTGAGATATTAACTCGCAATTACGAGAAAAAAATCAGAATTGTGAGTTTATATCCCACAGTATATTCGCAATTCTGACTTTATTTCTCGCAATTGTTTATATCTTGCAATTCTGACATTATAACTCAAAATTGTGAGAAAAGATGCCAGAATTGTGAGATGTAAACTTGCAATTGAGAGAAAAAAGTCAGAATTGTGAGATAAAAAAATATAATAATAATAATAATAATAATAATAATAATAATTATAATAATAATTCGCAATTATCTTTTTTTTATTCAATGGTGATATGCTCACCAGCCATTTTATTAGGTACACCTTGCTAGTACCGGGTTGGACCCCCTTTTGCCTTCAGAACTGCTTTGTGACAAAATTCTTTGTGGCATAGATTAAGAGATTTAGAGATTTAGAGATTTTGGTCCATATTGACATGATAGTATCACGCATTTGCTGCAGACTTGTCGGCTGCACATCCATGATGCGAATCTTCCGTTCCACCACATCCCAAAGGTGCTCTGTTGAGATCTGGTGACTGTGGAGGCCATTTGAGTATAGTTAACTCATTGTCATGTTCAAGAAAACAGTTTGAGAGGATTTGAGCTTTGTGACATGGTGCGTTATCCTGCTGGAAGTAGCCATCAGAAGATGGGTACACTGTGGTCATAAAGGGATGGACATGGTCAGCAACAATACTTAGGTAGGCTGTGATGTTTAAACAATGGTCAATTGGTATTAAGGGGCCCAAAATGTGCCAAGAAAATGTCCTCCACACCATTACACCACCGGCAGCTGTCTGAACCGTTGATCCAAGGCAGGATGGATCCATGCTATCATGTTGTTTTCACCAAATTCCGACACTACCATCTGAATGTCGCAGCAGAAATTGAGACTCATCAGACCAGCCATCGTTTTTCCAATCTACTATTCTTTTGGTGAGCCCGTGTGAATTGTAGGCTCAGTTTCCTGTTCTTAGCTGACAAGACTGGCACCCGGTGTGGTCTTCTGCTGCTGTAGCCCATCTGCTTCATGGTTCAACATTCAGAGATGCTCTTCTGCATACCTCGGTTGTAACGAGTGGTTATTTGGTTATTTACTGTTGCCTTTCTGTCAGTCTGGCTATTCTCCTCTGGTCTCTGGCATCAACAAGAGATTTTCGTCCACAAAACTGCTTCTCACTGAATATTTTCTCTTTTTCGGACCATTATCTGTAAACCCTAGAGATGGTTGTGCATGAAAATCTCAGCAGATTAGCAGTTTCTGAAATACTCACTCCAGCCTGTGTGGCAACAACAACTATGTAATTTACAAAGTCACTTAATTCAACTTTCTTGCCTATTCTGATGCTCACTTTGAACTTTAGCAGATCATCTTGACCATGTCTACATGCCTAAATGCATTGAGTTGCTGCCATGTGATTGGCTGATTAGATATTTGCATTAACAAGCAGTTGAACAGGTGTATCTAATAAAATGACTGCTGAGGGTGATAAGGTGCTCTGCTGCATAAAGTCAACAAAAATTCTCTAAAGAAGAGAAGTTCTGTCATCAGTTCTTTCTCTTTTTGGGTCCCTTTTTTTGTTTCCCTTTCATACAGTCACATTTAGACACACATGCAAAACACATCATTCATTATAAGGCTGTAAACATATGCATTAGCACTTACCAGAATGTGGTTTTGAAAGAAGGGTGTCGGGCAGCGGCACGCATCTGCATAAGCGATTACTCCAGCTGTGATTTTTTGGGCATGTTTTATTTGCCACATGACATCTGTGGAGGAAATAAGTGATTAGCAAGGAGACAGACAGTAGCGTGGAATTTAAAAAAAAAAATCCACAATAAAAGACAAAGTAACAGTTTCAATTCAACAAGCGCTAACTCTCATAAACACAAAAAAAAATGTAGATGTTGACTTTACTTTTATAACTCAGAAACTGATATTTCATAGACACATTTCTTTTGATCATAGGGTGTGTGTCTTAACCTTGCTGCAAATTAGCCTGTTTGCTTTCGTTGATTCAATAATAAAAAAGACCTACTTTCAAAGAGGACGTGGAAGATGACCTCACTGTCTACAAATATATTTCATTCAGTAAATATGTTTTATTCACTCCATTTCTTAACTAAACACACCTCAAAGGAACTTTCATTTTCTGGAAGAAAAAATAAACATTTTATTCTATGCTCTTGGCTTAGCATAACTCTGACAGAAGGAAGAAGGGAGTGATGCTATCAGAGCCCCTTGCTGTCCTGCTAACCAGTAGCACATGGTGTAGTTGGCATGGAGGTCATGTTGAATGAAGTAGAAGCACACTACAATCCTTTAAATCATGAACAGAACTGGTCAGATTCTTTCAAATAGCTTATTCAGATGCCACAATACTGCAATATAGAACTCGGAATTTTTTTTTTTTTTCTTCAAAATGCAATATATAATATGTTTATAAGTAATAAATAAAACTTATACCATGGTTTGTCTGAATACTCGATTCTGATTGCCAGCTACATGAAATTGCTATCAGGCAACGGAAACAAATGAACCAATATTATTTCCAACAGGAAGTTTTCATAAAACCCAGTGCAATATCAATAACTGACATGGCTGAATGACTCTCACATGATGTCTTTTACTGCATATCATATTTTTTTGCCATGTCAAGTCATAGATGTGCCAGGATCTACTGCATGTAGGAGTGGGATTTGCCAGCAATTGGATACTTTCCGATACACAGTTCCCAATATAACTATTGTGATTCTTTCAGTCTTGTGCAACTCACTAAGTATTGCAGATCATTTCTGCAATTCAATGTGATTTCTTAATTTTTTAACCGCAAAAAGAATATGAAGTATGTGACTTTCGCTTGACACTTATTAAAAAGACATTTTACATCAAGCTTTTTCTTTTTAAACACTTTCCCCAAATTGAACAACTTCTAGAGCTAATGCATTTTGTAATAAATAAATAAATAAATAAATACTGCCTATTAGGAGGATTCAAACTGAAGTCACAGACTCGCACAAGCCCATCTTCTTGTCTGCTCCATTATCCATCTATCTTATCATGGCCTCAGATTTTAAGTCCAGGCTGCAGCTACTGGGCAGTGAAATCATAGGCTTCGCCCAAGATAAACTTTACTCTGGCTTCTCTTTTTTGAAGTGATATGAATCTACAAAATTGGAAAGAGAGTGTTACGCTAAGCGTGGATCAACACTGGTGTGAAGAGTTACTTTGCTTTTCCATTAAATGTGGACTGCAAATCGTCTGGGATTTGAAATTGCCTGCAGGCAAGAAAAATGATATGGAGCAACCCATCGAGGAGAGTCCTTTTCTATTAAATTGTGTGAGGAGGTCATTTCTGAAGCCTCTTTGAATTTCAAGGCATCTTTGCCATTTGCATTAAGAGTAATCAGTGTATATGCATATGGTTATTAACATCTGCAATGCATTTACATATATCCACAGCTGTAAGGCATCAATAAACGTCCATACTGTGGGGCCTAAAGAGATTTATTTTTAATTACAACTCCATCTGTAGATTATTTGACTATCAATGTTGGGAATTCAAGCCATACAACAATATTTATTTATTATTAGCATATCAATGCATCTCAGAAACTGAAGCAAAAAGTAATACTCTGTAGTAAAACTGCCACAATCAATACAGTCCAATGAAACTGCAAGGCCAAGAGCAATGCTTTTCCTGACCCCTAGAAAGACTCCATCCACTAAAAATGTCATGTAGTGGCTCACTATGAAGAGAAGATGGTCAAAATTCTTGAAAAACTACAAACAAAGAATGGTGTGTTTTAAATGGCTTTTCATCATACTCGAAATATAGTCTGTGAACATTTTCAGTATAGGGGACAGCAATGATAACTCACACTTGTTTTGCTTTGTGCCCACATTTTAAGAAAACATTTAGCCTAAAGCTTTTTGCCTTGGACATCTTTGATGTGTCAGTTTCTTATGTCAATTAAGTGATTAAATTCATTGAGTTGGATAGAATTAAGATAGAAGCACACAAAGGTTAAGGTTACATTCAGTGGAATATGTTATTAAATATAACAGTTTAGGTGATACAGCAAATGTAATACTAGTGAGAAGAGATAACTGTTTCAGTTTAAAATCATCATCATTATCCAAAATTGCTAAAGACAAATAAGCTCCTGACTAATATTACTGAAACTGTCCATATTTTGAGAGGAGGTGAATAATAAACCAAATGTAGCTGTATTGTACGTTAACATTGAACTTAGCCAATCACAAAGTCAAATTTAGACCTATAGACCCTCCTCTCTCTAAGTCTAACCTGAGGAAATACCAATCATGAAACAGTCCTCAGAGAGCACACAAAAAAGTGGATGTGAACGATCAAGTTGGGGCCATTCTGTTCTGTATTTTCAAGCCCACTCTATTTATTACTTTGTCACCTCCCTCTCTCCCTCCTCTTCCCTTAACTACTCTCTCTCTTCTCTCTGTTTTTGTGAGTTTAAGTGGCTCAGGCGTAATGTCAGGTCCCCAGGCAGATTTGGTCTCAGATTTATCCAGCAAAAAACCAGGCTCAGATGTGGGTTTCCTCTGTAGATCAGAGAGACACGAGACTTCACGGTCTGCCCTCAACCTTTGCACTAGAATATATCGTCCCCTTGGAATTATAAGGTTCTATCTGACATTTTTGTCAAAATTGAGTTATTCACATATTCATATTCTGTGACAACTTATTTACATTATGTGATGTTTCTTTTTTTAAGTTGTGTACATTTTGGTACTTTTTTTTAGAAAACAAAAAGGTTCTATCTACAAAGTCGCACTCTAACTTGGTTCTATAAGGTTCTATCTGCGTGAGTCAATCAGCACTTCGAATGCACACACGAGGACCAATCAGGATCAGTGTTCTTTGTCATGTTGCTGCGATAGCGGAAGAGAGCCCAGAAAAATGCTAAATCGGTAAAGAGAAGACTAAATTTCACACAACGCAATGTTTATTAGAACCCTCATGATCGACTATTTTATTTATGATCTTGTCAATGACAGCAGCCCAAATTCCAGGGAATTACAGTCTTTTTGTGTGTTTTGCTGTATCTGTTGCTGAGGAGTTATTTTCAGTTAGACACCACGCTAACGTTAGCCAGCAGTGCTATTAAGAGGATAGGTCCGGGTTTTGTAGTCTATTTGCTTTATTCCAGTCATGTCATTGTCATACGAGGGGAAGTTATGTATATATTAGGTTATGTTTTAACCTTGTTAATCCATCCTGTGTAATTTAATTGAGCTGTATAGCTATAAAGCTCTACGCTACGGCATACTGGATTAAAGTGTATACTAGATTAAGCGAGATGAAATGTTAAATTTTACATTGTTGGTAAAAACTGAGTTGTTGCATAGTTGAAGTAATTTAAATATTCTCAATGTGAAATATTTTTAATTATATATAGTCAGTGAAACATTCTTCAATGTTTATTAAACTTTGTTAAACACCTTTGCTGAAGCATTGTCTGTTTTCTTGCAGTTTTTTTAGTCTTAAAATGTCTTACATTTTGCAATATTAAGCCTTAAAGGTCAAATACTCAATTTAATTTGTGGGGTCTTAATTACAACAATAAACGTTAGCATGTTATTTCAGCCATACTGATGTCTAAAGAGAAAGCCATTTTACCTGTCCCACGTTCTGTGGAATAAAGTCCTGGTCAGATGAATTACAGTAGCTGCTTTCTGTCTAAACAAAAGGAAACTTAAACTTAAATGGTTCCTGCAATAATGTGTTAAATTACCCATCATATTCCTACCTAAATTTAACATCTACACTGGACAAAATATTTAGCACTGCCTTTTATGCTTAACTTGAACAAGAAAAAAATATTCATTTAAAATAAGAAATATCATAAAAACCATTAAATTTAACTTTCTCATGCATGTCAACACATTGTTACAACACTAATTTTATGTTTTAAAACAAATTATAAGCAAACTGTTTGTGTTTCTTGAAAATTATTGCTTCAATTAATTTTTTGCCAGATAGAACCTTATAATTCCAAGTGAAAAGTGTTTTTTTTTTTTGAATTAGAAGGTTATATCTGCGTTTGACCTGTTCCAAAAATCCATTTACAAATTTGAGAGGATTTTGAGATTGTATATTTAGAATACATTTAAGGTCCCTGTTATTTTCATGTTTGAAAGAAACTTGTTCCCCATATAGTTTTTGGTATATGGAATGCAAAATCTTTGAAGCTCAATATCTCAAAGAATGTAGATAGAACTTTATAATTTCAAGGGGACGATATGTGTGTCTGTATGCGAGCGTGTGTGTGTGTTTGTGTGTTCAATGTTACACCCTGCTGAGAACTGACTCGGATGTAACAGCTCCAGTTACAGGTCCACTATCATTAACCTCCCTTGGCTAAAAGGTGAGAGGTCAGGACCAGTTAGCATGACCCAAGGCTGGATCAGGTCCAGAGAAGGACTATTCTCATGCATAGATCATCCCTCCTGTCTGGCTGTCCATGAAATCACAGCTTTTCCATCTAGACAGCATGGGTGATATATTACCCATGTAGAACTGCATGTCAATAAGGGTTTATTCACCCTGCACACAAATCTGATTTGGGTTTCAGATCTGATCTTTAGGACTGACTGTCCACACTTTTAATTTTGAAAGTGATGAAATCTGATCTGTTTGTTTGTAGTCAATATGCAGTGTATATGTATCAGTTGTTATAGTAATGATGTAAGCATCAACACAGGAAATAACCATTATTTGGGGTTGCACCAATTTCTGGCTAATACTGATAAACTGATTTTCATGTTATGGCTGATAACAATAAATGGCCAATATTAAAATTCTACACTATTTTTTCAGCATAAATTAAGAATAAAACACTAGAAAATATCCATCATCTTAAATGTTAAAGGCACAATATGTCATTTTCGCCGCTAGAGGTCGCTTATTCAAAACGAAGGCGTGGAACGATGATGCCGTGAATGAGCGTGGCATCGTGGCAGTTGCCTAAATGGCATGCAATTCATTTTAAAATATATGATGGAGAAAATTCTGTATTACTGTTACTGTGGCTATGTTAGCCAATTGACAAAATAGCATTGTTTCTGAGGCATGTACAAAGATGTTATACTCGCCATAAATCAAGAAAACAAGAGATTCAAACAATAAGACTAACCGTGTTGAGCAATATAACAATGATTCGTTTTCTGACGATAAATGTATCCAAACAGTTGTTCACCTGTCTAATAAAACGCAAAATATATTAAAGAGTTTTTGATGTTTTCATGGTTTCTATAGAAGTAAAACTGGAAATTGAGGGTAACGCGGATATGACATCATTGACAGGCGACGCAATAAAATGGTCCGTGTCCTGGTTAAAATAGCTGATTTCTCTGGATTTAAACATTGTTGGAAACATTTGGGTAATGTAAGTACAAAAGTCAACACAATATAAAGGCCTAATATTGTTCTAATGGTTTTTTAGATATTTTAATCCAAAAATATTACATATTGTGCCTTTAAAAATTTATTTAAGCATCACAGCTCTAAAATATACAGTATGAAAATGAAAAATGGATATTCATTATTCATCAATTTGCAAAATATTTAACAGCGCTATAAAATTTTGAAATTAAATTAAAATCAGATGATATAAAATATTATTGAAAATGTAAAAATAAGGGAAATGAGCATGTACATTTAAATATCCAATATTGACTGATATATCAGTAATTAATTAATTACTAATATACAGTGCATGCATGTGGAAAGAGAACAGAGAATGGAAAACTGAAAACTAACCTCTTGTGACCATCCCACAAGATGCATGAGACACAATTGGCAACATGCAAAGATTTCAAAAATTTGGTTTGGACCTGGTGTGTAAAAATCTAAGTTTGTTTGCTTTTCTGACTGCAAACAAGTAAATGAATTTGAGTCGAATACTCCAGAATATCAGAATATTGCTGCCTGCCTGAAGGCATATAATGAAAACTGGAGTAACCATTGAATACGCTTGTTTATGGTAACAAAAGCAACAGTAGATGTAACTGACACAAGTGTTGATATTGCCTATTGTGAACAAGCTTTATGACACAACACATCATAACACCATTACATATTAGGCCAGTAAGCATTCTAAACTTCAAACATACCACGCACACTATTCAAACAGATGTCGGCATGATTAGTGTTGTGAGTTGTTTACTTAGAAAAAGAGAAACAGGTTGTTGAATATCAGAACCATGAAATAAAGCAAATTGCCGACTAGCCCTGAAATGGTTCAGTGGTAAACTAGACATGCACATGGTTCTCAATGTGTTTTCAATTACCATATGCTCAGTGGCATAAGACAACACATTCCTGAGAACAGAGGGGGGGGAATAAAAAGGACTTATGATATGGTCCACGCGAGGTGGTGCACTTGCACCTTGCGTAACGCAAAACAGACGAGTCCATTTAGTCTAGCAAGGTGTCAGGAAGATAATATATAAGCTAGGATAACTTCGAGAGCATGTTTCTAATACGACAACACTGTCGTACACGTCCCTAGGCCGCATTGAGACAAATCCGCATTCCCACCTCTACAGTAATTCAAGTGCCTGGTCAGTAAAGCCCATATGTTGTTTGTTACACAGAGCTGATACTTTCTTTGCTGGGGGCTCTAAAGAGGTCTGCAGCTCAACTGATTTACATTTAAAAGGCTAAAGAGGTTATAAATATCCATTTTCCATATGTTAATGTAAACTGTGCTACAAGGGATAGTCAGCCTGCCCTCTGAATCACATTAAGATACCAAAATCAAGGTCGGCTGTTCAAACAAACACATATTTCACAACCTCTTCACTCTGTTTCTCAAAGCTAAAAACACTACTTATCATACCTACAATAATGGACTGCTAAACATTCCAGTAATACAAACTGTGCAAGAGATTGAAATCAGTGGTGTAATCGAGAGATATTTACAACAGTATAAAGCAGTAAGTGGTGTCTAAGTGATTTTATAAAGGTATAGGCATTAATATGTTTTTTTTTCTTTTTTTTTTTCTGGAAAATAATGTTTTACACGACATAACCATGGTGTAATTAGTATTTTTGACACTCCAGTGAATTCAATACTGTAAAAATGAATCTCTCTTTTTTTTTATGCACTTGGACATAATGCACAAAGATTATTCACAACAAATGAATCATATGCAACATTTAGCTAAAACAAACTGAAAACAGTAATACATTACATGATTGGACGAGCCACATTAGAAGCCTTAACCTGACTGAAATACGTACATCTAAATTAATGCGCCAACATGCGGCATTGCTTGCTTGGCAACTGTAAACAGCCTACAGTTGAGTCAGGTTACACCGTATCAAAACTAAATAACTTCCTTTGTAATTGATGGAGTGGTTGCAAGAGCTTTTCTACAACGCAGTATAGAAGGTATAGAAGACTACAGGGATTGAAGTTGTATACTATATACATTAACAAAATAATGGAATAATTGGATGGTGTTTTGCAGTTTCCTCCAAACTGACTATGTATAAACAACAACTACGTATTCATTCATTCTTTGTGTGTTAAGTTATTTCTAGAGAAGTTGTTAAATAAGTAGTTTACGAGAAAGACTGGAAAAACAATAGTAAAATCTTGATGAACTGATGAAAAACACATTCACAGACATATTGGCATGTAAAGAGCATCTGGGGGTCAAAAGTCATTAGGTAACAGTCTGAGATGTGATGCGGAGAGTCTCTACTTTCCTACCATAGTGAGTCATCACCTCCCAAACAATACAGAGTGAGAGAAAGTGAAACACAACAACGAGCCAACTGCTGATAATCACTACCAGCCCTCTGCCATTTCATTGCACAAGCGTTGATAACACCAATAGCGTTTATATGCTATGTTACACTCTAGACCACACATCTGAGGTTAAACATGCATGTTTTCTCCATCACAACAAACAGCGGGAACGGTGAGACTTTGTTAACACCTTGAGGTCCAAAGCCGGGTGCTTTAAGCGGACCACCCTGCCTTAACCCTCCTGACGGCACAGAGTGCCCTTGTCTTTATCAGATGGCACACGTTTGGGCAGGATTTTTCCAAATATAAGATTAGAATCAAGCTAAAAGCATTCAAAGCTGACCTGGAGTGATCTTGAATTAATCTGGCCTTGGAGTCAGATTAAATGAAAAACTCTTATTCAAGAAGAATTCAGAAAGCACAATATGAAACACAGACCAAAGCAAGTCCCCAACATGGGTGTTGACCTTTACAGCTGTAAACAATTAAAAACAGTGTATAAGACAGACTGTGTGCAAATGACGTCAGCTGAAGGTAAAGCTGAACTCTCAGTCTCTAAAAAGCAACATCCTCACATGCGCAGATGTTATGCTGTCCCCACTTGCGTGAAAGCACGAGAGGAATGAGGAGATGAAGCCTCAGTGTGTCCAGGAAACCAAAACAACATATAACACACTTCCACAGTGCAGGTCGCCCTAGGAACACATCTGCTTTTTCTTAAGCAAGGCCTGGCTGTGCAGGACTTTGTGGGGGGATGATGCCTCTTTCCTTTTCACTCCCTTACCGCAAATCACTTTGACAGGGGATGGCTTAAGAAAAAACAGCGCTGAAACACATAACAATAAACAGTTCTTTTCTCCAGTTCTTCACTGAGGGACTCATGAGTTGCTTTTTATCATTTAACATGGTTTGATTGACATGCAAACATTTTAGATGAATAATTAAAGGTTTAGTTCAACCAAAAATGAAAATCCTGTCATTATTTTACACAGAGCACATCAGATATAGTAAACGGAAGATCAAACGTGCTTGGTTGATGTGCGAGAATCAATAGGTTTGTTCTTGCAAGTCAAGTATGGTTGAGCTTCCTATCCATGTTTGATGTGCATTGATCAGTGTTGAACAATGTGAATAAAAGCCTAAATTAAATCTTTTCATTGTATAAAGTGATTGTGTCTCTCCAGAAGACTAAGATTAAGACCTCAGGATTCATTGAAAAAATCTTAATTTGTATTTCGAAGATGAACAAAAGACTCATGGGTTTGAAATCATATAAGGTTGAGTATGTGATGACAGAATATTCAATTTTAGGTGAACTATCCCTTTTAACACTTAGATTGAAATTCTCAAGACATCTGTAGACACCACACTGTAAAACGGAACAGTCTAATTAATTAAATGAAATGAGTTCATTTCACTCAAATAATAATGAAAGTTCATTGTACTTAAAGGATTAGTCCACTTTCAAATAAAAAAAATTCCTGATAATTTACTCACCCCCATGTCATCCAAGATGTCCATGTCCTTCTTTCTTAAGTTGAAAAGAAATTAAGGTTTTTGATGAAAATATTCCAGGATTATTCTCCTTATAGTAGACTTCAATTGGCCCCAAATTGTTGAAGGTCAAAATTACAGTTTCAGTGCAGCTTCAAAAGGCTTTAAACGATACCAGATGGGGAATAAGGTTCTTGTCTAGCGAAACGATCTGTAATTTTAAAAAATAAATAAATAAAAAAATTATACATGTTTTAACCATAGACGCAGTTTGAACTAATTGTTATAGACTTGCACTAGCATATTGTATATGACAATCTAGTTCAAACTTTGACCTGTGGAGGGCAGTAATACACTTAGCAGTGTCTACACTGCCAAAATTCTAATAGAGAAGAAGAAGAGAGCTAGTTCAAGACGAGTGTCTATGGTTAAAACGCATATCATTTTTTATTTATTTATTTTTTTTTTAAAATGACCAATCGTTTAGCTAGATAAGACCCTTATTCCTCATCTGGTATCGTTTAAAGCCCTTTGAAGCTGCACTGAAACTGTAATTTTGACCTTCAACCATTTGGGGCCAATTGAAGTCCACTATAAGGAGAATAATCCTGGAATGTTTTCATCCAAAATCAAAATTTCTTTTCGACTGAAGAAAGAAGGACATGGACATCATGGATGACATGGGGGTGAGTAAATTATCAGGAAATTTTTATTTGAAAGTGGACTAATCCTTTAATATGAAAAAGTTGCATGAAATCAAAGTTTGATTGTAGTAAGCTGAACTTAATATGATTGAGTTGAGTTGCAGCAGATTTCTAATTATCAGCATGCTTTGCGTCAGGCTGTATAAGGAAAATATATATGTTGAAATTAAGTGTTATTTTGTGTGTTTTTGCACAAGATTAGCATAGGGAGACATAAGTTAGTGTTTAATGTTGTGTTATGTTGGGATTTACAGGGGGTTTGTTATGTTAATTTTGTAGGGTTACCATTGTGGTGAAGAGTAGAGCCTGTGGTTAGGTTGAGGATGGGCTGCAAAACTTTTAAGACCATATATACTGTATGCTGTTTGATACATGCAAGTATATAATGACAGTCTTTTTGATTGTTATAATAGCATGTGTTATTTGCTATCTAACCTTTATCCAAGATCTGAATGTGATGTTTATGTAAATGAACTGTATGTAATTAACATCATGATGAGTTGGGTGAGGCTGAGAAGGGTGAGTGAAGGGATGCCGGTGACGTGATTGTTAATAAGAAACACATGTGCACCACACTGGCCTTGCTCTGCTTCCATGGCTCTCGGCCCCGCCCCACTTGTCACAAAAAAGTTTAAGTTCTATTAACTTAAAAAAAATTGTTAGTTTACTTAAATGTTTTGAGGTAATATGTTTCCTGAAATGTTTTGAACTTACTGAGTTTTACAGTGCATGATGTTAGTTAGTTAGTTATAATGAAGTTACTGTAGCTCAACTGGTATAACAGTGCTAGAAATGCACATTTTTGCCTTGAATACACTTTACAGCACCAAATATACAATGCAAATGACTAACCAGCATTAAAAGATAACAAGTAAAAGTTGTTGACTAGTTCATCTAGTTTCATTACTGACATAATGCCGTTCTTGTTCGATCTGACAGGGAGTGTTTTGCAAAACAAAGTCATTAAATGTTGAATGGCGGCACCGCACTGCATGCGTAAAGGCCGATTTCCGAAGAATGTCACTCTCTCTGCCTTTCCCAAAACAGCCAACATCTCTGTGATGCTTCCCCTCCTGTTTGCAAACAGATCTCTGAGCAATGGCGTAACGTACTGGCTTCCAATGCCACACATGTGGGATCGATACGTTTCCTCCACACAGAAAGAGCAGGAGCTGTTTTTGCACACAAAGCTACATTACTAATGAGTCTTTTTCACTCTTTTCTCTCCTTCTCTCTGAGTACACGTGCCAATGAGTCACTGTTTAGCACGTTGACTTCTGTCACGAACAGGCGAATGGGCTAATCCTTCGTTCTGTGAGGGGATAAAATGATAAACATTTACACAAAGTATGCGAGGGAACAACGCAGGGTTGAAAACAGGGGCTGTGCTTCATTCTAAAAAAAAAATACTGAATGATAGAAAACAGACTCAGGGTTCCCATTCTATTCAAGACAGTATTTTGTACAAGACAACTCATTTCTAGGATGTTTTATGAGATCAACACCTGTAATGTTTATGCAAAAACACACTAGATGTCGAGCTATATTATGGTTACTGGCATGCAAAAACATGACATCACAGCACAGCCATGCCAATGACCACAATGTAGCACAAACTACAGTGTGTTATTGATTTTGTACAACAGCATTAAAGGGATAGTTCACCCAAAAGTGAAAATTACCCCATGATTTACTCACCCTCAAGCCATCCTAGGTGTATATGACTTTCTTCTTTCGAATACAATCGGAGTTACATTAAATAATGTCCTGGCTCCTCCAAGCTTTAAATTTTTATTTTTTTATTTTCATTTTTGGGTGAACCCTTTAAATTCATTTGCACAAAGAAAAAAAGTGATAGTTTAGTAGTTTGTGATTGGAACTCGCATTTTATGATCTAAAACTGGGTTTCCCAACATCTAGGAGCTCTCTTAGCCCATTTTAGAAAAATTTTACAAGAAAATGTATACCACTGATATCATAAGAAATATTTACTAAATATTAAATCAGATAATCAGATTTAAAACAGCAGTTAGATATGTATATAATGCTTAAATTATCAGTTTATACACATTCAGTTATGAATATACAGTGTATGTAAATATATGAGTTTCATGAAATTCAGAACTGAATGTACATTAAATAATGAGTAATAAGTATTGCATAATATAAAAATGCTGAATATGCTAAGCTTAGCATTACAGAAAACTTTAGCTCAGCTGAACTTTCAAACTGATGTGGCGAGAAATTTGAGTTTCAGAGTTGATTCATCATCTTTCTCAGTTCACGGTTCTTGCTGTGTGTCTCCGCTCCACCCTACTCTCATTAGAATGACTCCTTTATCCTTCACTGTGGCGGCAAGGGAAGAGGCGAAGGTATCAGAGAAAAATAAATTGGGTTTGGGGACTTGAGAAAAAAATATGTTTAGGCTTATAACTTTCTGTCTCTCTCTTTATCTCTGGTGGCTAAAACTCAAAGCCATCAGTGTTGCTCTGTGTATCACATTAAGCATTTAGATACGCTTAAAGGGAACCCCTGGTGTTAAGACTTGTATAGCTTAATATAACGTAAATGATGTCTCTTACTGAAATATGTAGTAGAAACCCCATGAAAGATTTACGTTATTTAAAAAATCCACGACATATTTGGACAATGGGCGGCACCATTTTGTTTAGGTGCACAGTCCGTGACGTCAAATGGTTGCACTCACTGAGCGACTGACACAGTCCTATTGCTATTTTTACCTCAACACAACTCGGTATATAATATAAGATGCCACATTGTGCAGCTTTTGGTTGTAATTTTCAGTCGATGAGCCAAAAGAGAAGCGATGTAAGTATTTACTGCTTTACTAGCAATAAGAGGATAAAAGAATGGGAAGTTGTGAAGAATGTGGACGAATAAAACTTCCTAAAGACCCGCGTCTTTGTTCTCTTCACTTTAGCCCTGATGACTTTGAGGCATTTAGTAGACCACAGCTACTGAAAGAACGATGGATATAAGCGTAGGCTTTAACCAAATGCCGCGCCTGTCGTGGAGACTGACGAAGGTAAGCCTATAACACATCTCGATTGAGATAGACTGCCTAAAGCTCGCGTGCGCTGTGATGCACGAGATATCTGTGATCGCATAAAACAGTAGCATCTTCTCAGCACGTTTAACTGTGTGTATGCATTCAGGTGATCAGACGATTTTAACAAGTCACTCATACAACAGGACGAATAGCCAAAGAGACATTGCATGTCCTCGATGTTTTCATCATCAATAATTTTGCGCTCAAATTGAAAAGGCTGACTGGGTTTTAAAAGGAACCCCGCGGATATTAAGACTTGTATGTATTACTAGATTACCGTTGCACTGAAACATACAGATAAAAAGCCTCAAAAGCATCAGGGCTAAAGTGAAGAGAACAAAGACGCAGTTAGGAAGTTTTTATTCGTCCACATTCTGCACAACTTCCCATTCTTTTCTCCTCCTATCGCTAGTAAAGCAGTAAATACTTACATCGCTTCTCTTGTGGCTCATCGACTGAAAATTACAACCAAAAGCTGCACAATGTGGCATCTTATATTATATTCCGAGTTGTGTTGAGGTAAAAATAACAATAGGACTGTGTCAGTCGCTCAGTGAGTGCAACCATTTGACGTCACACACTGTGCACCTAAACAAAATGGTGCCTCCCATTTTCCAAATCGATCCAAATATGTAATGGATTTTTTAAATAACGGAAATCTTTCATGGGTTTTCTACTACATATTTCAGTAAGAGACATCATTTACGTTATATTAAGCCATACAAGTCTTAACACCAGGGGTTCCCTTTAAGATGATACAGTGTGATCTATAATGGGCAATATTGGTTTGAGTTTAAGCAAGAAATAAATACTCTCTGAACTACTGTAAGCCTTTTAATGTACAAGCGGTATGAATCAAGGGGGTCATCACAACCTAATTAGTAACCCTAAAATGGTTAAATCTGAATATCTAGTTTTTCATCCATATTGTAATTAATATGCATTGCATAATGCATAAAATGCAAGTTCTATTAACCGTTTCCTTATCGTTTAGCTAATGCTTTGATCCAAAGCAGCTTATAATATATTAAAAGCAGAGATAGACCATGAATTCCAAAGGTTTAAGTCAAAAATACCTGGAATCAAACCCATAAATTGGGTGCTATCAGCATTAACAATTAGGTACCACCAGCTTAAAATTAATTTAACTTTTTTTCCCTTTTTTTTTTTTTTTTGAACACCTGTTACAAATAACATAAATATAGGCTTTTTAGGCAACAAAATAATATACATGTGTGTGCTTTGTAGCTCACATGTCGGTGCTGATTAGTTAATCAAGTCTGTACACTGCACGGTAAGTTCATTACGATTCTCTACAGGGATTTTCCTGACGAAATTCCTACAAAAACAGATGAACAGGAAGTTCTCTGTCAGCCTTAACAATAGGTGGCCACACCATACCGCCAATATGAAAATCAATTTGATGAGCTACTGTACGTCATTGGGTGTGCAGTTACATCCAAAATACACACATTAGTGCAGCCACATATCCGCTGATGAGATGCTACACAAGGCCAAAGCACATTTGGTATACAATATAAAGTCAATATCTTGAATGTCTTGGAGTGATACTTCATTTCTCATATAAGTTACCCTATCATAATATTACTGTAAACAAACTTTTTAATTCAAATAATTATATTAATTATAAATAAGTGTTAATAAAAAAGTTCAGAGGGATTAAAAAGGTCAATATTTGTATGTGCTACTGTGTTTGTTTTAATATTAATTAGATTATTAGCTTATATAGGCTTAAGGTGAAGTCACATTAGCGCAAATTAGGACCAGTGTCTATGTCGATAGTGTAGTGATGTATGATGCACACACAGAAGTCATTTTAAAATCAAGCAGCTTTGTGTTGGTCAAAACTGGGAAACCACGTGACCAGCTTGAACCCCTTGCGAAATAGACATTTTTCTCCCTTACTCAAAATTCCCTATTGCATGGATTCCTATTGAAATAAAAAAAATTGAAAATTTGACGAACAATGGGAAATGTGACCGCATCTTTAGCAGCATTCTCCAAAAACAACTTTATTTTAAGGTTTACTTGTTTCAGTGTAATTATATACATTTAAGTACTGAGTAATATCAACTACATGTACTTACTTTAGGGATAGGGTTAGATTAGGGTTTGGTTAAGGGTTAGTTACATGCAATTATGCATCATTTGTAGTTATTACTATAGTAACTACGAGTAACAAGGACACTAAAATAAAGTGTCACCCAACATTCTAATTTTGTCTAGTCTCTTATGTGTTGTGCAGCATTGCTACCTAGAGGGCTCCAAATTGATCACTTATGAGGTTCCATGATGTTTAGGAGCTGCCTATTTAGGTGACTGACTAGACAATGGAACGTAGCTAAAATGTTCCCAACCTTCAAAGGAAATATCTATAGTTTCATACTGATACTCAAAATGCCACTCTTATACCCATTATAATCAGTGATATTGTCTACACATGGATGTGACAATAAACTGATTCACTGTTCTAGTTACTACTGGTCTACACTGGTCTCTTAACTCCATTCGCTTGTGCTACTTCTGACAAAAGTACAAATGGATTTGGAACGATGATTTGTCACGTTCAGTGTAGACAGCCTTAAGCTGTTATGGCGTTGTGCCCCGTGTAGACACAGTGTTAGTCTAACACTGACATTCTATTCTAACCCCTCGAACATTCAAAAGACAGAGAAATGAGAGAATACTGTAAAATTAAAGTATATAGCATGTTAAACTCTTGACATAAAACATTTGGGTGTACACACTTTAAAAATAGTGCTTAGGGAGATTTGAAGGAATGTGAACACTTACTCTGGTAGGGCCCTTCGTATGATTGAGTGTCGCTGTCGGTACACATCCAGTTTTGACAAACAGCTGCAGGAAGTGTGGTTGGCGAAGCTTATGGTAACTGGCTTGGTCCCTTGCTTGATAGGAACTGTGATTTCAAACAACTGCAGAATAAAAATAGAAGAAAGGTCACATTTTCAATAAACTCAGACTAACGCAGACTACCTGACGTAAGATGTTAAACCGCATGAAAGGTTAGCTAGTTTGCTAGATGTCAAAAATGAATTGTGTGGGCAGTCAATTATATCTAAACCAAGATTAATGAATGGATTTATGTCTAAAGAAGTTGTGCAACTGTGATTGCACAGCCTTTCTGTGAAATCAGTGTACAGACACAACCGCAACTACAGTCTGATCAAACAAACTGGTAAGGGGAAATGGGTAATGGGGAACTCGTGCAAGATAATTTGCAAGGCAGGCAAATACTGTTAGACCAATAAATCAAAACTTCCTCCAGCTATGAGGAAACATTCCAAGGAATTTATGTTGAATGTGCAATCATAAGGGGTAGTAACGGGAATGTGCTGCTAAAATGGCCAAGTACATATAGTTTTATTTTTATGTCATAAAATAATTATCATAAATGACAATGAGTTGTTTATTTTATGAGAATGATTTTTCTAACTGTCCAACATTAGGAGAGATTCAAAAAACAAATTTGCCTAAAAGCATCATTGGATCTGATTAATCTACACGATTCAATGAATTCCTTAATGGGGCAGTTAACCCAGAAATGAAAATTCTGTCCTCATTTACTCACCCTTATGTTACTCCAAATGCATATGACTTTCTTTCTTCTGTGGAACATAAAAGGAGAATTTCTAAAGAATGGGCTTGTCGCTTTGAAGCACAGTATGACTTAGGATACTTTTATGTATGGAGCATGCTGAAGTATTGTTCCAACACTTGGAACGACACTAGGATATGTAGGATACTTTTATGGGGAATTTTTGTCTTTTTTTCTGAAGTTTGAAAGCTTCAGAGGACATAATTGTAATTGCATGGAAAAGAACATAGAAAGAAAGTCACACAGGCCTGGAACAATATGAGGCTGAGTCACAGATGACATAAATGTATTGTAAAATTTTTGGTCTGTATTGTCTTGTCTACTTATCAAACTTTTATTTATACTCAGTGCAGTCTCTTTGACATGAATATGGCTGCTATAGAAACCTTCATGAACCAAGGCAGCAAATTCTTTTAGCAGAATAAACAAACAAACAATCTTCCAATCATTCTGGAATGTTAAACCTCCCATTTCAGCTCCTGTTGGATTAACAAATCACTCTCAAGGCAAATATAAATGAATTATGTCTGATGAGGAAGAGATTTATGAGATATTCCAGTCTCATCCCCAAACTCACTGGCTGGCTCACTTCACTCGGCTGAGATTCTTTTCTGCCTCTACTTGAACTCTTAGGTACACTGAATCATCATATAGCCACTTTATAATTGCATAACTACAGGACATCTGAAGATATCTGCTTTAGCATTAAAAATTTGTGAAAATGTACTATATCAGACATCAATCCAGAATACACAGACAATACAAAAGGAACAATGCAAGTATAAGAAAGCTATTTTTACTTTCTTAAAAGGGCCATTAACACCTAATGTTAATCAAGAACAATGGAATGACTAACAACCCAGCTCTCACCAGCATACAGAAGTTTGAACTGGCTAAATGGAGTAGCGTCAAAAGCTTGTGAAATACCCTCTCTCTTTGATGTTTGCAGAACTCCATTATTTAGTTGTTAACTGCCTTTACCAGGACAAGTGATCCCAAATGCTTCACTTGATCTCTCTGTAAATCTGTCAGCCCACCAGTCTTGATGATAAAATGACTTTACTGCAGTATTAACAGTCTACTAGGCCTGAACATTACGTATGTGCAGGTGAGACAAGGGTCAGACGAAACCAAAAGTCCATTTAATGTTTTTTTTTTTTTTTTTTAGATGCCAAGCTAACAGGTCCCCTTGTCACAGTTACATCACCAATATAAACTTAATATTTCACTCTTGAAGTCTTGTTGTCATTACATTATATTGTGCTAATGTCAATATCTTATCAATACTAATACCATTAATTCAAAACACAACCATGTTCATCTGATGCATATTTTACTCTTGACCCAGTCATTTCGTCAATGAAACCTAGAGCTTGTAATTTCATAATCCAAATCTTAATAAAAAATATTGAAACGTCTTCACATTGCATCTGTTTTTCAGGCTTTGTGCCCAGAATGGGAGTGTTACGTCTCTAGTGCAGTAGCGTGGACATGGAGACCTTGACCTGCTCAGATGCTCAACTGGTGGGAGGGCGTTATGGTTTAAATCACAAGAGGAGAACCCATTGCCTGCTAAGGTCAGCCCACCCAAAATAAGTGGGCAATTAAAGGAGGCCTTCTTGCAAATAATTCACAGCCATGACCTCCCAACCAAACCCCTGCCTTGTCCACAACTCTCTAAATCAAAGCTTAACAGATCAGTTCTCTCTGCACTGGGGACTAGGCTTTAAAACAAAAGCAGACACTTTTATTCAAAGCAGTAATGAACATTTTGATTGAAAATTATTCAAGTTTACAGTTTTAATATATAGAGGGAGAAATGAAGATGAAGGTGTTAGTTAAGGGTTTTCAGAGAAGCAGTTGCCTGCATACGTATCTGTATTTGATGCAATGAAAAAATAATCTGCATCTGTATTCAGACTTAAACCGGAAGTGTGTCAAATTTAAATAGAAAACCCATTTATAGAAATAACTGCACTTCATTTACAGTATATTTTTAGTTTCCATAAATTAACTATATATATATCATTGTGTTTTTGAATAATGAATCTAATGAATATTTATCATTCAACAGAATTTATTATTCATTTTGAAGTCATTATTCCTGCATTCCCAAGTGTTAGTATTAAAGAGGTACTTCACCGCTGACAAAATGGACTTTTAATAAAACTTGGATGCACATGTAGTAGAAAGGCAAAATAAATTTAAATCGATGCTACCTTACTAGAGAAAACATAGAAAAAAGGCTGTTGTCTGCCCTTTTGCCAAATAGGTAGGAAAACTTCAACACCCATAATGCACTGGGCATGTTGCCATCTAAGGCCACTCTCACCAGTCTGCTATGGATTTCCCTTTCCAGAGTCAAATACCGCCTTGCTTTAGTAGGAAATACTCCTTAGCAAACTTTTAGTTATATTTCATATTATTTCCAGGTGAAATTCAAAGAGTAAACTTTTAGCAGGATTGTGTTACTTTTGGTTTCCAGTGAAGGATCCAGCTTGTTGTAGGCAGTGGTTAAAGGCTGCAGAGAATCATAAATACGGAGAGAACACTGCAATGGAAAATCTGAAAAACATCCGTGTTTGTAGTCAACATTTCAAAACTGATGACCACGAACACAGTGTTTTATGCCAAATGGAGGGGAAAACTGAAAGAAACTGCCGTCCTGTCAGTTCTGCCCAACCCCCGAAGCAAAACGCCGTCACATACAGGTAAGAAAGCTGCTGCCATAGTGTTACATTTTACCATAGTGCTGCTTAAAAGTTGACAAAGTATGATACAATTATAATGTTTTTTTTAATAACCGTCTGTCGATCCGATTGTCCGTGGGTGGAGATACAAAAATGTGGAAGTATAATCTGTAGTTTTCACTAATGTCCTGGAGCTGTCAAAAGTCCATCGGATGAATATTTAAATGTGAATTTCTCTAGTCCAGGTAACACAGGGAATGAGTATACCTTGTTCATTTACATATACTACCGACAGCGTAACAATACAAAATCGGCGAAGTTACACTTTAAGGTCAGTACTGTTCATCACTGGTTCAATCCTCCTTCACACAAACAGATTTGTGGACACAGACACATGCTGAAAGAATCACTCACCGTCTTGCTGATATATGAAGTGCTGATGTTCACGCACTGATGCTCCTCACTGTTACAGCAGCCCCCACATCTGTAGACAGACACGCAGGGTGGTTTATAGAAGGTGTTTGTAGCTGCCCCAAACTCTTTCCCCACATCTAAACAAACTTGGCGTGGCATGCACAGGGTCTTTCTCCACTCTGTCTCAATACCTGGAGGAAGCGCAGCGAGACAGGAAGAAGAGGCACATTAAAAAAAGGCCAGCAGTAAAATGCATGGATTTGTAAGCACTGCAATTATTGCAGATCAGGGTCTGACACATTCTTGGCATCCTAAAGAAACTTTGTGTCAGGACTGTCAAAAAGCATAAAAAAATCTTGGCTCTAAGACAATAATGACAAAAAAAAAAAAAAAAAAAACACTGCCAGCACAATCTGTGCTGGTCTTAAATTAATAGTCACTCACTTTTAATAATTTCAAGATTGATGAAAGCAGCCGCAAAGGAGGCCTCCTCCGACCTTGTTTCTGTGGAGCTGTAATCTCTGTGAGGCAAGCGCGATCCCGCCTTGGAACGACACTTCAGCATGCTCCAGTAGCTGGGGTAAACTATCCTCATAAGTTCATCCACGCTACCCGCTGATCGTAACTGCTCCACCAGGTCTGGCTCTGAATGCTCCTGATAAGACACAGAGAAACAGAATAAAACTGGGGGAAAAAAGCCTGTCAGTTTACACTAGAGAGAATTCTTCAGTTACATGCTTTATATTTATTTTGTCAGTGAACATTTTCCTAGGGAAAGACACAATACCACATACCTGAACATTTTTTTTTGTACATTTTTCCTTAAAGAATTAGTTCACTTCAGAATAAAAATGTTCTGATAATTTACTCACCCCTGCGTCATCCAAGATGTTTATGTCTTTCTTCTTCAGTCGAAAAAAAAATTGAGGAAAACATTCCAGGATTTCTCTCCATAAAGTGGACTTCAACGGCTTGGTAGTCCACTTGGTAGTCCATTGAAGTGTAGAACCCTCTGAAGCTGCATTGAAACTGCAATTTGGACCTTCAACCCGTTGGTAGCCTATTTTCTCACTATATGGAGAAAAAATCCTGGAATGTTTTCCTCAAAAACCATAATTTCTTTTCGACTGAAGAAAAAGACATAAACACCTTGGATGACATGGGGTACGGGTGGAAGGTCCAAATTGCAGTTTAAATGCAGCTTCAAAGGGCTCTACACGATCCCAGCTGAGGAATTAGGGTCTTATCAAGCGAAACGATCATTTTCTAAAAAAAAATAATAATAATAATAATAATAAAATTTATATACTTTTTAACTACAAATGCTCATCTTGCACTAGCTCTACGATGCACCACGCATAACGAAATCACGTTGGAAAGGTCACGCGTGACGTATACGGAAGTACTGAGCAAGTGATTACAAAATGATTGCGCAAAGGCTAAGTCAAACAGCCTTTACAAAAAAAAAAAAAAAAAAATGGACGAATTTGAAGTTGGAGGAGAAAATGAGATATTGCACGACCTTTCCACCGTGATTACGTAATGTATGGCACATCGCAGAGCTAGTGCAATTTGTGGTTAAAAAGTATAAACGTTTTTTATTTTTTATTTTTTTTTAAAGACAGATTGTTTTGCTAGACAAGACCCTTATTCCTCGCCTGGGATTGTGTAGAGCCCTTTGAAGCTGCATTGAAACTGCAATTTGGACCTTCAACCCGCTGGCAGCCCTTGAAGTTCACAATATCGAGAAAAATCCTGGAATGTTTTCTTCAAAAACCATAATTTCTTTTTGAATGAAGAAAGACATAAACATCTTGGATAACATGGGGGTGAGTAAATTATCAGGAAATTTTAATTCTAAAGTGAACTAATCCTTTAAAGGGATAGTCCAGGGATAGTTCCTTAAAATGACAATTCTGTCAACATTTACTCACCCTCATGTCTTTCTTTGTTCTGCGGAATATAAAAAGATATTTTGAAGAATGCAAAAAATACAGTGGAAGTCAATGGGAACCGTAACTGTTTGGTTAACAACTTTCTTCAAAATATCTTCTTTTGCATTCCGCAGAAGAAAGAAAGTCATACAGGTTTGAAACAATAGGAGTAAATGATAACAGAATTTTCATTTTTGGGTAGACTATCACTTTAAGAGAGATATACCAGAATAAATTTTACAGAAGAGAGTTACACCAGAGCTACATATACTGAAGAGGGTTTGGTCAATGTGCTGGACAGAATATTGCCTTCCTACTGCAACAATGAAGCATGCCATATTGTATAAATCCCAGAGTGACTAAGAGAAATATAAATTGTTTTTATGTTAATTTTTGTTGATGTGTCAATCATTCATTGGCTTAGAGACTGAATCAGTATTTGGAGATCTAATCAGTGATCATAAACACAAATGATTAACTTTTCCATTGTTTTATCATGTTCTTATGACTAGAAAGTTAGAAAGTTATAACTGTATGCCAGTAGCATTGTATGTTGCATTTAATCATGCTGACACTACAAATTACTATTTACTCATCAGATGAGGTTTTAAAATGAACAGTTACACAATCAACTCAATCAACAGATATACTGTAGGTAAAGGTTTCTCATGTCAAAATGTGTGAAACTGAGACTTAATCATGCCTTAATGAATGGAATGGTCAGAACTCAATGGTCATGACCCAGCCAACTGACAGTGTTGCTTACTCAGTAAGCTGAAGGTTTGCCTGTTAAAACGAAGCCATGTCTGTCTGCAGCAAGAGACACCGCAGCACACACAATCAAACCCCCAAAGTTTTGACCTCCCCGCAATCCGCAGCGGAATGAAAGTTTGCAAGAAGTGTGAAAACACCAACAGCGTCTGAAACAGCCTGAAATCCCTGATGGAAAGTGATACTGCTGTCTGGGACATTCCAGGAAACATGCCCAGTTTACCCACATAGCTGATCATGGCTGTCGATAAAAAAAGCACCCTCCCCACTTGTAGAGGTGTTAAAAAAAAAAAAAAAAAAAAAAAGCCTCAACAGAATTCCCCTTTCCTCTTTACGAAGGCCAGTCTTTGGTATTGGCCCAGCCACATTTGACTGGTGAATAAACATCTTTCTTTGTTATCGAAATCACCAAGTTTACAGCAGATGATTTATTATCTCAAATGGTAAGAAATAAGCTTTCTCTAACTCTTGCATTTTGCTGTAAAACTTATTATTTACATAAAATATTTTTTTTTGACCCAGATAATACAAAAGCAATGCTTTTCTAGGCCTCCCTGCTTATCTCACTTTCAAAGCAGATCCTCAGAACAAACAAGAGCTTTACAATTTGACAATTTTTGAAAGTATAAACTTGAAGGCCATTTTTCATGATACAGGACACTTCGTTGTGTCAGAATCCCACCCTCAACAAAAAAATGTAACCAATTATGTGAAATATGACTTCAAGATTGCATAGTTTCAAATGTTATCATAAAACCTTTCACATAGTAGCTGAACAAGATTCTAAACCCTCATTGTTACCTGCAAACATTCAGTTGTGCTGCACACCAAGGAAAATAGCTCTAATCGTGGAAAAAGGAAAAATATAATCCTTGTAGGAAATGACCGCTTCTGCATTGACTCCCTTCTGTTTATTCAGGAAACTCAAATACCACAAAAAGAGTATGAACAAGACTATTGTATGTGGCCTCTTCCATGCCTTTGTTTACAGTGATTCCTGAGATAACACACTGGTCTGTTTCCTACCAGAAACAATGGCGACTGAGAAAATGATGTGTGGTACACAGAATACAGACACATTCACACGTGAGTCAGGCTCAAACTTCAGGTTTGGTAACTGTAAAGATGCTGATACAATGCCCTATTTTTATGTTTTAGTGGCAACTAAAAAAAGACACAGATGGGAGAATGATACAAATGGGAACCATGAAGTCTGAGAGAACTTGACCCAGAAATGCATTCATTGTTTCACTCTTGTGATCTAATTCATAGTGTTAAGTAACATTATATAACATTACTTAATTTGAATATTAAAAAAAACAACAACAAAAAACATCGATTTCAATACATAATAATAAAGAATAACCAATTATTATTAATAATATTTACTAAATTGCCATGCACAGAAGACCAACGGCCAAGGTCAGGATTTTCATTAAATAATACATTCAACTTCGGTTTGTTTTACACCAATTGTTATACCCCAGAACACTTTGAATATATGACGTCGTATGGTACCATTCTGTGTATATTTGCGTCTTTTTTTAAAGATTGATGCTGGTCTCTAATTCACTGCCATTACATGGACGAGCGCGAGCGGGACATTTTTTAAATTTCTCATTTGTGGTCTGAAAAATAAATGCCATACTGCATTCAAGCAACACCAAAGTACAGCATACTGCATTAGACACCAGGCTGAGTAAATGATGACTTAATTTTCATTTTAGGGTGAACTATCCCTTTAAGTAATAAAAGGTTTGACATTTTAAGGAAAGAAAATAAATAGTACATCTGATTAATCAAGTTGAAGGGAGAATGGCCTCAATAAGAGATTGCATTTGGCCCCGAAGAGCAGTGATTCATGAGATGTAATGAAATGATGAGCTGATGATAGATGCATACAACGTCAGTGGCCAGACATGAGGCACATTGTGCTGTTAACCAATAAAAAATACATCAACATGCTAGAAAGTATGTCTCATTGAATTAACCACAAACCACAAAGTTTAACTCTTAGACAGGATACCATTTCGACTTTAACAAAATCAGAATCGGATGCCACACATGCATGGGATCCCAATAATGACGTTGACGCCATCATGACTACCATTATTTTAAAGTTCAAATGTGAGTCAACAGTTTGATGCCAATTATAAAATGTGCATCATTAGACAGAAGGCTCATTCCACACACCCTGAAGCAACACGCAGTCTCTTGATGGCTTAGTGTTTCCTGAAGCAAACCACAAAACTGATACAATGACAAAAACAACTAGATCCTTTTTTGGCAATGAGGTTAGAGTTTATCCTCTTAGCTGATACCAGCATCCGGAGCTATTTTGGATGAGGTTTCTGGAAGGCACCCTCATCGAATGAATTCCTTTAGCCTGAGTCAAAATGCTGCATATTTAGGCCAGGTTTATACAGTTCCATTTCCATTACAGTCACCCCATACTTCTACACTAAAACGTAATCAAAACATCAGCCTTCACAACTTCAATATTTAAGAGTTCACATTTTGAGCCATTTTAATGCTACAAAGGCCTCTCAAGCAGTCACTTGTGGTTTATTATCTATAATGGACAGTTATGCAATTGACCCTTCACCAGGAGTTTGATTGACAGGCGATCTAACCAATCATAACGCCGAATCCGCCATTTTGTCCAACAAAGCAGTCAGGGGAGTTAGCAGATTAACGTAAGTGGACTTGAACTTGAAAAATGGCGTGTACTGACGTCTTTCCGCGATTGAAACAACATTCCTTATGTTAATTTATGTTTATTTGATGCAATAAATGAACTAGTAGGAAGAGATGATCGGTTCATGAGCCGCTTAAACTGAGGCACTACAGCGATCTGTCACGACATATTAAAGAGCCACAAAGAGGTATTTATTGTTTACATTTCTTTAAAAATGACAAAATGTGAAATTTGAGACTTTGTTTCATATCAAAAGTAACCTGCTTGGTCTTGTCTGTCGACGCGTTGTCAGTGTCCTCTTTGCTCCGCAATGTATTTTTCACTGCGTGAGAACATGATGTGTGGCGATCAGCATAGATCAGCATGGCTTGTCGGACATAGCAACAGTAACTAAAAGGGGCGGGTCTTTGGCAAACATTCAATTGTAAAGAGAGGACTAGACAGTACAAGAAATTAATAACAGTGATTAACCAGATTGTTTCTGCACACTTACAATAGGTTATATTTTCAAGTAAATAAAAGGCAAAGTCAAAGTCATTATTGTACAAATTTCTACTTTCAACACAGTGGGAAAAACCAACCATCTGCTGTCACTGGGGAGTATTATAGACATCATCACAGAGCATCACACATGCTCACTGAACTCAGGTGGAACATGGCCCCCATCATGGACATTATAGCAGTGGTGCATATGCACAAGAACACATGTTGTATCTGTTCCAGACATACCTTTCATCCTCAATATTGGACTCCAGAGAGCAGGCTTGAGAATGGTGCTGTGCTCACTGAACTTGAATGATGTCGATGAAGTCTGCTGGGGGCATGTCTGGGTCTACGTTTGCCAACACTCAGGAGGAAAGGAAGAGGATCTGAGATATCATTAACCTCCTAATGATCTCCAAGAAACCCTAGAACTGACTGCGAGCTTTGAGCCTTTGACCTAAGGGAGAACTAATTCCTTGGAGAATAAGTTTGGCCACAAGTCTGAAGAGTAACTGAGACCCTCTTCAACATCCAAGCTTCCCACATTTCAGACAAACAATCCTAATCTGTCACGTTTTCCTAAAGCAATTGCGATGCTCCCCAAGGTAGAGGACTCCACTATGAAGCTCATGAATTCTATATTACGGCCTCTCGTATGATTCTAAACCAACCGCTGGATTCAGTACACATGCTAATGCACATATGCATGCGCTCTTGAGACCAGACCATCCGCATGGAAATAATTTTTCCAGTCTTTAGTCTAGTATCTGCTAGATCTATTAAAATGACCGAGCAGCATTGGATACAACATAGAGCACGTAACAACAGAGAGCGCTGTCTATGTCTGAATCAGTACATTCAAAAACAATGCTTTCCAAGTCCAATTTGCAGTATAAACAGCTAATAAGCCCCACATTGCCTCGGGTTGTATTACAGTGTTTACACTTTGTTTTGCACCATTGCTAACTACGCCAACACTAGAACTAAAAAAATAATAATAATAATAATAATGTTTTTGATTGAATTGATATCAGTTTTCACATTCATTTGGCTTTGAATCTCAGCCAAAATGGAAAGTCATTTCAGGCACAGAGAAAGTCATTGTATTTTGATAAAAGATTATGAAGGCAAACAATTTGTTTTTGGAAAATTTGAAGCAACATGCACTGATGAATCATGCACAATAAGAACAGGAATGTACCATTTTGATTTCGTGTTGACTTTAAGTAACAATCTAGAGATTGGTCTGAGTCCCATAAGAACCTCTCTTCCTTTTTTAGAAAGGCTTGCTTTCTTGGTCTGATCCGTTTCACGTGTAGAGGCGGGCGTGTGTCAGGATGCAATTACTGTGCACTTCTGACGCGTACTTGGTTAAGGTTTCTGTGGTGCAATAAAGCTATTAGCCTGGAGGGTTGCCCACTACTCAATAAGACCACAGGGATATTAGATCTAATGTTCTGTAACCCAATTCTTGAGCTCTCCAAAACATAATAGTGCTCTACATGAATTCCCAATGAAACTCCCTGTAGATATATTTTTAAAAAGCTAGATACAGTGGGGGTAGGAGGGGTTCTTGTTTTGGCATACTTAAAGCATTAAATGAAGCAAATATCCTGCCAGGACAGAAACTGTCAAGAGCGACATTAGTAAGGTTTAAGCAGCATTCATAGGTCTTGGCATGTGGATTGCACATCTCTTCTAAAGTCTTAAGAAAGCTTTAAAAGATTAGTTTGTCTAAAAAATGAAAACTCTATCATCATTTACTCACCCTAATGTCATTCCAAACATGTATGGCTTTCTTTTCTGTGTGAAATACATAGGCTAAGCAATTAAGTAGATGAAATTTCTAAGCTGCTCTTTTCTGTGCTACACTGTTTCTGCTCCTTTCACTGAATTGGGCAGCTTGGGCATTTAGCTAAAATATCTTCTTTTGTGTTCCACAAAAGAAAGAACACATTTTTGGAATTGCACGAGGGTGAGTAAATAAAAAACATTGCCAAATAATATGGACTCCATGCTTCATGTATAACAAAACTACATGAATCACCTGTAGACTAATGGACTACTCTCTTGACTCCATTTCCAGAATTGATAACACTTGTCCACTCATTATGTTGCCTGATATATTGGTTTCAGAACAGACTTTTTAGTGACTTTTTTCAGGTCTCCAGAGCAGCATACATGTATGAATTGACACCATAATGAAAATGAGCATTTAAAAAAAAAAGCAGTAGATGTTACACAGTACTGTACATTTCTTAAGATTATCATTCTGCCCTTAGCATACATGTGCACTACCTGTTCCTTTCACGGTCTCACTCTGACTAAATGAATGAGTCACTGCACAAAAAAAAATTGTATCCTTTAGAGCAGTGATTCCAGTGGTTTAGAAAGATTTCCATTTCCTTCGTAAGTCTCTGTAAGTCTTTGTTAATCTTTAAGTCTTTGCTACACTTCAAGTCCTGACTTCTCATTAAGATCTGTACAAATGATTGCATATCCACTCATGGTTGAAATTTCCTGCTTCTGTGGTATTTCAACGAGCACTAATGACTTTATTTTTGTCAAATGCCACATCTAAATGTGATTTATAAATAAATCTGCCATTTGGTCTTAGGGAAAGTTTCTGGATGATTGCTCACTAAACAGTCAAACGAGCTCAGGTGTTTCATTAAAGGGAGAGGAATGGCAAGTTTTATTTCACCTACATTATCTACTGTTTTTAGCTTAAACAAATCACTGTAAAGGTTAACATTAAATTATATTCTGTATAATGAGTAAAGGGAAACTTTTTTTTATTTAGTGTCAATGAAGGAGTACTTAAGACTTACTGATGGGGCTCTGGGGGTACATAAGACAAAAGTTGGGAAATATTGCCTTACAGTCTACTACTAAGGGTCTAGTCTCCATGCTTGTCTCCATACTACTCAATACTAACAGTTTACACTCCCAGAGTGGCCCACACACTGGCTATAATGTCAGCGATAAGGTTCCTAGAAGGAGGCAGGTAAAAACAAAAAAAGTTTACTAATTTTTAGTGATCTGGAATTTTCTGCTCTAACACACATTCCAGTGCTTCTCCTTGCAGAGGAAATTGCTCGGATCTAAAAAAAAAAAGAAAAAAAAAAAGTGCAAAACCAAAAAAATCTCAGTGCCCCAGCTGCTTGAGGCACACTGCTGGGCCACAGTGAGGGCTGAATTCCTCTGCTGAAGGGGACTGAGATCTACAGCCAGTTTATAGACAGCGCAGAAAGAAAGAGACAGATCCAGCTACTCAAATTGAACATGCAATTACTACAGATTAAAGAGAGAGATTTTTACAGATGTCCAAACCAAAAAGCAGTTTTTTTTTGTGTGTGTGTGTGTGTGTGTGTGTGTGTGTGTGTCCATGACAGTGAATGACTGTATGAAGAGAGAAATTTTTGATTGGCTCTATACCGAGATTATCATTAACGAAAACTATTACAAAAACCTGAAGTCAAATACAACAATTAAAAAGGTTGTCAAAAGACTCAAAACTAAACTAGGCCCCGTCCACGGAGACGCATTTAGGTGTATACGCAAAAACTTTGTATCGGATAGGCGTTTCGTCCAGATGAATCCGCCGTTTTCAGAAGGTGAATTTTTTGAAACCGGGTCCCAGAGTGGATAAATCTGAAAACGACGCCCTTGCGTTTTCGTATGTACAGCCTATCCGTATATTTTGTGAAACGATGATGTCATCACCCCACATTCAGCACAAAACAGCAACAAAAACAACAATAGCAGACTCTAGATGCTTGTGTTCGTGCTACAGAAGCTACTGAGCCAAAATAAAGCGTTATTTCTAAGCTTTACTAAAGTTTGTATACAGCGTGCAAGGTTTACGCGCATGCTCCAAGTCTTATTCCAAGTGTATCTCTGTGGCCAAGTGTATCTCTGTGGCAGAATTACAGCGCCACATACTGGTCTGGCATGTATACTACATCGTTTTGAGCCGGTTTCAGCGGTTTCGTGTGTACGCAGATATTTCTTGAGACGAGGAAAAAAAAAAAGATCGGACAGGGAAAGATCTGGCTTCGTGTGGATGGGGCCTAATATACTTGCAATAAAATTACAGTGAAAAAGACTTTCATATTTTCAGTCAACATTAAAAAAAATCTCTCAAGCCAACTCACTTTTTTATGTGGTCACATAAAATAAGTCAGCTTGTCAGATTTTTAGGAACAGTTTTGCGGTGCTGTTTAAGAGATGAAAAGTGTAACTAATATTGAAACAAAATAAAATACAATCTAAAAAAAAAAAAAAAAAATTCCAGAATTGATAACACTTGTCCACTCATTATGTTGCCTGATATATTGGTTTCAGAACAGACTTTTTAGTGACTTTTTTCAGGTCTCCAGAGCAGCATACATGTATGAATTGACACCATAATGAAAATAAGCAATTAAAAAAAAGCAGTAGATGTTACACAGTACTGTACGTTTCTTAAGATTATCATTCTGGCCTTAGCGTACATGTGCACTACCTGTTCCTTTCACGGTCTCACTCTGACTAAATGAATGAGTCACTCCACAAAAACAGTTTTATCCTTTAGAGCAGTGATTCCAGTGGTTTAGAAAGATTTCCATTTCCTTTGTAAGTCTCTGTAAGTCTTTGTTAATCTTTAAGTCTTTGCTACACTTCAAGTCCTGTCCTGATCTGTACAAATGATTGCATATCCACTCATGGTTGAAATTTCCTGCAAAATAAAATACAATCTAAAAAATAAAAAATAAAAAAATAAAACTAAACTGACATTGAAAACCAAAACACAAACTATAATAACCCTTTTATATATATTTACAGTAACTGTTGCCACTGCAGCCTTATCCAAAGAGAACCAAGAACTAACCACTAACATCACTGAACTAAACTAAACTAAACTGAACTAAACATCACTTCAAATCACCTACTCCATTTTTTAATTAAAAAACAAACAAACACTTTATAGCCTTTCAAACATGTCAGTCCTTTACTACAGCATTGCACAATTATGAAAATAATTGTTCTTAGAAGTAACAACTACTGAAACACCCCATTTGCAGAAGTTGCCTAATTCAAAGAATGGTTGAACTGCTGACCTCCCCAAAGACGTGAAGTCTTCTTGCTTATGTCACCACAACGTCTGATTCCCCCCGACCCCCTCCCTCTCTCCCTCTAAAGTTGTGAAAGTGCTGAAAGGTGGTTGTGCTAAATCTGAAGTTAAAGGATGAGCAGATCTGGCAGGTGGATTGGCTGTTGGAGAAGATAAGAGACACAGATGTGAGTAATCTGTTCCACCTGTGCTAACTTTCCTACCTGGGAAGTACACATGACCACACACTCACACTGGAGAAGACGTCCCTGGGGAATCCCTTGGTTATCACCAAAGGGCAGAAATAAACAAGCATGGTTTAAAAGAGGGGGAAAAAAAAAAAAAATCTCTTTTCCTTCTAGCTAGAGGTGCTTTATCATGGGTGGTTTATTCTCAGGCATTCATCACTAGCCATAAGACACACTCATAGTGGCTGAAATGCTTACTTAAACCAGAGTGTCTCAAGAGACTTGCAACATAGTGGCTAATAATACAAAATAGACGTTCCCAAAGCAGTCAACATCCCAGTTAAAATGATGGAGTTTTTGTAAAGCCACATGACAAAACCATTTGTCAGTCCCAATGAATGAGGTCAAGACTGCAGCTGAGCCTTTAAGACTACAAATCAGTGGGTCCCCGCACCTCATGTGTACTCACCAAGCACCCACATTTCCCAGGTGACCCCTTCAGAAAGATAGTCTTACTAGACAATAACTCTCTCTACATGCACAATCCACGTGATTTACAATTACGATCACAATTACTCATGATTTACAGGACAGCTTTGCCAAACAGATGAGAGATGGCCATGACGGAAAAGTCCAAGGGAGAGAAATAAGGTCAGTATATTAGCCGAGCGCTGACTGATACCCAATGAATTATTGAGTCACCCATCCCATACATTCATATAGCATACAGCCACATGTGCAATTATGGAACAATTATTCAATTCCATGGCATAAGTGCAAGACAAATATCCCCCAAGTGTACTGAAAATAAACCATTAGAAATTCAACAGCTTTTTATGTTGTTGCTGTCGCACTTACGATTGACTTTTTCTTCTCTCAGTGAATTCCAGCTAAATGAATCTTAATAACCATCAAATTTCACAGCGACCCAAAGGAGTTTAAGAGAGAGAGCAGTGAAAACAAAGCAAGTCTAATTTTAGGCAATCGTGATTAGTGTATGGCCCATGTCGCACATTACCATTGGGAAGCATTTCAAAACCTTGTCAAGATGTCCACATTGCTGCGCATAGCATATGGTATCATTTATACACCACACATAGTAAAAATTCTTCTGCTGCTGTATACGAAAAGAGAGAATGTTGTGTCAAAGTAATCATGTATAATAGCAGTGTCATTTAAAACAATGTGGCTGGGTGTGTGTGCCAAATAATTAACGGACATCTCTCTTGTTTTCAGACAGATCACTTTGGAGCTCATGAGGTAAGAAGAGATATTCAAATTAATTGCACCCATTGAGTATATTTATAATCATATACATGATCAAAGAAACTTTCTCTCTTCTTTCTTTCTCAGTGGGGAGACGAGAGAGATTAGTTTAGAGACTACTTGTAAAGTTGCTGACCCAATGACACCTGCTTCCACTTCTTATGGCAGTATAATCGTGCTCTCAAATATTTCCCTTATAAACCATAGATGTGTGAATGAAGTTCTCAAAATAACGTCCATATGATAAATAGATGAAAATGGTAAATTCCAGAGGTACTGTGCTTTTTTAACAATTTGTTGAACTTATATTGTAATAAATAAAAGCAAAACAGTGATATATAATCACAAGTAAGGTCAAAGGTAATCACCATGGTTGTTTGAATGTAACATCACACCCTAAATGGTTAAAAAGTATCTTTTAAAGATCTGTCCAAGCTTTAGGGATTTTAATACCTTTTTGGATTAATTTCATTCAAGTTTCATTCATGTGTTCTTGCAAAAAAGACCTTAATAAATGAATCAGAATTCTATCTAAAATCTAGGCTAAGTAAAAGCATAGTCACCAGTGCCAGTGATGTTGGCTGTTGATATGTTGCATCTCAAAGCTCCAAGCAGTACAACTAAGTTTTAAAATAACTGAAGAGATATTTTGTTTGAATTTCCTTCATGCGGACTTTAGGGCAACAGACCATAGCTAATAAATGATGCATTAAACCAATTTCTCTACTTTTAAAACTTAAAACTTGAAAATGAGCTTGCCGGTGCTTACCATAGCATCTCCTTGATCTTGGTCATAATCATAGTAGTCGTGACTTGACTCCAAAGCAAGGTTTGCATAAAACAATGCGAGACAGAAGACAGAAATTCCAAATAAGTGCATTTTAGAAAAGAAAACAAAATCTCTGAAGCCTGGGCAGAGTCTGTTAAAAGTTCCTCTTTTTCAGCTTTCAGCAGCAGGTTTCTAGAAAACTCTGTCCTTAAACTAAAATAATACCCATGTATACATCCAACATTTTAAGAAGACACTTCGAGACTGGTCCATGGAATGCACTTTGAGCTCGTCCCTTCACAAGCGCCTGTGAACATCCACTCCGTGCGGAGAGATCAGTGTGGAAGTGCGCTGAGCGCTCTGTGGCATGTTTTATGCAATTTCACGCTGTTACTTTGACTCCTTCTCCTCCCCCTCTACGTTTTTCCCCAGCCAGCCTCTCCGGTCGCTGTTAGACACATTCCGAGATATCAAGAGAGGAATATGAGTCACGGCACGCGCGCTTTTCTCAGGTGTCGACTACAGCACGTCATTGTGAGCAATTCACGCACGAGCGCACTGAATGAACCTCTTCAGTTGCCGTTTTTTGTGTTAGGTGAAAGGGCAGTGCTTAAAGGAATAGTTCGTTCCAGTATGAAAACTGTTCTTACTTACCCATTCGTTTACTTATCCTCATATTTTTTTGAAGAATATGCACGTAGGGCTTTTATATATATATATATATATATATATATATATATATGTATATATATATATATATACTGTGTGTGTGTGTGTGTGTGTGTGTGTGTATATGTATATATACGCCTACTATTACAATGAACATGGACAAGCTTCAAAAATGGACCAAAAAGCAAGATAAAAGTAGTTCATGGGACTACTTACTATATATTAAGATAGAAACCTAAATTCAAATGTTTAAAAAAGTAGGGGGAGATCTGATTTGTCTCAGTTTCATCTGTTTCTTTATGTAATCATTCGATGATGGTGAGATCAGATCTCCGTGTGGAGCACCCTGTGGATCAGACTCCTTGTGTATTCAAAAATCTCACTGGATTATTACAATTAATGGAAAAATGAATGTTTGTAAATGTGAACTGATATTTCCTACTGACACACTACAGCAAAAGATATAAATAACTGGCTTAAAACCTTTTTTTTTTTTTTTGCAAAATACTGTATATAAAAACAATAAAGTAAGAGTAGTATAAACATTGTAAACCAGACACTAAATAGTATTAATAATAATAAAACACATATAGGGTGAATTCTGGTTAATTGGGCCACCTTGATTAAGGCTGGGTAAATTGGGGTGTCTGTCAAAAGTGGAACAATTTACCTGAATTCACCCTACTCACAGTGAGCTTCTTTGGGGAAGTTTTAATTCTGTTGGAGGGTTTTTCTTCATAGGGGGTCTTAGTCCTCAAGTTCACTGAGTGCTCTCCTAATGCTGTGGAATGCAAGTCCCACTTGAGTCATTGTGTTCCATTCACCGCTGTCAAATGGTTGCATTTAATTTTGTGATCTTCTCAAATACTACTTTAAGTAGCAGGCTAAACATGCACTGTCAAACGCATTCAGTGTTAATACTAAAGGTCTAGTCTGAATAGGCTCAGGGGCTAAGGGTTTGTAAATGATAACCTAATTAGCCATGACACTATTGAATACTTCATTATGAAAATACCTGACAATGCACATTTAAATTGATGGTAAATTGTTTTCCCAGGGCAACTGAGAGAAAAGTTTTGCCTTTGTTTTCTATTAAATAAAAAATTATAAAGATAAATGATTGTACCAAATTAGCAGTGACAATACAAATATGGTTGGTGTTGTCGTTAAAGCCAGACAATTCCACAAGCAGAAGATGTTGTACTTCCAAATTAATGCAAGTTACTTGCGGAACTTATTGCAAATTTGAAGCAAACAAAAGGCTTGTCAGTCATACTTGGCAGTGGCCAGTAACTTTGCCTACTTATTTGACTTCTCTTGCTCATTCTGCTTCACTGAATGCTTTGATTGGTCTAATTCTAAAAGGTCAAAGTTCGGATTGGTTTTATAAGGATTAACAGGAGTTACTTTTGCTTTGACGTTACTAAACACATTATTTCATGGGAGAAGTTATAACAACGTCAGCCAGACGTCTGGTGCTGCTTTAAATGTTTTGCCACAACTGATATAATCTTATTTAGAAGGCATTTGATTTCCTCAGTGGGACTTTTGACATTCTTAGCTTTAGTCTCAAAGAGTTTCAGAAGCTGACTGTAAGTTCCATGCTTTTGTTCTACATAACCATGTACATCCTTTTACATTTTTCCCTCATTTGGCCCTCACATTACCAAGTAATCTGGAATCTGTGTCCTTATTTAAACTCTCTGTGCTTTGTGCTCCAGAACTCTTTTCAAATGAAAGCAGCTTTGTGTATGATTTGTTTAATTCCTTCTTTATAAGAAGTTACTGATTTTTACAAATTAAAGCTGACTGGTCTGACATTTTTTGTTTCTTTTTTCAGTGCTTTATTAATGCACATTAAACTGATTAATTAAAAAAAGAAAGAAAAAGAAATTAATGATGAACCAATATGCTTTAGTTACATCACGGCCATGAATCATGTTGTGCTTTCTAGTCATTTGCAGGTGGAATTAAGGGAGGGACATTTCCATTCTTGAGAGTATAAGTCTGTGTGAGAAGAGAAATGTGTATTTTAAATGTGAAAAAGAGAATTTCGTCAATGTTTAGAAGAGTACATTGGCTTCAAACTAACATGGATGAAATAAAAGCCACATAACGTATTTGACATTTATTCCTGTAGTGTATGGTTCCCTTGAGATGCACTTTTATATTGTTCAATAAAATACTATTATAGTATGAAACTAGCACAGTTCTGTATTACACCTGGTCCAAACACAGGTCCACTGACTTCATTCTATGCCATCAGCTATAAGCACTTGAGTCAGTCTGTGGCCTGAAAAGGAAGGCACCACCATAGGAATTTATGAGGTTCCTCATGGCACAGTGACCCAGCACTGTCTAACACTTTTGCTTGTCTGCTCATGTGTGCACAGCTTGTTCCCACACACTGGGAATTGCTCCTGCCGGAACTGGGAAACAATGGGTGTGGGAGTCCTGTGACTGGAGCTGCTGCTTTTGGAAGCGCTGGACCCTGTTAATGCTGGAATTTGCGGTGTCCCTTACGTTTTAAACAACGGCAGTGCTGGGTAGGGTAGATCGATGAGGATAAGATGGTGAGGTCATGGGGTGTAGGCCTAATCTTGCACTCTCCAGCATTCCTTGGCATCCTTATTGGTTTGTTTGTAATAAATTATATGGTATTTTGACACTGAAGGCCTATGAATATGAATGTACATATTTCTACATTGTGTTTAATGTATACAAAGATTAAAATAATTGAAAAATCCAAATCTTCACCTATATAAATAATGCAGAAGGACAATTTTTGAGCAGATATTTCCATGTCAAAAACGACCCCATAGAATTGAAAACCAAATGGAGGGCCAGTGTTTCAGTGATTAAGAAGGGAAACGTGCTGTGACTGAGATAAGGAGTGGTTTTAAAGCTTCTTTGTTTCACAGTTGACAGCTGACACAATTAATTAACCGACAAATAAGGAAAATGGCCATGCAAGAGCATGTTGTGTGTGGTCTAGTATGTGTGACAGTAGCCTTAAATAAGAAACAATTACCCACAGCAGAAACCATGTTAGTTTTCATATCACCAATAATATTATTATATTTGAAAGCAAATTTATACTTATTATTGATGTGATTAGTGACTTTATACAGTATAAAGCCATTCAAATGTTTTTTGGTCAGTAAGATTGTTTTGAAAGAAATTAATACTTAATTTTTATTCAGCAAGAATGAATTAAATTGATTAAAAGTAACCATAGAGAATTGTTGCAAAAACTGTTTTCAATGTTGATTATAATAAGAAATGTTTATTGAGCACCAAATCAGCATTTTAGAATGATTTCTGAAGGATCATGTGACACTGAAGACTGGAGTAATGATGCTGAAAATGTGTGGCCTTGCCATTACAGAAAATAAATAACATTTTAACATAAAATTTATATTTTAAATTGCAATAATATTTCACAATATTACTTTATACTGTGTATGTATAGTTGTATAGTTGGTTGGTTCTACATACATATGTAATACATATGTTATTACATATGTAATAACAGAATTTAAACCGTAAAACGACATCAAACTACCTAAGAAAATGAACAGATATGGTTTGAGAGATGAAATAGTAAATCAGCCAAGACACCTGTTACCTTACCTTCCCTGTGGGGTATCTTGAGAGAGAGTATGTACTACAATCCTGACAACATACACTTAATGTAAATTTATGGTCAAAACATTCAGTTCTAGAATAAAAATAAAATGTAGACAAAAACCCCAACTTCTACTAGTCCTGTTACGAAAAGTTTGACGATTTGACAGCAGTTCATAAAAAGTGTGCAAACCACTGGTTAGACTGTCACGGGTGCTAGAGGCATTTGACCCTCAGCTCTTTGACATATTTGCCTAGCAAATTACCCTCACTGAGAAGGTTTTCAAAGTAAGGGACCAGTGAAGTGACCTCTTAAAAGCGATCTTTTACACATGTAAAAACATTCTTGCTCACACACATACTGACACACACACTCTGGCATTCGAGAGACGCTAAAGAGTGAGAGAATGGGGAGGGCTAAGATAGAAAGAAAGAGAGAGAGAGACCTTCCACCTCTGGCCTGCTTGCATTCGTATGGAAATAAGTCTTCTTGAGAAGTTTACGTTAAACTCTGAATGAGGATTAACATGGCTCCCGCTTCACTAAACAAAGCAATTACTGAGCACACATCTCCGTCAGCCTGACCGGCTGTATAAATATTGCCTATCCTGCTACAAACAAATTGCAAAGTCACAAACAAATTGTAATTCTTGGTACAGAGTAAATGAATTTAGTACTAAATGTTCTAAACAGGTTTTTGTCACATCCTTCATGACGACTTGAGATGTGTGCTTTGAATATAGGCTAGTATAATTCAAGGCCACAAGTGAGACCACTGTCTCCCACCTTTGTTTACTTCCCAATGATAATGGGGCAAGGAGATGTTTGACAAAGACCGATAGCCTGCATTTTATCTAACAAATTCGAAAAACTTAAAAATGTAGTATCTCAGGTTTGCCTAAACGTTTATATGCTAACATTTACATAGATCACACTGTGTGTGGAGAAATGACGCCTCAGACTTTCACAAAAGATAATCTGTAATCTGTCTAACAGACAGATTTGTCCAAACTGGCCCTTTAAGCTTCACTGGTCATATACAGTGGGCCATTTCTCTCAGTGTTAACATATATTGAGATTTAATCTGTTTTCTTAAGGATATAATCAAGCAAGCCTTACTAGTTCTTATGTAGCAGAAGAGGTTCCCATGGTAATTATTCATGACCTAATCTCAAACTTGTTCTTTTACAGCTTGTACCATGCATGCTCATTTCTCTTGTATATATATATATATATATATATATATATATATATTATTATTATTATTTCAAAAGTAATTAAGAGCTCAGTTTAATCATTTGATCTTTAGAAGACTGTACATGAAATGTCTATTTGCATTAAGGATAACAGTCTTTGACAAGATTTTTCTAGAGAATGTTCTCTTCTTTTAAATATGACTCACAGGAAACAAGTTTGACAAGCCGTCAGAGGGATAAGACTTTTGGGCAAAAATAGTGGTGAGTGTGTCATTTGATAACATATTAATATTCTTAGTCACATGAAGACGTATACAAGGTCAGATAGAGATTACAAAGTTTAGTGAAGTCATAAGAGTCTTATTTGGAGTTTGACCTTTACAAAATTATTGTCTTTCCCGACAAATGATACTCAAAGTCAACAATTGTCTCCATAATTGACTTTATAGGGAACTAACAGAGTTTCAGCAGTTTAGAAACAAAGTTACAATTGGTCTAACAAGATAACAGAAGTCACTGATAGGGTGATTCATTTTTTCAAATAATTTTCTTCCCCCTTCACTTCATATAAAAGTTGTGTAACCGCAGTGTAGAAATATGAGGGGAATATTTTATGAAATCAAATGCAGTGCTGCCAAAGAAAACTATTTGAAACAGCAAAAAAAATGTACAGGACAGAAATGCCAGTAAAACTGATGACAGACTAGATGATTTTGGCATTAGTTTCCTTGAAGCGAAGTCTTTTAGGACCTCGCTTTTTACTACAGATATGCCTGGCATATTACTGTGGGGTCATGATGTACATCGAAATGTACACTAGACCACAGTTGGTCTGAAGGTCACCCAGTACAACTAATATAACTTCCAACCCATGTGTGTTTTCTCTTGAGCCCAAGCCTCATGAGCCAAATGTGTAAAATAAGTGGGTTTGTTCCCACATCAGGGAATGGGTATATAGGATGTTCATAGAGGGTGTATGAGTTTTAAGGACATAGAATCCATGTCGTGGGAGCGGTAGCAACACATTTGCAGTATTGAGGCTTCATGGACTAAATATTATCAAATGGGAACTGAGTATAGAGCACTTGCCAGTCAAACAACAAAACCAACTGTTACTCTTCAAATGCTGAGGTCAGATCACTTTGAATCAGAATTAGGAATTAGTGAATTAGGAAAATTACCCCTCCAGACTAGCTGATGAGAGTGAGAGAGAGAGAGATAGAGATAGAGAGAGGAGGTATGTTTCCCATGAACATTTGCCAGGTTCTGTCGGACTAATCCGCAGGGAAAAACAAACCCAGTGTCTTTCAAGGCTTTGGTTAAGTAATGAGGAATTCTTGCCTCAGTCTCTAATAGGAGAAAATGGGCTTTTTTCTTGTCCTCAGGACTGCACAGACTGATGTCTCAACCTGCTTAGTTATCCGAGAAGCAAGCTTTTCAGACATTGAAGAGCTTGTTTATTTCACATTAACACAGATAAGTCTTTGTCAAATAACAAGCCTTAGATTGGCGCATGTAAGTAATAGCCAAATTCTGGCGTGTAAATCTGCATGTGAGCCACACAAAGACTAAACAGTGAGCAACTAGAGGCTTGAGGACCACTCAGCCTCAATTTGTCTTCTCTTTACTCATATATCTGCTGTTAGTCTGGAATAAAGTGTTCATCCTTCATCAAACTGTCACTTTTGTGTTTTGTGAGAGCAGAGCATAATGATTACAAGGCAGTATTTTCAACTATTAAATCAATCATGTTTATATCTGTGTGGGTTTTATGACTTTTTATGACATTTTATGATGTTATTCGAATACAGTGATGGTATTACGCTGGTACTTGGTCTGACAAAACCTCTGGCTTGTATTTATCAACTCGGCCTGGGTAGATCCATCATTTGACCGCCTAATGAACTTAATGAAACCTTGAGAATTCTAATCTCTGAAATGCATACAAAGACATATGAAAGTCAAACAAAATTACTACCTGTCAAAACAGATGTGGCGCTCTTCATTACTGTGATAGCACTCAATGATAACATGACCTCATTACCTTGGTTTGGTAAACTGCAGGAATACAGCACCCCACTTGGGCAATTTTTTTCTTTTAGGGAGATATAAAGCATCAAAATACAATTTTAAGTATAGTAAAAGTATGCTTTGATTGTGTTTCAGTCTATCATTTCATTTTAGACTGTGTCAGTATATGTGTGTGATGCGTGAAATAGGATTATCTAGGTTTTATGTTGGATCTGATTCTGTTGCGTAGGAGACAGTCACATAGATGTTCAGTGTTGAGCCACTATTATTTTTCCAAACCAATGAAATCATCCTTGCTGGCGGGTTTTTATTTATTCTGCAGCATACCATAAGTTTAATGGTTGTCTATTTAGCTTTTGCAGGATTGGTGTTATTCTACAAAGGGTCTGTGTGAGTGACACAGTGAGTGTACATGAAACAAATAGCTATATCAGAATCATGCTGAGTTCAAGTCCTCCTGAGAAGTTCCTACTTATGAGTTTGGAAATCACAATTACAACATGATGTGCTTTAAATAAATTGGACTTGCTGGAAAATTACACATTTTCTCTCTATTTTTCACTTCCAGACAAAGACATTTTTTTGTGATAAAGCAATGTAAAGAGCATTGGATGTACATTAGCTGTGTAGGATCTATTTTACTTTAACTGTACTTTAACGTGTACAAACTAAATTGTAGCTACTGTCAAAATGTACAATTTAAAATTCATTATGATTAATACAAATTTGCTTCTGCAATAAGTCTTTAAGTGGGGGAAAAAAATAGCTTTTTTACATGCAGACATATGCCACTTTCTGTTCTGGAATTCACAGTTATGATCCACATTACTGTCCTTATTGTAAATAATGCTACAACTTGGAATCCTCTCAGATTCATGTAAAAGTTAATTTTAGATCTTTTTCTCTCTACAAATTCTAACTTTCACAATGATAACATATAAGCCTACTGTATAGTGTGACACTGTTCTCAGGCGTGTAAACTTTCAGCGGAGGTCTTGCAGGAGTGGTGTATGTTTTTAACATAAACGTCCTCTGAAGAAAGACTGTTTGCTAACTCTGCTCCAGTGTTTTGGGAGAGTTGAGTGATTTATCATCACTTCCTGGTGACAGCAAGGAGGTACACTTGTGTAAAGGTTTTCAGATTTTAATTCTCATAAATTGGTAGTGATGCAATGTCAGCATGCTGCACAGAAAAGCTGTCAAGGCCTGGATTTTACGGGAAGCCACTGAACGGAAGATTCAGGCCTCAGGTAGACTCGGGTTAATACACACAGAGACTATTCTGTTGCGCAAGTCTTCATCAACAGTCAATCATCAATGCATACTTTCATCAATTTCCAGCTGTAAAACTGGTAAATACAAATAAATTTACGTTCAATACAAAAGTCTTAAGTTTGGCATTTGTAGACATGTTGTGCAATATTAGCCACAGGTATTTTGATCAGCTGCAATAATTTCAGAAGGATCTACTGTCACGTTACATATATACACTGTTTTCCAAATTATTATGCAAGTGGCATATCAGTAGGATTTCAGTACAAAACATTCAGATTTTAGTTTTTCAAAGAAAGTGTTTGTTTGTTTTTCTCCATATCTTTTTAGATAACCGGTATCAATCTCAGACAGGATTGTTAAATAGTTTGCCAGGTCTACTTAGGTAAATAAAAACCCTACTTAAAGAGGTTGTTCCACATTATTAAGCATAGTTCTCATGCAATATAGGGAGGAGGAAAGATCTTTCTGAAGATGAAAAGCATGACATGGTGCAATGTTATGCAAAAGGGATGAAAACAACTAATATTGTGTGAAAACTGAATGGAGATCATTGTTATCAACTGTTATAACTGCTCGCTCAGATAAAGGCTTAGTAAGGAAAGTTTCTGTCAAAAACTGAAGTTGCTGGTGTCTTTGAAGTCTCAAAAACCTTTCCATGCAGGCTGGCAGTTGTGCGTAAAGTTGGATATCAGCCACCTCTATCTCCATGACCATCAAAGCTCACGAAGAGAAATGTTTACAGTGGGTATAGAAATAGATGAAGACTAATTTTTATATAGTTTCACTGACGAATACCGCACTACAAAATGTATGGTCTAGATAGATTGATTTCTGGATGTTTGGTGAGTGGCCACCACGTTCCAACAAGACTGCGTCAGCAAAGAACCTAGCGGGTGATGATTTGGGCTGGAATATTGGGAAGTGATATGGATGGTCCCTTTAGGGTCTCTGAGGGTGTCAAAATGCAAGATATGTGGAGTTTATAACTGACCATTTTCTGCTATGGTATAAAACGAAGGATAGTGCCTTCTGAAATAAAAGGATTTTCATTCAGGACAATGCACTATCCCATGCTACAAAAAAACACCACAGCAATAAAACTGTTTGAAAATGAATTTCTAAACACACTGTAAATGTTTCTCTTTGTGAGCTTTGGTTAGGGGCGGCTGAAATGCAACTTTATGCACAACTGCCACTCTGCATATAGAGGTTCTTGAGATACCAAAGACACCAGCAGCTTCAAATACCTGTTTGCTGCTCAACAGCGGCTTTTTTTTTATAGCGGTCCTTTTAAAAATGTAAGCATTTTTTTCTATACAAATTATATTCTATACAAATTATACCAATATGACTGAAAGGTTTTATATTCAATACTCAATCAAATATTTTAAAGTATATATTAAAACCTAACCACATATAAATAAAAATAACAAAAGTAATTTTTAAAGGTCAGGTGCTGCATTACAGAAACATCTTAATTCTTAAAATGAAATTACCATGGTGACTAAAACAGGATTTGAGATTGAATGTTTCTGTAGAAATTTCTTCTTATGGTAACATCTGCAGTTCACAGGGTTACATTTTGCTTGCAGTTTATATGTTGTAAACATTATTTTTAATAGTAAAAAGTGGTCTCTGCAGAACATAAAGGGTAGATTAACAAGTATTAAGCTAATAGGTTTGATCCTTGTAGCAAATTTTCTTTAGTTCTTGGAAAACACTCAGCAGTAAAGTCAATCCTAGTACATAACACAGCCTGCATCATTTTACATAAAGTATATTTTTTGGCATAAGATTCAGTGGTGCTTTTGCTCCAACAAGGCTGAACATTCCTTTTGATTTGAGTTCTGCATGGTACTGCTATATTTGAGTTTTATATTGCCTCATGTAGAGAGACTAGCCTATATTACACCAGTAAAGTAGGGGGGATGAAGCAAGGGGGAGGGTTGAGATTTAATGTTCCTGTAGTCACAGACCATTTAAAACACATTGAGACACAAATACAAAGTTAGCCTTTTCATGTGCTTAAGGCTCTTGACCCTTCAGGATTGTCTGGAATCGTCTGGTGGTTTTGCTCTGTGATTTTAATAAAAAATTGTGGATGTTTGATGGAATGTATCATTTTAATAGAATTCTGGAATTGCCTCCTTAAAAAGGCATTGAAACAGACATTTTTTTGAGCTGTGCTTTGGTCAATATGAAAGAGGACCTTAACAGCATTTGTGTTCAGCTCAGATTTTGTGGCCCCTTTTGCTTAATTCCTTGTGAATTAAGTACTAAAACACTCATGTGCAAATAACCACTGTTATAAGCAGATACATTTATAGTGTTCCCCTGTCTGTTTTAAGGCAGAATCCTTGTTTGCTTTCATTTAGTCTGAATTTATTAATATTCATTCTTAACAGTTTAGAAAAAATCCCACAAATATGATAAATACATAAACAATAGATTCGCTGGTTAAGTTTTTACAGAAATGTGTCAGTCTAATAAATCAATTTGATGTGGCTGTCATAGAATCAGCCAACACCAACAACACCTGATCCCATCACTCCGCCCACACAATCTCAATCACTGGAATTCTAATCACACACACCTGCAAGCACTTATCATGGACTCCATATAACCCAGCACTTCACTAGCTCTCACTGTCTGGTCTCGTCAATTATATGTTGCATTGCTACCCGACTACTTACTTTCTTGGATTGTGTTGATCTCTTTATCTTCGCCTGTGGCTTGCTCAACCTGCAAAACACCTGCACAAGAATTCCATTCAAGCAAGTGTCGTACCTGTTGCTGATTATGAATTCCTGGCAATAAATCCCTTTGAACTCCATTCTCTAGAGTCTCCTCTTCTGTGGTGTGACAGAAGACCAGACCATGAACATTATGGAGAGTGACTCTACAGCTAATCCATCTTCTGATCTCTTTGCAGAATATGTTCAAACATTACGACAATCACTCTTACCACTCACCACTGCACCTTTGACGCTGGATGCTGCTGCGAATCCCATGGCCCAACCAGCAACAGTCTCTGGCACAGTGGAGGATTGCAGTGGATTCCTACTGCAGTGTTCATTATTTTTTTGAGATGCAGCCACAGCGATTTCCAACAGAGCGGTTCAAAATCACATACAGTATCTCACAGAAGGGAGTACACCCCTCACATTTTTGTAAATATTTTATTATATCTTTTCATGTGACAACACTGAAGAAATGACACTTTGTGCTACAATGTAAAGTAGTGAGTGTACAGCTTGTATAACAGTGTAAATTTGCTGTCCCCTCAAAATAACTCAACACAGCCATTAATGTCTAAACCGCTGGCTAAAAAAGTGAGTACACCCCTAAGTGAAAATGTCTAAATTGGGCCCAAAGTGTCAATATTTTGTGTGGCCACCATTATTTTCCAGCACTGCCTTAACCCTCTTGGGCATGGAGTTCACCAGAGCTTCACAGGTTGCCACTGGAGTCCTCGTCCACTCCTCCATGACGACATCACGGAGCTGGTGGATGTTAGAGACCTTGCGCTCCTCCACCTTCCATTTGAGGATGCCCCACAGATGCTCAATAGGGTTTAGGTCTGGAGACATGCTTGGCCAGTCCATCACCTTTACCCTCAGCTTCTTTAGCAAGGCAGTGGTCGTCTTGGAGGTGTGTTTGGGGTCGTTATCATGTTGGAATACTGCCCTGTGGCCCAGTCTCCGAAGGAAGGGGATCATACTCTGTTGGCATTCATGGTTCCCTCAATGAACTGTAGCTCCCCAGTGCCGGCAGCACTCATGCAGCCCCAGACCATGACACTCCCACCTCCATGCTTGACTGTAGGCAAGACATATTGTCTTTGTACTCCTCACCTGGTTGCCGCCACACACGCTTGACACCATCTGAACCAAATAAGTTTATCTTGGTCTCATCAGACCACAGGACATGGTTCCTTAGTCTGTTTGTCTTCAGCAAACTTTGCGGGCTTTCTTGTGCATTATCTTTAGAAGAGGCTTCCTTCTGGGACGACAGCCATGCAGACCAATTTAGTGCAGTGTGCAGCGTATGGTCTGAGCACTGACAGGCTGACCCCCCACCCCTTCAACCTCTGCAGCAATGCTGGCAGCGCTCATACGTCTACCTCTGGATATGACGCTGAGCATGTGCACTCAACTTCTTTGGTAGACCATGGTGAGGCCTGTTCTGAGTGGAACCTGTCCTGTTAAACCGCTGTATGGTCTTGGTCACCGTGCTGGAGCTCAGTTTCAGGGTCTTGGCAATCTTCTTATAGCCTACGCCATCTTTATGTAGAGAAACAATTCTTTTTTTTCAGGTCCTCAGAGAGTTCTTTGCCATGAGGTGCCATGTTGAACTTCAAGTGACCAGTATGAGAGAGTGAGAGCGACAACACCAAATTTAACACACCTGCTCCCCATTTACACCTGAGACCATGTAACACTAATGAGTCTCATGACACCGGGGAGAGAAAATGGCTAATTGGGCCCAATTTGGACATGTTTACTTAGGGGTGTACTCACTTTTGTGGCCAGTGGTTTAGACATTAATGGCTGTGTGTTGAGTTATTTTTAGGGGACAGCAAATTTACACTGTTATACTAGCTGTACACTCTCTACTTTACATTATAGCAAAGTATAATTTCTTCAGTGGTGTCACATGAAAAGATATAATAAAATATTTACAAAAATGTGAGGGGTGTACTCACTTCTGTGAGATACTGTATATAATTTCTCTCCTTTCTGGCAGAGCTCTACAGTGGGCAAGAATATTATGGGAATCAGATGCACCTGTTACACACTCTCTGGGATCTTTCACTACTCACATTAAGGAAGTGTTCGGTGAAGCTGCCAATGCACTGTCGGTGCACTATCAACTTTACAACTTCCGTCAAGGACACTCCACTATAGTTGATTATGCCCTGCATTTTATGGACCCTCACTGCAGCTTGCGGCTGGAATGAAACTGCTTTGCTCACCGCTTATCGTCAAGGGTTATCACCATCCATTCAGGCTCAAATGGCCATCTACAGCAATAACTTTGGACTGGAGAGTTTCATTTCCTGATCCATATGGATCACTCAACATCTCACTGCAGCTGAACTGAATGCAGCATCCTCCAGCCTCAACATCAGCTGCTTCCCCTCCAGCTCCAGCTCACGAGCACATGCAAGTGGATTCATATCACCTCACTTGTATGGAATGTTAAAGATGCATTAATCAACATCTATGTCTCTACTGTGGAGCTGATGGCCATCTCATGTCGAAGGGTACGACCCCCTTGCCCAGCGGTGAGTACCGTAACCATTAATCCTGAGATTTCTCATCTGAATCGTCCCAAAATCACACTCAATACAACTCGTTACTGTTTTAGCGGAGACCCTCATCGATTCCAGTTCCACTGCCTCAAACGTCTCCACCTCAGAAAAACCCCTGCTCACACCCACTAAACATCAATACCATTCTGGGAAAACCACTGGGCAGAGGTATTATCACCCATTGCACTCCGACCATCACTCTGCAAATAGGATGTCTCCACATTATAAAAATCTCATTCATGGTGGAGGAGGGTTCTACAGAGGTCATCCTGGGATGCCCGTGGATGGAAAAACATCAACCCATCATCTCCTGGGCCAATGGGAACATCATACAATGGAGTGACTGATGTTTTCAGAACTGCCTTCATAAGGTGCCAACTACAGTTATCTTTCCACAGACCCAAACATCCATCAATGTTAACTCCACATCCATCGCGAGCCCAGAATCCCATCAGGAGGTTGAAGTTCCCCATGAATATTGGGCATTCCAGGATGTCTTTAGCAAGCAGATTGCCACAAAACTTTCATCACACCAGCCATGGAACTGCACCACTGACCTGCTGCCTGGGGCGGTTCTACCTAAAGGAAGGAATTATCCTCTGTCCATCCTGGAGCAAAAGGCTACGGAGGAGTATATCGAGGAAACACTCGCTCAGGGCTTCATCCATCCATCAACTTCCCCTGCTGCATCCAGCTTCTTTGTAGCTAAGAAGAATGGAGGCTTGAAGCCATGTATCGATTATCGAGTATTGAACTCCCAGATGGTGAAGTATCGATATCCACTTCCCCAGGTCCCATCAGCCCTGGTACACCTGCAAGGTGCTCAAATTTTCTCCAAGTTGGACATGCGTAGTGCCTACAACCTCATCCGGATGTGTGAGAGTGACGAATGGAAGATGGCATTTATCACTCCTGCGGGCCACTGTGAATATCTGGATATGCCATGTGGCCTGTTCAACTCATCCTCCATATTTCAGGACTTTATGAATGTGGTGTTCTGGGAGTACCTCCATCGATTTGTCATTGTATATATTGATGACATCTTAATCTACTCCTGGACCATGGCCGACCACCAGCACGTTACACAGGTCCTACAAGAACTGAGAAAGTACTATCTATACCTCAAATTGGAAAAATGTGAATTCCATAAGTCCACCATCTCATTCCTGGGATATCTCATCAACGAACAAGGGATTGAAATGGACAAGGGGAAGGTGAAAGCCATCCGCAATTGGCCAATCCCAACCACCGGGATTAGGGACAGTGCTATCCCAACAGCAGGGGATTCTGTCTAAACTCCATCCATGTGTCTTTTTCTCCAAGAAATTGTCCCTGGCTGAGCCGAACTATGATATTGGTAATTGTGAACTATTGGCCATTTAAATTAGCTCTTAAGGAATGGAGACACTGGCTGGAGGGAGCTAAACATCCATTCGAGGTGATAACAGACTACCGAAATCTGGAATAACTTTGTAAAGCTTGCCAACTCAACCCCAGAGAAGCACGATGGGCTCTATTCTTCGCATGGTTGAACTTCAAGGTAACTTACCGATCAGGTAAAACAAAACTTCAAAGCCGATGCCCTGTCAAGAGTCTACTCACCTGAAGTATGTTCCACACCTCCAGAACCAATTCTCCCTCCAGCCATCATCGCCAGTCCCATCCAATGGTCTCTGGATGACCAAATCAACAAAGCCCTCCAAACTGAACCAGCTCTGCTGGGAGGTCCTGAGGGGAGATATTCTATACCTACTGCCCTGCGCATCCACTTCTTGCACTCCTCTCCAGGCTCTGGACACCCAGCCAGCCAACAAACCCTCTTGCTCCTCCGGCAATGCTACTGTATGACCCAGAACATTGCTCAGTTTGTGAAAGGTTGCCTCATTTGTGCCATCACCAAGAACCCCTATCATTTACCTGAAGGTAAATTGGTACCATTACCTATTCCGAGATGACCGTCTCATATAGGAGTCAATTTTTATGACTGATCTACTGCCATTAGACCACCATACCTGTATACTCATCATTGTGGACAGATTCTCCTAAGCCTACTGTCTTATTCCCCTTAAGGGTCTTCCCTCTGCCATGGAAACTGCTGAAGCCTTGTTTCAACACTTATTCCGTAACTTTGGAATACCAGAAGACATTGTCTCCGATCGGGGACCACAATTCATCTCACATGTCTGGAAGTCCTTTTTTCAGCTGCTGGGGGTCTTGGTCAGCCTCTCTTCAGGATACCATCCACAAACCAATGGCCAAACTGTTCATGTGAGCCTTCTGAAGTCTTGTGAACCACTGGTTTGAGGTAAGCAAGAGGGTTTGGGACTCGGCACACATCCACCTACAGAGGGCAGTTCTGAGACATACGAGCCAGGCTGACGCAAAAAGATCTGCCACTCCCACTTACCATCTGGGACAGAAGGTCTGGCTCTCCACCAGGGACATCTGTCTCTGACTCCCCTGTCACAAGCTGAATTCCTGTCGCATCGGTCCCTTCACTATCCAGCGGCAAGTCAACAAAGTCACTTACCATCTCATCCTACCAGCACAGTACCGTATATCACCCACATTCCACATATCACTACTCAAACCTTATACTAGCCCTCTGTTCCCTTCCTCCATAATATCTGGTGTTGCTGACATGCCTCTTCCAGTAGAATCCAAAGAAGGGTCCATCTACAAGGTGAACATCATCCTGGACTCTCGTAGATGAGCCGGCCGCCTCGATTACCTGGTGTACTCAAGGGGTATGGTCCAGAGGAATGCTTTGGGTATCTCGTGATAATATTCTGGATCCCTCCTTGCTCACAGAGTTCCATCAGAACCATCCGAATCATCCTGCACCCAGGGGCCGAGGTCGCCCACCCCGCCATCCTCTGAGTCTTCAGGAGCAGCCCCTGGAGGAGGGGGTATTGTCATAGAATCAACCAACATCACAACACCAGATCCCATCACTACGCTCACACGATCTCAATCGCCGGAATTGTCTGTAAATATTCATCCAAAACATAGACCTCTATACTGAATCAATAATAAATTGTAAATTTGTTCAGCATTCTGCAACAAATTTTTCGGATTTAAGTCAGAAAGCAAGCAGGATATATTAAAATTGAACGCATGGCTTATGCAGGTGTTTATTATGATACTAAGTGGGACAGTGGGTGCCTGAGCCCTCCCCATGGGCTCTAAAGCCCCACAGATTTACACTGGAAATCTGAAACTTTATTTCAGTTGAAAATTGAACTTTATTTTCACATTACCTTACATAAACCTTGCTCCAGACCAAGAGGGCATCAATCCACTTTATCTGTGTAGTCTGCATCAGGTCAGTAAATACCATGTCTGTTCTTCCTATGTAGAGTAGCATATCAAATTAATGAACGTAGCCTAAAATCCTTTAGTTTAAACGTGCTCGTGTGAATATCCTTTTAGTTCTGTTGTGTTTGTTTTGCTTGAGAAATGGCTTTTTTTCCTCACTGGAATTCCTCCACAACTTATTGTAAAACAACGTTCATAGGCAATGAATACTACATTAAGGCAATTCTACGATAGCGTTCTATGCATGTGTCTTGTGTACTTAAAGCCTGTCAATCAACAATGGAGCGCCACTCTCAGGCTGAACAACGCAACGTCTGACAAAAGTGTTTCGTGTGTACAGCGATTAGAATATACAGAAATGTTAATAATAAACTTTAAAAAAATGTTTATAATAAACCAACGCTAAGGAGCCACTTTAATGCCGTTTCTCATCTCGTGACGCTTTGCAGACTCTGCTGCATGTGTTTTGGAGGAGGCGTGGCTTTGGAGAGCGCTTTGAAGGGAGGGTGGAATATTATACTTTCAAAGTTGTAGCTTGCTATTACTAGCCTCTCTGAAATTTACGGAGAACCGCACATGACATGCAAGAAAAAAAAAAAAAAAAAAAAAAAAAAAAATTAAATCGCGCGCACGATTTAGCCTACTATTTTTTTCCCTGCATGTCATGTCCGGGGCTCAGAAATTGCCTATCCTACGTTTAATTTGCAACCTCAAAATAGCATCGCTGCGCACTGCGTCTCGTTCAAAATTATCGCGTCGACGCTACACTCACTGCATAACATCTTACTGCGTAATTTATGTAAACAAACAGCGTGGTCAACTGCGCGCCAAATTCGAACGCGTGTTGGTTTTGGGGTCAATAACGATTACATTTCAGTCTGTTTACGAAAAAATTGGAATAACTTCAGAAGAATGTAGCGCTCGACTTGTATGGATTATTTTTTGGGCTTGTTACCTTGCTTTCGTCCCACATCTCACTGATGAAACGTCATTTCGGGTTGAAGCGACAGGGTGAGTAAATTTCATAATTTTCTTTTAGTGTGAACTATTCTAGCAATCCACTTTTTATTTCTTTAATTATTTTGTGATTTTTGCAAGAACTTTTTTTTTTATTATTTAAATGTTTATCTTTGCAACACATAAAGTTCAAATAAATTAACAGAACGATAAAAGCGGTATTTTTTTCATAATTAAAAAAATTAACAGACAATCTTTAGATAATGAGTTTTTCTACTTTCACGGGGCGTCACCAAAACGCCCAAGTCTGCATTAATTTAAGCATAAGTGGACGAGTTCCTGTTCAGATGATTTTGCATCAGCGTTTGTATTTTCCCATAAACGCTGTAGTTAATGTTTTTGTTGTTAATATTTATAAGACAGGTAAGCATAAGGACTGTTAACTGACAAAGGCCATGGGCTAGAAGTTGCTGAAGTTGATGCGTAGCCTATTGTATTCATTGAAATGTAGCACAGGTTATTAAACGTCCCTAATAATTCATACAGTTTTATAAGTCATTGGCTGAAAATAGTTCATTTCAGACTGCCTTCTGAAACACTGAGACTTTTTTTTCTCTCTTTTTTTTTTTTTTTTTCTTGTTCTTGTTCTGTTTGGTCTTTAGTGTTATTGTGCATGGGCACAGTTCATGAGATACAGCTGTTTGTAAACAAACTGATGAACATATGTTCCGGAGGAATATTTTATTTTTCCTTCGAGGCACGGCATGTTCCACAGCTGTAGTATCTTCATTCTATTTACAAGCAACATAATGCCTCTTGATAGAGGGTTTTATTGCTCACTTTTATTGTTTTCCTTTTGTTTTGTTTTGAGTGATCTGTGAATTGAATGAAATAATTATTTGTGGCTAGGACATAATCCATGCCATGTTCCTCTGTGGATCTCTGTGGTGCTGTATGCAACACACTTTAGTTTTTGTTAATTTACATTTTTTTTTCTGGAATCAACTTAGTATTTTTCTTGAAGTAGCATTTCCATATTTTGTTTTTCAGTGGCTTCTCTACACTATGTGTTGTTGGGGTCAGGCCCCACCAGATGGTGCTATGGCACAAAATGCATTATTTGAGCATCAGTTTCTGTAAACTAAACTTCTGTTATGTTCCTGCAAAATTCTAGTTGTGAAAGGCTATGAGTTAAAGGGATATTTCATCCAAAAATGAAAATTCTGTCATCATTTACTCGCCCTCAAGTTGTTCCAAACCTGTATGAATTTCTTTCTTCTGCTGAACACAAAAGAAGATAGTCGGTAACCAACAGTTGATGGATCCCATTGACTTACATAGTATTTTTTTTCCCATACTATGGAAGTTAATGGGGCCCATCAAATGTTCGGTTACCTATATTCTTCATAATATCTTCTTTTGCGTTCATCAGAAGAAAGAAATTCATACAGTTTTGGAACAACTTGAGGGTGAGTAAATGATGACAGAATTTTCATTTTTGGGTGAACTATCTATTTATGTTAAGCCATTTTGTAAAGGTGCACTGACTAATTTTTTGGCTTTGAATTTGCCATTCATAATTATTTGGCAATCTATTCACGTGATAGAAAAGTATAACTTTTAATGACGTTAGAAATGATTCTGTGATTATTATTTCATAAAAAATAAAAAAAATGAGGTAATACTAAAAGATATGTTTTTATAGTTTCCGAGAAACATTATTATAAATTCTTTGGAAGTCAACCACAGGTTGGATATTACAATATCAAATTTGTCAAATTTTGGCTGTTCACATAGCTCAAAGAAGAATACTGACTAGCAGCCCATCCTTCAGGATCTTTATCATAGACTTCTTTTCAGATCTGACAAACTGTGGTAGTGCTTTCCATGGCAACAGCAGCCTCAATAGATCCAATTCACCTCTTTTTTTTTCTAACACAAGCCAGACCCCCAGCAGCGAACTTACACTCTTATCCTTACATTTTTGCATGAAGTCCAAATAAATCAGCTCTGTGGATATTGGCCAGGGAGAGAGTCCTGTCTTGCATTATAAACCATGTCCACAAAACACATCTCTTACAGGGTGCAGTTTGTAACAGGACATTTTTTAAAGTGAGCTTTAGTTATTTACGAAAAGCTATATTAATTGAGTGCAAGATCTGCTTGGTCATCCAAAATTTGTTTTGAATACAGAACAAACAAATTTTTTTCTTCTAACTCAAATCAGGGTTTAATGAAAGCATTGTTGCTACTCAAGGTCAACAAACTAAAGTAGTTTCCACCCCTAAATGCCTAGGATTTTTAAATGATGACCAGACTTCCTTTAGGTCCCATATTCAGAATTTGTGTGTTTTGTTGTTTCTGAAACATACTTCAGTGCTGCCCATTTCAGCCTTTTAAATCTTAGTGTGGGATATCTGTGGTGAACATTAGATCATAAAACAACCATCATGAACCTAGGAATTTGCAATGGTATAATGACAAAGATAATAATAATAATTTTAAGTAGGCTCTTTTACTGTGCTGTCACTGAAGTGTGTCATTTATGTGCCACTAATATTACCAAATGGTTATACGTATACACTATATTGCCAAAAATATTGGGACACCCCTCAAAATAATTGAATTCAGATGTTCCAATCACTTCCATGGCCACAAGTGTATAAAATCAAACACCTAGGCATGCAGACTGCTTCTACAAACATTTGTGAAAGAATGTGCCGCTCTCAGGAGCTCAGTAAATTCAAGCGTGGTACCGTGATAGGTTGCCACCTGTGCAATAAGTCCATTCGTTAAATTTCCTCACTACTAAATATTCGTAAAATCACAGAGCTGTGTGCAGAAGTCGCCAACTTTCTGCAAAGTCAATAGCTACAGACCTCCAAACTTCGTGTGGCCTTCAGATTAGCTCAAGAACAGTGCGTAGAGAGCTTCATGGAATGGGTTTCCATGGCTGAGCAGCATCCAAGCCTTACATCACCAAGTGCAATGCAAAGCATCGGATGCAGTGGTGTAAAGCACGACGCCACTGGACTCTAGAGCAGTGGAGACGTGTTCTCTGGAGTGACGAATCACGCTTCTCTGTCTGGCAATCTGATGGATGAGTCTGGGTTTGGCGGTTGCCAGGTGAACAGTACTTGCCTGACTGCATTGTGCCAAGTGTAAAGTTTGTTGGAGGGGGGATTATGGTGTGGGGTTGTTTTTCAGGGGTTGGGCTCGGCCCCTTAGTTCCAGTGAAAGGAACTCTTAATGCTTCAGCATACCAAGACATTTTGGGCAATTTCATGCTCCCAACTTTGTGGGAACAGTTTGGGGATGGCCCCTTCCTGTTCCAACATGACTGCGCACCAGTGCACAAAGCAAGGTCCATAAAGACATGGATGAGCGAGTTTGGTGTGGAGGAACTTGACTGGCCTGGACAGAGTCCTGACCTCAACCCGATAGAACAACTTTGGGATAAATTAGAGCGGAGACTGCGAGCCAGGCCTTCTCATCCAACATCAGTGCCTGACCTCACAAATGCGCTTGTAGAAGAATGATCAAAAATTCCCATAAACACACTCCTAAACCTTGTGGAAAGCCTTCCCAGGAGAGTTGAGGCTGTTATAGCTGCAAAGGGTGGGCCAACTCCATATTAAACCCTACAGATTAAGAATCGGATGTCATTAAAGTTCATGTGCATGTAAAGGCAGGCGTCCCAAAACATTTGGCAATATAGTGTATATGTTGTCACAATATTAAGATGAGATAAGAAAAAGTACTTGGCAGTATTGTCAAAAGTACTGATTTCGGTACCAAGTCGATACTGAAATTTTAAAAAAGTGACAATACCAGCATTTCCCTCTAGCTTTTTCAAAGTCCACTATTTGAGCGGATTCTGACTAACTTAACCTCCTCTGATTGGCCATTGTGTTCATGCACTCAACAGATATGTCTGTGATTGGCTACAATAAACAACGCTTCAAAAAATGTTGTAAATAGACACCTTTGATGCTCTTCTTAACCGAGCGCTTACACAGATACACACGGCAGCGTTTGAAAGCAGTCATCTATAAGTAGATATATTAGGGATCCGCTGATAGACGCCTGCTTTCAAACGCTCCCGTGTGTATGTGAAAGCGCTCGGTGAAGATGTCTATGTTTAACAAGTTATGAAGTAGCTTTAAGCTGTAATACATACGTCTCAGTATATATTGGTTAAGCTTTTTAGATGTGATCTGGCCCACGCAGAACTCTAGACCCTCTTGCTCTATTGTGAAATTCAACTTTTTTTTTTTTTCTTTTCTTTTCCTTTTTTCTTTTTTTTTTTTGCACTGGGGTACAGTCTAGTAGAAAAAAGGGCAGGAATGCCATTTCTCACAAGTCATTTGGAGAGGCTTCCTCAAGGACCCTTTGGGGAGTCATACCACTCTCATGACCTACCATGACTTTCTTTGGACCTGATTGTTTCTCAAGAAAAATGTCAGTTGTTTGGCTACAGCATCCTGCTCCTCAAATATAAAGCTGTTTTTTTTCTCTCAATCATAAGGACTAATGCACTCTGAAAATTCTTAACTGACCTTTAAAGATGGATGTAGTTACTGGGTTGATTACACTTTTACCTATATAGGTTATGCAGCTGATGCTGTTTATAATTATAAGTGTTTAACATTATTTGTAGGTCATATGGGTCATCTGTCTATCCAGACATTATAAATACTTTTTAATTGACATATTTAGTCTAAATAGATCCATCAAGACATCAGTGTTTGCAGTGCAACCTAATATTACCATTTTAATTCAAAACCTGCTGCAGAAAATTTCTGTTTGTGTAAATGACCTGCAATATCGTGTCTGTATCTCATAGTTCAAAAATTGATTAGATCTGCTTTTGCTCTGAGAGAACAGAACTCCAGAACCTGGTGAAACTCTTATTAGTCACAAAAGTGTATTTTGAAATTGAGCGCAGGCTGCGAAAGAAAAAAGGGCCTTTAGGTTGAATTCTGTACTGCATGAGTTATGAGTGTGGATGAAAGATGGGCATAGGTGGTGATGTCGGCATCCCACATATGGAGACCGGTCACGAGTCACTGGTGCCTCTTTGCGGTTACTACTTCGGTCAAATGCCAGACAGTGTGTCATGCATAATGATGTTGGTGTATGATGGATAGTAACCCTCACTTACATCTAAAGTGCAATTGCCCATGATAAACCGCAGTTAAATATGTTTTTATGCTAGCCATTTGTGAACTGGAAAATGAACAATGACATTCCGTATGTCATAAGTATACAATAAATTGTTCTGTGTATGGGGATGCAGGGAACATCTCTTTTTTCATCTTGTCTTCTTATTGTCACTCTGCAAAATTACAGAGTTAATTAAAACATTAAATCAGTATTTTTGTCAGTATTTTTTTGTTATAAAAATATATTGATGTCCATAGAGCGATACATTTACTTGTGAAGCAAAATTGTTTCAAGATTAAGATTATGTGCAAGATAAATGTAAATGTTTTCTTTGTTATCTTGAATTACATAAAGTTGTTTTTCTCCTTACCACACTGGCAAACATTTTTTTTTTTATTTAATTATTACATTTCTTATGTTTGGAGTACCCTGCATATGAAGCATGAATAAATTAATAATTATTACAGTCTTGTTTTTTATTTTATTTGGGGTCAAATTTGCCCCAAACAGAAGGAACATTTCTGAAAAGTGCCAGCCTATTGGTATCTAAACATAAAAGCAGAACATGAGGGTTAATGATAAATAGCAGTCCACTGCTTAATGATCTCTGAAAAGACATCCTTGACTCCCACTTCCCACAGAAGTTAAATAAAGTGCTCTGCTGTTGACATGTCTCAGTATGGGGTTGTGAGGTCCACATTAGAGGATATCTCACTGATAGCAGCCTCAAAAGCCCTGGTCTCTGTCACTGTTGTTTCTGGGGACAACGCTCTGACCCGCTGAGAACTGAGAATGGAATCTGTGAGACAGAGGATTGATGTGTTTTTTTCAGGGCTATTATGTCCTCTGAGTTTTTTTTTAATGGATTGTTTTTCTTCCATGATATTAATTGCATTTCACATGTTCTTTGATGGGAAAAAAAAAAAGAAAACTGTGAACGATCCCATAATCATTAAGGAATTATTCATAATTAGAGCTCATATCAGCAGGGTCCCCTAAAGGACTATTAGGGACTGGTATTCGCTCGCACACATTGACAAATTAACTGCTGGCAGTCTACTTAAGCTAGGCTACCACCATGACATTTCCCATACATTCAATTCTGTTCAGCGGTGCCAACAAAAACTTTGCCTATCTTCCACAGACAACACATAACAGTGGAAATTGTACTGATTTAGAGCTAAATGGCACTGGCCATAGGTCTATGGTGAGATTTTTGTGTGTGTGTGTGTGTGTGTGTGTGTGTGTGTGTGTGTGTGTGTGTGTGTGTGTGTGACCATGCCACTGAGCCCGGGAGTGCACATGGAGTTCCTCTGGGAAACCTCCTGCATGAATTTCTCAAATCATCAGAAGCACTTCCTGGACAGTATCAAGAGAGAAGAGTTTAAAATTATGCTTAATGTTTTAAGGCCAGTTTTTGCTTGTCTGACTGATCTAGAGTGTGTGGGCAGGATTTGTCAAGCCATATCAAATGGCATTTATTTAAAGAACCCACATGATCATTAAAAATGCCATTAGAAAATGACATTTTCAGTTTCCACTGCCAAAAATGCTTTTCCTTGGATCTGATTAAAGAAGCTGTGGAAAAGCAGGATTACATTTTCTGGAGGAAGTATATTGTAGTACTGTAAATACACACTCATTTGTTTTTCTTGTGGTAGTAATGATATTCTGGCATGGACTCTACAAGACCCCTTAAGGTGTTCTGTGGTATCTGGCACCAAGATGTTGGCAGTAGATCCTTCAAGTCCTGTAGGGTGCATCACGCTCCATGGTGCCATCACTTCCCGAGCTAAATGGCACACACGTACACGGCCATTCACGTGATGTAAAAGTAAATGGGACTCATCGGACCAGGCTACCTTCCTCCACTGCTCCAAGGTCCACTTCCGATGCCTTTGTGCCCATTGTAGCCTGCAGTTTCGACGGTAGACAGGGATCCTCATAGGCACTCTGATTGGTCTATGGCTTTGCATCGCCATACAGAGTGTGATGCACTGTGTGTTGTGACACATTTCTCCCATAACAACCATTAAAATTTTCTGTGACTTATGCCACAGTAGACCTTCTGTTGGCTCGGACCAGATGGGATAGCCTTCATTGCCCTCGTGCATCGATGAGTTTTGGGTGTCCAACACCCTGTCACCGGTTTGTGGTTTGTCCGTCCTCGCACCAGGCCTTGCCATTTAAGAGATACTCTGACCTAGTCCCCTTACCATAACAATTTGGCCCTTGTTAAAGTAGCTCAGATCATTATTCTTGACCATTTCTCCTGCATCCAACACGTTGATGACGAGATCTGATAGTTTGCTTTACCATCTAATCTACCCAGTCCTTAAAATTCGCTTCACCTGTGATTGGTTATAATATTTTGGCTCATCAATAGGCATAATGTAAAATTTAAGAAAAATATAAATTAAATATGTTATATTCTATGAAATAGGCTTTACTATTTTACTAGGCTTTAAATGGCTTTACTTCATTACCTCAATAATGAGGGGAGGTCCACAGCCTGAGACTTTAAAAACCCCGGTTAAGGGCCGTTTACATGACATGGTTTTCAAATAAAAACAGAAAACTTTTTATGTGCTTTGGCTGTTCATTTACACAACAACGCTGTTTTGGGGGCCTGAAAATGCAAACTTCTGAAAGCGGGCTTCAAAGCGTACGTTCTTATCTCAGTGTAAACTACAAAAACAATATCTATTGTTCATTTTTAACATGGCTCCTCTTGAAAAGAAAACTAAAAAATGACGATGTGTGGAGCAAGTGGTGGTTTGTTGTTGTCTCAGTAATTGTGTCATCAGGTTCGGCACTTCTATTGGTTTTTGATTTAATGGTCATTGTAGGAGAAATCACACTGCAGGACTGTGTGTCAAATTTTATGACACTGCCAGAATTTTGTAAAATTTGATCACAATGGTCATTAATTGGCTCTCTGTGAACATGTCAAACTAACAATCAAAGACTTCATATTTTAGCCTAGGATTTTGGCCGAGGAATATTTTAGGATTCACAATTTTTGTCTCTTACAGCCAAATCTTGGTCAAAATCGGACATTGTGAACCCGGCTTTAGTCAAATTAATGGCGACGGAAAGCAGTGGCATGCAGACCTCCCTGAAAGATAACAGCCGCTAGGTACTAATTTGCCAGGCGATGAATGAATCGTCTGTAAATCCTGAATACAAGTAGAGAGGTTAATACAGCTGTACTGCATAGCATTAATCAGATGCTGTCACTTAAAGATGCTTTCCAGACCTATGTGAGAAAAGAAGGAACGGCTATTTAAGGTATGCAGCTTCATAGAAGTCTTCAACCAGTAAATAAGATGCTAGCTATTTGATCCTCTTGAACTATCATTCAATGAATGTGATTTGAATTATTTAGTTATACTTAAAGTAACTATGGTTGCGCACACAGCTTTTGGCAGCTTTTCGTATCTGTCAAATAATCTAAGCAAAACTTGACAGCCACCTCAGGACAATGACAGCTGAAATGGATAAATCAGGTTTTCGTATACAAAAAATTAAAGAGTGCAAGCTATTGTGCTTACAAGAACGTATTGACATCTTTTGTCAGAGCTGTGATGTAACCAGGAATTTTTTATGAGCTACTGTCAGTGTCTTTAGGTTTTTTTTAAATTGTTAAGCCACATTTAACTGCAACTTTAAGCTGTAACATATTTCACATTTTATTTATTTATTTATTTATTTTTTTAGCTTGAGTTCCACTTATGATATTTTGTTTATTCCAAAACAGTCATAATTTAGGTTTTTCATGATCGCCTAGGGTGGCAGGGTTTTCTAGGCTGTCACATGGTGCGGCCTCTGTACACATCAGGGTCCAGTTGCATAAACATAGCCGTTATGTTAAAGGGTTAGTTCACCCAAAAATTAAAATTCTGTCATTTATTACTCACCCTCATACCGTTCCACACCCGTAAGACCTTCGTTAATCTTCGGAACGCAAATTGAGATATTTTTGTTGAAATCCGATGGCTCCGTGAGGCCTACATAGGGAGCAATGACATTTCCTCTCTCAAGATCCATAAAGGTACTAAAAACATATTTAAATCAGTTCATGTGAGTACAGTGGTTCAATATTAATATTATAAAGCGACGAGAATATTTTTGGTGCGCCAAAAAAAACCAAAATAACAACTTATAGTGATGGCCGATTTCAAAACACTGCTTCAGGAAGCTTCGGAGCATAATGAATCAGCGTACCGAATCAGCGGTTCGGAGCGCCAAAGTCACATGATTTCAGCAGTTTGGTGGTTTGACACGTGATCCGAATCATGATTCGATACGCTGATTCATTATGCTCCGAAGCTTCATGAAGCAGTGTTTTGAAATCGACCATCACTAAATAAGTCGTTATTTTCTTTTTTTGGCGCACCAAAAATATTCTTGTCGCTTTATAATATTAATATTGAACCACTGTACTGACATGAACTGATTTAAATATGTTTTTAGTACCTTTATGGATGTTGAGAGAGGAAATGTCATTGCTCCCTATGTAGGCCTCACTGAGCCGTCGGATTTCAACAAAAATATCTCAATTTGTGTTCCGAACATGAACGAAGGTCTTACAGATGTGGAACGGCATGAGGGTGAGTAATAAATGACATTATTTTCATTTTTGGGCGAACTAACCCTTTAAGACAGTGTCTTAAGATGTAGTATGACCCACTAACAGTTAGTCAAGAGACAGTCAGTCTTACTTTTTGGCAATAAAAATCAGGCCAATCTACGTTTTTATGTTACTGACTTTAAAGATTGTTCATAACTTCATTAAAAGACAAAAATTTGATGACAAACTTATAAGACTAGTCTTAGTGGTTTATGCCACAGATGCACATTTCTCTATCATTCTGTGGCAGTTTTACAGGCTTGTGCCCGTTTTATGGTTTGCTTGCCTCTTTCATTTAAGCTGAGTTGTGACAAAGTGGGTTTTCCTGAGCAGCTTATGATGTTTGAGCTCTTTTAGTGCACCATGTGCAGCCAGGACTGTCACTGCTTAGCCATTTGGAAATTTAAAAGATAAAGGATAAATGATACTTTGATACTTAAAAAAAAAAAAAAATAGGACCCTTTGATTAGTTTAAACATTAGGAAATAACTGACATGAGAAGGCAGATGTCTTGACACAAAAACATGAGGCTAAAAAGGGAAAACCCTATTAACTTAAGTTGTTTTCATGTCTGCTATAACAGCCACTTCAGTTCTGTTTACATTGTTTCAGTCTGTTAAGAATAGTATCATAGTAAGTCATGTTAAAGTCAACCTAATTTAAGGCAACAGTAACTTAAAAAAAAAAAAAAAAAAGGATAAAGGGAACATTTGCCCACATGTTCTCAGCTCCTGAAGGGAACCATCTGTTATTAACTCAATAAAGTCTATCAACGGTAATATTCCAGATTGAAAAAAGTGACCAGTGTGTATTTGAGGTTAAGAGGTTCAATTTCTTGAATAAACCAGGAAAAGATTAATGATTGTATTAAAGTCAGAGTTATGGTGTGAAACATCCACGTGTGGTCTGGAGATAAGACAGGATGTATGATTGCTTAGATCAAACGTGTTCTTTGCAAGATTATACTGCCATAGTGAAAGCAGTAGTGGTCAGCATTGGTCTGGGAGTTCTGTTTGTTCATAGGGCTCTAAAAGCGTAATCTATGCTGCCATCTCCTGGTGTAAGTAGGTTGTAATTTTGTTGATGCAATTGCATGTACAGTATATGGCTATAACAACAATACATTTATATTTGCCATTATAGTTCCATTTATTGAGTTTGATGCAGAAGTTAAAAGGTGACGGAAAATGTGAGCAATTTTAAATCACTTAAATAAATCATAAAATCCACTGTTTATGAAAAAAGAACACACACATAATGTTGCTGCTGTTATACTAAGTAATAGTTTTAATAATTAATAATTGTTTTCTTTCACATTATGAATAATGTGCCTTTAAAGCAGATTGATCAGCGGTAACTCAATAATAGTTTGCAATCCAATTCTTCAATGATACTTTTCATTACATACAGTATATTAAAGATGCTGTTATAAATTGTTATAATTTGGCCTGCCTTGTTGCAGCCATGATAAAAATCATGCATAAGCACTGCTTGAACCTAAGTATAATTGAATTAATTTGTATATATATATATATAGAGAGAGAGAGAGAGAGAGAGATTAATTTAATAATTTTGAAGTAGGTCTGGACGATTAATCAAAAAGTAATTGAAACCGACTCTAAATGACGTCATTTTCCCATGTTGTTTATTTTGTTTTTTTTAATCCTGATAACACTTTCCCCTTAAAAACATACTACCGCGTGTGTAGTCATGTGTCTCCGCCCCATCCAGTCAGCAGCATGGAAGCAACACGGATGCAAACTCAAACGTCGAGTCAACACACACAGACATAGATCACTTTCCCTCACGAAAGTTTGTCAATTGTATGTGTTTGAAGGCTTGCCAGTTTGAACATTCAAGTGATTTTGCACCATTCAAGAACAACAATATGGAAAACAGCGCACTTCGTGCTGTTTTCTGTGTCTCTGACAATGCGCGAGCCCTGAAGCCAGATCACTTTCACTTGCGTCTTCTCTAAACTTTGTCAACTGTATGTTTTTTAAGTCTTGCCAGTTTAGACAAACGATCAAGCTATTTTAGACCATCAGATGTGTATCATTATATTGAGCTACTGCGCTGATGCATTGTGGCACACGAACATCACGTGAAGATTGCGTGCACAGAGAGGAGTGCAGAAATTCGTTGCCAAAACTGTGATTTATCACTAAAGTATCTTTGAAATGCAAAAGATATAGCATATATTTTTTTACTTTTGAAGTTACTACTTACAACCCACAGCTTCACAATTAATAGAGAGACGGTATGACTACTTCACAAACGCAATCTCATTAATGCATTCAAATAAATGTACTGGTACTGTGCTAATTTATCTGTATCTGATTTACAAAGAGCAGACATATGTAAGAAATGTTATGAACCATAGATAAAATAACTGCTGAAAGGTGCTGAATATCCCATCTTTAATAGTCAAGCATGTTTGCAGTACAACCCTTGTCAGTAAACTATGAGGGTAAAAAAAAAAAAAAACCCAGAAAAAACAAAAAACAAAATCAAAATAATCATTCATTAATTATAATCGAGGTAAAATGTTCAATTAATCGAGATTTTGATTTTAGATCATATCGTCCAGCCCTATTTTGAAGTCAGTTTGCACAAATTTAGTGTGTTTGATACTTTCCTTTGATCTCGACAATATGCATCATGAAATCCTAAAACACATTTGAGGTGTTAACGTCTCACATTATTCAAGAGAGGGGGAACGTTCTCCTAATTTCCTTCAATTGCTACGCCACACTGCCTGATACAGCACGCACACACATCGGAGAGTTCAAAAACAAAATAAATCACTCAGAAGTCTGGAGAGCAGTTTGTAAGTTAAGCATCATTCACTGTGCGAATCACAGTCCAAATCCTAACCATTTTTTTAACTAACGCTGCAAACATGAAACAGCATAGTTTTGGTGCAATAGTACACACATTCAGTCACTAAATAAAATATATTTATGGAACTAACAGCTTTGTTACAGTGGTATGCCTGATCATGGACACAGTGGTTTATTAATTAACAGAAGACAATGAAACTGTCATGCTACAAGTTTTGTTTAATCAATGTGTCATCTGTTCGACCTTTTAAACCCTTTTCATCAGTTGTCCTTCCTTTTAGAGGCCAATAGCTCTAAAATGTTAAAATACTAATTTGTTGATAGTTGTGCCATTTATCTAATATTTGTCCATGATAGTTGTTAGTATTATGCCTCTTATGATAAAGCAGATATTTTGTTGAGAGTTTAGTCATATTTAAAAAAAAAAAAAAAAAAAAAAAAAAATACAGAAACATGTTCACACATGTGCTATGACTGATATAGAGCAAAGCCTCCACTCACGCTGTAGTGTCCATCTCTGAATGTGTTGTTGCTCTGGAAGTGAGTGAGTTGTTGGTCTCCTTCCCTCTTCCCATTTTCTGCCCTCCCACCTTTTCACAGCTTTTCACACTCATTTCTTGAATATTTTTCAAAATCGAGTTGTGATAGACTTCTGCTGGAATAGGGATGTTTCATAACCCTTTAACATGGCTTAATTTCTCAGTTTTATTTTACTTTATTTTAATTCCACCCTTGTATGTTACTCTACAGATTTCTGTAGTTTTTATTACCTGAGACAATGTTTTCTATCATCTTCATTTACAGTCATCTCTACTCTGAGAAGAGAGCTACTGCTTTGTGTCTTGAGGGTTAGTATAGTGCATGTACATGCTTATGAATGCTTATGACTTTCTCATTTTCCTCCACTTCTGCACCATTTGCTTCATAATTTCTGCAGCAAGTGAAAGGGATTGCTTATTAGACGCCTCCACTAATCAGACCCTAATGGACACAAAGACACTTTGCCAGCAAGTCACAACTTCAGGAAAGGGACATTGATTTTAATTGAATGCAGAAACCTTCCATTTGATTCTGCAGTTAATTTTCACAGCGGGAAACACAGAAGGGCATACACAGTGCTTGGTTAATTCAATTTGCTTCATAGATTCAAGATTCCACTTTTTGGGCACGTGCAAGAAGGACACATAAAGTCATTCTTTTGTTCATTCTTTTGTTTGTAAATTTTTAAAAAGGCAAATGTGAAAATGTATGTAGTGACAAACGGTTTCATTTATTGGCTGATATTTAAGGTGTGTGTGTTGTTGCTGTTTTTTTTTTTTTTTTAATAGTTCTTGGTCATCTCACCTATTTTTACATTTAAACTAAGTACTGTGATCTAACACTCACTTCAAGTTAACCTTTAAAACACTAATCTTTATCTAAAAAATATATTTATTTTTAATAATGTACATTTTATAATGTAATGTGCAATATTTTGATTGCTAAATATGCATTTAGTATTTAAAATGATTGATTTCAGTTTTTAGTGTTTCATTTTTAGTTTTCGATAAAATAGATAAAATAGAATTTATTGATTATTGACCGTAACAAAAAATAGTTAAATTATGAAATTGGTCAGAATTTAATATCTGTAACAATGCTATCATTGTTGATATACATGTGATGAGAACTTGTTTATTCAAAAATTCACTTACAAACAGATTCATAATGTAAGCTAATGCTCGACATGCCCATTAAACAGACCAGACCAGGTCTGATTTATAGTATTTATTCCAGAATCCTTTGTGTGATGCATCTACAGCTAATGTAGAGATGACACTGAATAAATACATTTCTTCTTTTTTTCATTATTTTTTATTAGGTTTCCTCACCCCAAATGTATCTTACTGGTGGTGCTGTCATAGCAGCAGTTGTTTGAATTAGGCAATAATGTTGTCCAAAGATAAATGCTCATCTCGGGTGGGCGGCAACCCAGGAATCGTGATGTACCAGTGTGCCCTGATGCCAGAAGAGCAGGAGGAGAGCTCAGCGCCCTGCTGCTCACTCTTAGGACCAGGCTTTGGTGCGGCACCATCGAAAAGCTACGGTTGGCTTACCACCCTGTTTTTCCGGGGTTAAGGATTTGTCCACTAACTCGTTGGCTCATGCTGCCTTGTGTTTAATCATCAATAGTCTGTGCCCAGTCATATTCAGGATTATTTTGTTCCAATGCATTATCATCATAAGCATTAGAGCTTTTGTACTGTATGTTATCTAGTTATTATGAAAGTGGGCCAGCAATCAGAAATCTTTTTGTGTTCGAAGAATAATCTGTAGTTTGAAACAAGGCTTGTAGTTTGAACACTTTATTCAGCAAATTTGATGGCGGCAACATAACGCAGCAATAAATGCTTATTGCCTTTTTACAATTTCAATTGTTCAAATTGTTACCTTGCTAAAGTTATTGCCATTATGCCTGTACTGTCATTCTTACAGCTCACAATAATTAAATTCAAAATAACAGACTGAGAGAGAGAAATAGCACCTTGTTTCATTCATGAAGGGCATTTGCAGTTTACTGAACTGATTGTTCACGAAAAAATGGCGAGGTTGATTGAAAAATACTTATCTGCCGAGTCCAATAGCGCTTGTTTACCTGCCAATTTGCATTCTCGCAAGCTGTGATGGGAGTTGCTAAATGTCCCTCTTGTGCAGTAATTTGTCTGTCATTTAGTATTAGTTCATTTGTCAGATTTGACCATGGTGGACATTTTCAGGAGCTATTGTGCAGCACACATTTATTTTACTTTTTATTCAGCGAGTTATATTTGTGTGTCAGAATGGATGTCAGAGTAGTAGTTGTTTAAAGAAGCGTTTCATTTTGCATTGTAATTGCAATATAGTTCTTTGAATCGTGATGTTGTGCACTGTTTTCTTTTCATATTTTTTTTTTGGTTATTTCAAACATACATCTACAAACACACCTGCAGTCTTCTGTATAAAGGAATGTATGTATTGAGCTGCTTCAACGTTTGCTCTCTTAATTTTTTTTTTTTTTTTTTTTTTCCCTCTCACTGCAATTGATCTTGTGCACTCTCTGCATCTTGAGTTTCTACATGCGTGACGGATCAATCTGGTCACGCCTGTCAGTTTGCAGCTTAGCAAAATCATGAAACCTTTCACTGAAGATGAAGGCGGATTGAATATTCACTCGACGGGCACGGCATCAACGGCTCTTCCTCTTCCTCTTATTGCTAGGAAATACTCGCATGAAAACCGGAACGGCCTGACAAGAACACACGTTCTACCCTTTGAGCAGCCTCCTCCCGTGTCATGCCAGTCAAGCCGTGAGAGTTGAGATGGAGAGTGGGGCCTGATCAGACCTGTTTTACAAGTCTTATGGCAGTGCTGGCGGATCCGCACCGCAGCACCATTCTCTGCTCCCACAGCGCCCGTCAGGATGGACCGATGCTGGAGAGAGCCATCTTTTCTCTACTGTTCAGGCATTTAACAAACAGGCTCCAGAGACTTGCATCATAGCTCTGCTTTTGAAAGCGCTCTGCTAGTTTCACCTCTGGAGAGGCACTTGCTTTAAGTTTTTGAAGAAGTCTGTTTGAAAATTCGAAAAGATGTAAAAACAGCTCACTGCATGAATGTATTAAGACAGGTTTAATTTATTTTTGTGTATATTTTAAGAGGTTACAGGTACTGCTTACAGAGGCATTGTAGAATGTCAGTGCTGAGCCTATTTTTTCCCCTGTGTGTAGCACAGAGAACACATTAAAATTCACTATAAACCTATTTATCAACACAGTCTGTTACAATATAGACTTCCATGAAGTCATAAATGCTTAAAAAAAAACTACATATATATATATTTATTCATTTAGCAGATGCTCAAATAATATGTCTGGGGTGATGTATCCATATTCCTTTTGATGAAGATTAAATTACCATGTTATATTTCTTGGCAGTCAAGTTTGTTGTAGGACTCTCATTTTTACTAACTTCCAATAACCATTTAATTTAAAAATATTCTAATATAAATTAATACTCCACATTGAATGTTTAATACTTTACATTCAATGTTTACATGTTTTATTTAGTATGAAGGAACTAAATTAGGAATTTAAAAAATACTCTCATATAAATGTATGCTCCATTTACACTCAAAAAAATAGCTCTTTGGCTGAACATGATTCAATCATGGACAGTGGTTCCACGTGATTGAAACAAGTAAAACCAAAAACGATAAACTGTGTACAACTAACTAGAATCAATTGTGTTCATTTAACTTGAATGAATGGTTTTAGTTTAACTTAAATAAATGGTTTTCATTTAAATTGACATTCAAATAATCATACGTTTAATGCTTCCTGTAACGTAACAAACTATAATGAACTTTTCTTTACACATGTCATGTTTGGTGTTGGCAGTTCAGAAGTGATACTGGTTTCATTCAGAGTTCTACCATAACGGTTGCTTCATTATTAAAGCAATTTTAATTTTTGTTAGCAAGTCCTCAACCCAATCACAAGCCCCACACTTCATGGTAACCCCTAAAACCACTAACATAACAGAAACTTTTAAATAAAAAGTCTCTCCATTTTCTCATCTTGTTTAAAAATGCATACAAAAAACACTTTATTTCTCAATTCAGCCCCTTTGCGAAGCATGATGGAAAGTGAAAGTCCTGTTTGATTGAGTTACTTGATTAAACATGTTATTTCAAAATGAAAACATCAAGTTAAGTCAAAGAGTAACCGTTTCAAATTAATTTAACATGAAGCAATCACATTTGAACCAGAAACCTGATAAAATGGTGTTAAATCAAAATGAATTGTTTAAATAAAGTGAACAGCATCAAAAAATCATTTTTTGAGTGTACATTTAATGTTTACATAGTTTTTAGAACATAATTTTTTATGTTAGTTGGTTTTAATAAATTAGTATCTTAAGATTAAATTTAGTATGCATTTAATTTAAGCAATTTAATTGCTTAGAAATTGACTACTTTAATACACTAATACACGTTTAAGTTTTTTTTTTTTTTTTTTTTTTTTTTTTTTTTTTTTTGATGAGAACAAGCTCAAGGGAGTGAAGAGATGCTGCCTCACCCTGAAACTTCATCATCTGATGTCACAGTTAAACAGTATTACATTAGAAAAACAAATCGTGTTTTGTTTTATTATTGTGCTGTAGATTTTCTCTTCTGAATTTTGAGGCACCATTGCCTTCTTGGACAAAACACCCTATAGGCTAAATACTGCAGTAGGGTGTCTGCAAAACCTGTGCTGGAATCCTCAGAAAATTATGTGACCCACAGTTCAAGCCCATAGGGCTTGTGCAGGTGAATCTAAAAGCATCAAATTACTGTATAAGAACTTTGCTGGCACAAACATTAAACATCATGCCATTACAGCAAAGGTCACCGGGTGTGAAACAAGCCAAATAAACAGAATGGGGCTGTTGACAAAAGCTGACCATAGACTACAGTTTACTAGTTTTTACAGACTTCTCATAAAATCCACCACATGCTCCCATCTATGGGGGAAAGGCCTGGTGTAATATGCATTATGCATGAGTGGCGCCTCTAAAGACAGCTCATTGTGTTCTGAGGGGAGTGGTGGTCCTGTGCTTTACTGTATGTTTATTGTACAGACAGATTTGAGTGTAGTAAAATAAAATATGTGGGCAGGTGAAGGTGATGAAATATGCAGATTAAATGTTCATGCTAACAGCATGTACTCGGATATCACAATATTATTAAAGCATTTCAGAATATTGAATCAATGCCGTTTACATTCTGCTGTTGCTTTATTTTTATGCTTGCTTTTACCTTTCTTTTTCATATCTTTCACTGTTATTTGCTAAAATAATCAGAGGAGAAAAAAACCTTGTTAAATAACAGCGGTAGCTTTGTGAATTTACATTTAAGTGCGGATAATTATGATAAGTGAGAACGAAGAGACATTTTTCGCTTGACTCTTCCTTTTGACGCCTGTAGTAGGTGGTAATAAGTGGCTGAAGACTGTAGCCCTGTGGACCATGTCTTCTCTGTCTTGTTATCCCAGCTCTAAATCTCTAGTATGTTGGCAGTCCAGGAGATGTGTATTCCCAAACACGCTCCCTAACTACCTCCCCCAATGGTAACCATCATCATGGCACACTCTCTCAAGTACTCCTACCCACACACGCTCGCACACACACAGCCTGTCGGCTATATTTAGTAAGACTAATTGGGTATGTTGGAAATCACCGTCGACCACGAGTGACACCGATGAAGTTAAAATGATTCTCGGGTGCATTGTTTTATTTTTGTTTTATTATGTTGTGTTTTTTTTTTTCTTTCTCATTCTTTGTTGTGGATGTTTTGCTGCATGGGAAAGTTAGAGCAAATGCAGCAGCGGTTTATGTGACAGCTCATTTGAAGAAAAAAGGTGTGAGAAACTGAAGAAGAGATGAAACGATGTTTCTATAAATGACTTGCTTGTCCTTTTTTATCAAGAGGGCCCTGGGCAGCTTCAGTCCCATAAGGTGTCAGACAGGAGCGTCTCGCTCTTCATGTCGGAAATAAGTGACTTGTCACCAGGGAGGTAAACAAGCACAGCATCTCTCATGTGTGCGAGCCGCTGATTGTGTTGCGGGTCAACAGGCCGAGACGAAAGCGACTCTGATTGTGAGACCGTGATGTGTCATTGACAGCCATTTGCATGCAGGTCATCCTATTTATTGAGTTGCCCGTTTATCAAATAACTAAAGCGGGCATTGTTATGCCTGTAAAAAACAGATTAGGTTGCTTTATGGTGAATAAATTCTTTTTAGTGATTTGTTTTCTAGGTGTACACAGGCAGCTGCTGTCTTTTAAATCATGTTTTCTTTTTCTGACTAAGCAGCGCAGCAATATGCCAGGGATTTTAATGGGATCTGATGGTATTTTTAGCTTAATGAAATTTGGTAAAGAGTTACACATGCACTGTAAAAAAAGAAGTTGCTGACTTAAATTTTTTTTAAGTACAATCAACTTGGATGTTTAAGTCATTTCAACTTAAATTACATTAAACTGACTTTAAAAAATTAGTTGAATCTTGTATAACAAATTTTTTTTGAACATTTGTTTAACTTATTTTGATGAGTTAAAGCAATATTAAAACATATGTTGTCATAACTTATTGATCATGTGAGTTTTTACAGTGTTTTAAAATGCTTCTATTCTATTTTTTTCACGACTTAGATGTTTAACAAAAAGATTTCTGTAAGTTAAAGGGTTAGTTCACCCAAAAATGAAATTTCTGTCATTAAGTACTCACCCTCATGTTGTTCTAAACTCTTAAGACCTTCGCTATTTTTGTTGTAGCGCTTCCAGGCTCTACATCAGAACGCCGGCTCAGTATTGGCCGACGCTGTTCACGTGAGCAGCAGGACGCATACGTGTGCTGCTGACGCAGGAGCCGGCCAATAATGAGCCGGCGTTCTTACGTAGAACCTGGAAGCGCTGCAATGTAAATAGCATAGGAGAATGACAGGGGAGAGATTAATTTGTCTACTAAAGTCGTTATTTTTGTTTTGTTTTTGCGCATAAATATTCTCGTTGCTTCATACCATTAAGGGTGAAACACTGTAGTCACGTTGACTATTTTAACAATGTTTTTACCACTTTTCTGGAACTTCAATGTGGTAATTTCATTGCTTTCTATGAAGGATAAAAAAAACTCTCGAATTTCATCAAAAATATCTTAATTTGTGTTCCGAAGATGAACGAAGGTCTTACGGGTTTGGAACGACATGAGGGTGAGTGATTAATGACAGAAATTCCATTTTTGGGTGAACTAACCCTTTAAATTGGAAAAATGGGGGGGGGAAAACATGAATTTCAGATTATTATTATTATTAATACATAGCAACTCCAGAAATTTGTATAAAAGCTGATCGTGTTTTCCAGCATGATTTGAGAATGTTCCAAAGAGCATCCTGTACTTCAGTAAAAGCATTTTTAAATGTAAATGATTCTTTTGAACCTGGCTCCATCTTTTTGAAATTGCACTCCTAAATCTTTTTTATTTTTAACAATTTAAATTAAGTTACAGCATTTGAACCATGCCTACAGTGAGCTGTTCCATTCATAAGGCCTAGTGATACAGTCAGGATTAGTGAGCGTATGTGTTCATACATGTTCACCTTAGCATGCAGTTGATTGTATGTGGGTGCACACATTCTTTTCTCCATATGTTAATTCCACAATCCCCCCTGCAGTTTACATGCTGAGGTGTATGTAACCTTTCTCTATCCGGTCATGTGTCTGAGTCTCCTAATAAGTGCTGAGAGGCCTCTCTCTACAGTCATCATGGTGACAAGAGCAAACTTTACCTGTCCACAGAGACTTACTCACACACTCTTTACCTGTCGTAATACCCACAACCTTTTCTGCAATAAGAGCAGGTTTGGAATATGGTTTGCTGATTAGATGAGAGTCTGTTCCTCCAGGCTCCAGGAGAGGGCACGAGAGGACATTCAAAAGTTTGATAAGCATCGGTGGACTCAAGGAATAAAAAAATGTGCCTCGCATTACAATTCATGCACACCCTTTGTTTGGCTTTTAAAAGTAGTTTTAATGGTTTTGCATTTGTGTTGTGTTGCTTTACCCAATCGTTTTATTACTTAAAAAAAAAAAAAAAAATAAATAAATATATATATATATATATATATATATATATATATCTTTGTTTTTTGCCTTTCAATTAAGATAAACATCCTTAAAGTCTTAACATCCTTAAAAAAGATAGATTTACTTGGAGTAAAATTGCATAAGATATTTAGAATTGTTTTATTTTTTAAGCAATACCCTCACAATTTTATTACATTTGTTCAAACCTAGAAAAAAAGATGCATAAATATCTGTTTGACTTACTGTGTTGGCTGTTTTTTGGAAACGGGTACTTTGTAATCGTACTTTGTAAAATTCTATGATGTACTCTGTCAAAGTCAGCTTTTTTTTTCTTTTTTTTTACCATATGTCAAACAACAAATATCAGTGAGAGTGTCCATCAATACAGAAAGAGATATATGATGGGCGACGTACCTTTCCCAACGCAGAAGCTAATGTCAGCAGAGCAGAGATAGCTCATCTTGTCAGCCACTGAATCATAACAGGAAAAAAAAGAAGAAGAATATTTCTATTTTTTACCTGTCCGTGCATTTCTCTAAATAAGATCTTCTCGTTTGGGAGGCAGAGTTGGTGAAAACCAGGCCAAAAAACGTTTTGTGGTTTATTGAATGTTCCGTAAAAGGGTATTGCTTGTAATCAGCAGTATCAGAGAACAAGAATGTCATTGTCTCTTCCCTCATTTCCTGTCCGGTTCAGATGGTCAAAGTCAGGCAAACATTAGATCAACAAGATGTATGGAAATATATGATTACAAAGAGAAGCTGTTACACCGTGGACACCTCCGTAAGTCAGGGCTGATGTTAGTTCTCCTGTTTCATTATTCATCTCACAAATACAATTTTACATCATATTTTATTCACAAGTTCCTCTGCGCTTAAAAACGACACCGTAAAAGTTAATTGCAGTGAAGTTTTTGAAGAACGCTCACAAGGGCAAATGTGTGTTTATGGAAAACGTCTTTGGTCTATTTTTTGCCTATTTTGTCTTTTTTGCAATATTGATCATAATGAAAGATTATCAATGAAATGAGCGTGCCCTTTTAAAATATAGTCTCATCCATCATAAATGCCCTTTATAAGACATTCACAGTGTTTCTCTTTCCTTTGTTCTTTGTGCGTCTCTCTTTCTTTGCTCTTCTTTTGAAAGTGTCTATTTTATCATCATTTGCCCCCCCCCCCCCCCCCCCTTTTTTTTTTTTTTTTTTTTTTAAATGCCCCTCCTCACCATTAGCAATACACTTGACACATCCTGCGTTTGTTATAAGACTGTCTGCAGGCTGTGAAAATGCTAAAGACAATTTTGTTTCTCACTAGTCCTGTGAGATTTGTGAACCGCTGCTGCAAAGAAAAGGACCTCTGGGGTCGAGGCGGACTAATATGTTAACTTATTTGGAGCAATAAATTTATTGCACGTATAACTTTGAATTAGGTGAGCACATGTCTCTTTCTCTCTCTCTCACACACATACACAGGTGGCTGTACATTCACATCAGGGCATGTTTAATAACATCGGGAGACACGCAACTTCTGCCGCTCTCTGCCGTCCTAATTACATTCGTCTTTCTGACTTCTATGAAAGCCTCTCTGAAACTCATTTCACTGGAGACAAGGAAACACGAGCTGGCAGCTTTGACGGAGCTCTCATTTTGTCTGTCTATAAAGGGCCGAGGGGCCTCTTGTTTGAAACAAAGAGCACTAAATTACAGCGTGTCATCACCTCTCTCCAGAAATTCTTGATTGTAGCCAGGGCGGCTGTGAACGTCCAAGGCATTAATGGCAAAAATATATGCCATCAGCTCCCACTGACGAAGCACGGAAGCTACCTGAATAGCCATTTATTGGAATGAAAGGAACTCCATGCCAATGAGTTGTGATTGCTTCCATAATAATGGAATGTTCCTGAATTGTTCTGATTGGCACAGCTATTGGATGCTCATTTAAGTGTGACCAATTACACCCATCATCCTGTCACATTATTTTTTATTTATTTATTTTCACATTTTTCTACCCCAAACTGCCAAATTAATTGGAAAGTTGAGTCCCCTCTTTAAAGTTTCCAAACTTGTTGCAACTTGTAACAATAGCGGGAGTACTTTTGCAGACTTTGATAGCGGCACGCTTCTGCATGACGGCCGATATGGAGAAGTCATCATCCGTCCACTTTGACACTCCACACCATGGCATTAACAGCCACCTAAGCGTGGAAAGAGCCGTGCGCTTTGTGAAGGTTTCCTGTGTGGACAATTGCAGGTCACGGCTCAAAGCTCTTGCGGCCTGACGGTCTGATGAGGGGGGAGTATGCAGTTCTTGTGCACCGTTTACAGAGCATTAGAACTGCTGGGCACTCGCCCGCTTACCTGACAACACCGACTGAGTCTCAAACACTGGGGCGGTGGCTCTGCTGTGCTCAGTAGTATGGAATAAAAATTTTTGCAGCTTACTGCTTGTGGTAGCAGCGCCGAAGTTGCTTTGCTTTGTGTTTCTGAATTTTTTTCTTTCTTTAAAAAAAAAATCAATAATGTATTTTTGCTGTAGTGACATGAATGTTTATTAGATTTGATATCTAATAGAGTGAGGAGAGTGTGACTCCTTATCTCAAGTAAGTGAGAGGGATTATTTATCCCCTTCTCTTTACCTTTTATTCACCCAACTATTCACAATTGTAAAGTAATTTGGATTCTTTGCAGCTTATTGTCGACTGTTTTCCCCCTGCACTTCAATTCATCTTTAATTAAGAAAAAATGTTGAGGCTGAAGGTGAATTGCAGATAATGAGCGGCAAGGTTGGCCTGTTTTTTCCCCTTTCCTTCCGTGCGCCCTGTAAACCGCTCTTTATTTTCGCTGTCAACGGTGGCTGCTCCTCCAGGACAGCTAGAAGCCTAATGAGCTACAGGGGAGACAATAAAAGACTTTCCTCCCTCCCTATCCCTTTCTCTCTCTCTCTCCTGTTTTTCTTACTGTGTCTCTAGGTGTGACAGTGGGCCTTTGCCAGTCACTGGCTAGGAACCTGCTCCTATAAAGGGAAGTTAAGACTAGTTATGAATTTAATCAAACCCTGATTAGATGAGGATTCAACTTCCATTCTTGGAGAACATTTTTATTTAGGTGGGTACAAGAGTTATCAAAAGGGGCAATGATTTTATTATTTTTCTGAGAAAAAGATCCTTGTTGTAAAGTTGAGATTAAAGGGTTAGTTCAACCAAAAATGAAAATTCTGTCATTAATTACTCACCCTCATGTCGTTCCACACCCGTAAGACCTTCGTTCATCTTCGGAACACAAATTAAGATATTTTTCATAAAATCAGATGGCTCAGTGAGGCCTCCATTGCTAGCAAGACAATAACACTTTCAATGCCCAGAAAGCTACTAAAGACATATTTAAAACAGTTCATGTGACAGTTCAACAGCTCATTAAAAGTGGTTCAACCTTAATGTCATGAAGCGACAAGAATACTTTTTGTGCGCCAAAAAAACAAATAACTTTATTCAACAATATCTAGTGATAGGCGATTTCAAAACACTGCTTCATGCAACTGCCAAAGTCACGCCCCCTTTTGGTGAACAATTGAAATTTCGAAACACTTATGACGTAACGAAGCCCGTTTACTGAAATCACATGACTTTGGCAGTTTGATACACGCTCCGAACCACTGATTCGAAACAAAAGATTCGTAAAGCTTCGAAGCTTCATGAAGCAGGTGTTTTGAAATCGTCCTTTAGTAGCTTTCTGGGCATTGAAAGTGTTAATTGTCTTGCTGGCAATGCAGGCCTCACTAAGCCATCAGATTTCAAAAATATCAAAAATATCTTCATTTGTGTTCTGAAGATGAACCAAGGTTATACGGGTTTGGAACGACATGAGGGTGAGTAATTAATGACAGAATTTTCATTTTTGGGTGAACTAACCCTTTAAGGGCAGCTGGTTTCTAAGCTGGTAATTAGTTGGTCCAAACTATATTTTTAACTGGTGCAAGCATGTCAATGAGTTGTTGACCGGTACCCATGTTCCAAAATCCAGCTTGCCCAAGCACCTTAAGCTGGTAAGATCAGCTAGTAGCTTGGATTGGTCCTGGTCCAAGACAGCTAGCAGGTTAAGATGGATTTTCTAGTGAGGTTAGGTATAGAAACGTGACTTTGATTTCATTGTATTTTTTTTTTTAAAGAATGAATTTTTCTTTACATTTAAGGAGAATGTCTTTGATAAGTTAAAAAATAGCATCATCAAGGTCTGGGGAACATGTTTTGGGAACTGTAGTTGCTAGATACATTGACCTTGTTGTAGTGGTAGCATAATGCCAATTAATAGTTACATTCAGCCTTCAAAAATGAACTATAGTGTTTAACAGCAAAGTTTAATTGTATAGGCCTCTGTATCTAGGTGTCCTTTGACTTTCCGATTACTGACTTGTTACCCCTGCCCTTTATCTTAACAGGGTGAAAATCTCAGATCTTGCTTTTTTTTTTTTTTTTTTTCACAAGAAAGTGGGTACTTTAGATATCCTTGTGTTTGATACCTCAGAGCATGCTCCAGGCAAGGTTAGCATCTTGTAAACCTGAATAAAGGGACTAAATGCAGCCTCAAGACTCAATGCCATTGTTGTGTTTTTTTGTTTTGTTTTTATTTTGAAAAGCAAACCATTTTCAGAAATGTTCTCTTGCCCTTTCTACTCATATTGTCTCATATTTACACTCAAGTCTGCTCTTCACTGACATAGTTGTATATAGTAACCAAGTACACTAACTTTTATTAGAAATGATGCCATAACTGTGGGAGAGCTGTAATAAAAAAAAAGAAAAAAAAAAAGTATAAATCAATGTCACATGATAAATTTTTAAATATTTCATGTTTATTTCATCGTTTAAATCATCATTGTTATGTAATTGTTTTTGTAATATATTTTTTTCTTAACAGTAGCCAAACTCAAGTTTCACTTGGATTCACTTAATTTGATTTCACTGACAGTAAAAATATAGGATCCTATGAAATATGAAATATGAAAATTGCAGTTGAATATAATAGTTTAGGCTCTGTTGTTAGTTTTAACCTCTATAGTAATGTACCAAATGAAAGGGTTCCCTGTATAGTTTACAGCATTAGTTTTTTGATTTTTGCTGATACTATCGGTATTGGCAGATGTCATTCTGAATAATTGGCTATCAGTATAAAAAAAAAAATGAATTAATAAAACTTCAACAATTGAATTATTTTTAATCTGTTTTAATACAAATACTAATAAAAAAATAAAAGATATATAAACAACAGTGGTAGTCAAGTGAATGCATAATATGCAATCAAATAAAATGTGAACAATTTCTTTCAATTTTGGCAAACAAAGTGCCACGCAACATAGATTTTCACTTTTTCAAAACGTGGATAAAAAATTGTGATGTGTGATATTCCTTAAAGTAAACTGTATTATTAGTATTATTATTACTTTGAGAAGTACTGTACAATATTCTGCCATAATTTTCAGACTTTTATTTTAGTGTGTTGTAGTGAAGACCTTGGAGTGTTTTTGTGTATATCTGATGATAGTTTTAGCAAATTAAATGTTGAAATGCTCATGAAGTGAACTTATGACTGGACTGGGCAATTCAGTCTATGTTTTTCATAGTGCGCAAATCATATGGCCCTAGAAAATGTGCACAAATTCTCATTCTGTTCCTGCTCTTGAGGAGACTTTGAAGCTAATCACTAACTGAATTGCTAACTGCAGGATCAGGGAGGTTGTGGCAGTCTTGACCTTTTTGGCGATTCAGGTGTCATTCACACAGTAGGAGTTAGAGCAGTCAGGCTTGCCATGTCTGTACGGGAGAGAGAGATGTATGACAAGCTGCAGCCAACGGTGTTAATAAGTGTACGGACGTGGAGATGAGGCTGGGCTTAAACCAGAATGAGTCCTTTGTCTTGCTCTTTCTTTCACTCTGAATGATTACTGGTAGATCTGGCAGGAGAGATGTGGCTGATTGGCTATGTGTATCTGCCTTTGATAAGGACTAGCCGTTTCATAGCCGGAAACTGTTCCTCCAGCCACAATGATTTTGCTCATCTGCCATGTTGGATGCTTGCACAACACAATTTTTTTTTTTTTTTTTTTTTTAAATACATATCTAGTTAAAGTTAGTCATTTCACTTTCATCCAAGTGAAATGACTAAATGCATATGATATACACAACTCACAATCTGTTATTTACTCATCACAAAACTGTGTAAACATTTCTGCTTTTATGTTCTACATAAAAGCAGAAAAAAAGCAAGTGATGGATACAGATTAATTTGGGAACCTGAACTCCATTAAATTGTCCTTGGATAATGGTTGTATAAAGTTAACATCTTATGCACAAATGCCAATAAGTTCACTTCACACCATATTACAATTATATATTATACCATATTGTCACAGTAAATTATCAGAATGTTGTTGGTTGCTTGCAAATGTACAAATGAGGACAGACTGTACAAATGCTGATCAGTTGAGATAATCATGCTGTGGGTGATTTTAAATCTCTAAAGCAGGGGTCTTCAACAGGGGGTCTGTGGCAGTGCTGCATGGGGTCCACCAATTATTGTTTGATCTCATACTAATTTTTGTGATAAATTGAAAAAATTCAAAACTACCATATTAAGACAGCTTTAACCAAAACTACAGTTAAGGAACTAAAATTTAGTTAAATGTTTCATTTGACCCCCCATGTTAAAATGTATAATGAAAATATATTTGACTATGTAAGCATCAGTTATGTCAATATATTAATGTAGTACTGTATGTATTCATTTAATATAAACCAGACTTACAATTCAATGCTCAGTGCCTAATAGGGGCTCCCTGCAATAATCGTTTAGTTGGTTTAGTCTACTGGGATCTAGAGAACATGTAATAAATTAATTATCGATTAATATTTGGAAAGCAAGTGAGCGAAACAGTTGTTTTGAGAACAAGTCTTCAAACTCAAGCAGTGATATAATTATTTGGCTGAATTTGTGCCGAAGCCGTGGGGACGTTGCATAAACAGCTATTTATTACAAAGTACCCAGCATTGATTAGTTGTAAATAATATAAATGATAATCAGTTCATGCATAGAACAATTGATGACTGTAACTACTACAGATTTATTACATTCTAAAGAACCTGTCATACAGTAAATGTTGTTTTAATCTTTAATATAAAAAACCAAATCAATGGCATACAGTACTGTGCTAAAAATTTAAGCAGTTACAAGGTCTTCCACATATTGACCTGAATCAAATATAGGTGAAAAATCCCATAATTCTCTCTCTGTGCTGCTCAATGAATATTTATATAATTGTTCTATATTCTTGTCCAGATAGCACATACTTCCAGCTGTTGAGAATGATTTTTTTTTTCTGGCCATCTCTCTACCTGTGCATTACAGAGCTTAAGGCAGAAAGAGGCTCTGACTGCATTTTATCTATATTCATTCTTTTTCTTTTTTTTCCGTAGAGCCTGTGCTAATGTTTATCCTCAGCTTAACGGCACGGTAATGCCGTGCTGTCAGAAAAGGAGGGCGTGAAAGGGCTCCTTCTCAATGATTTGCTAGAAGAGAAATGCAATTAGTCTACCAGATCCACCACTAACTGCTTCCATCCAAATCTGCAATCCACGGCACACTATGACAACAGCATTATATCCCATGACTACAAATGTGTCCCATGCTCTTCTCCCAGGCTCCATTAGTAATTGTAATGAATGTAATGTATCACAAGTAAGTGCTGGAGGTTAAGACATAAATCCACAAGCTGAAAAAAGAAAGGAAAAAAAAAAAAAAAAGAACAGTAAACATATCGAAGAGAGTGTTGCATGAATAATGCAGCTGCCTGCACTGAAATCAAAGCAATATCCAGTTTGTAAATTTGTGTCAGTGCAAGTCCTTTTAGCCAAAGTCTAGAAATCTGACATGCCATTCCATTTCTGCCTCCTTCACTTCTGAATAAGAAGTACTCTCAGAAAGGATAAAAAAAATAAAAAAAATCATAAATGTTAATGAAACTTCTTGAGTGGAAACTTTTTGTACATTTGGTTTGTCTCATAACCTGCCTGCAGGCAGACAGCTTATTAAAATGACCCCCCACCTTCGCTTGTGACTTTTCCTGACTTGGTCATTGTGTGTGACTTTTCCTTCCCGACTTCATGCCTGTGGCAATGTCATTAATGAAAAGACAGACTTCGGAGAAGAAGAATTTTTTATTCATGTGTGTTGTTTACCAGAAGTTGAAAGGACATAAACTGTGGTTTGTGTAGTGGTGACCGTCGGGCACTCTTTTTTTTTTTAACTCCTTTTGGCTGGTATGAGGTTTAATATCATTGCAGAGATGTTGTTCATAAACAGTGGGTTAGTGTTTTCGTTTATACCAATATTCAAATCAAACTGTGCCGCCCGGAGGCATACACAGTATCATAATGTGCACCCCAGGGCAACTTTGCTTCTCCTACAAGGAAAAATCCATCAATAATTCATAAAATCACTAAAATGACCTTAACAGAAGTGTAGTTATTGGATGCATTTTGTGACGCTAGACCTTCTAAGATTTGACGATAGCGAGGAGTTTGCAGGGATGTTGACATAGTATTGAGCATCTCAGGCATGTTCCTTCACCAGTTCCTAAATTCTGACCATAAATTTATTTCCAATGCTCAGCATTTAGTTAATAGGTATTTGTTTTTCTCTTCAGCACGTGTGGCATGCTTTTTTTTCTGTAAACCTTGGTGCTTGAGATCAGAAAAGAACACTGGAGAACATGCGTAATCCTTTCAGAAGTCAGTGTTTGCAGGTTTTCAGAACAACCAACCAATGATACCATAATCACTCCCCTCTGTGCGAGATAAGAGATCTTATATGACGACATAATGAGCGTGGAACATCACACTGGTTGAGTAAACACTATTCCCAGACCTTGTCAAGCAGTGCAGATGTTTCTGGAACATCCATGTGGCTGCTGATTTAATGACTGGACTTGTTCTAGAGGAGAGGCCCCAGTGTGGCATCTCAGAACTCAGCCTTGGTGACATTTAAGAAAGGTTGAAATAATTACTGGCATGAAAGCCTCCAAATCAGACAAATTTAACCCAGATGTTATGGAAAGGCTAAGTGGGAAATGCCAGCCCCTAATTAAGTGCTTAATCGAAGAGGTGTTGAAACAGATAGGCTAGTTTGATGTCTAAGCTGAAAAGCTCATTAAAGATGTGTCATTTGACCCTTGTTCCTTAATCTCCCTCAAGAATTACACCCCACTGTCCAATGAGGGAAGTAATAAGGCATCCAGTCAGATAAAAGGTACATCAAAATACCACCTCAGTTATGCCACTGCTCATCAAATTAAGCTTCACATTCTGTGAACAAAATGTGTGTGTATGAGAGAAACATTGCTAACTTGAGATGTATCCTTACATGCATACCATCGGTTCCTTCACTGAACAAGAATGAGCATTAGCTCGACCAGTCTGAAGTCGTTCGTTCGTTTGTTCATTCATTCATGAATGACAACTCTCTGAGAGACTGGCGTGGTAATAGATATGGTAATGTTAATGTATTTGGTCTTGGTGGAATAGATCTGCTATGCAGCTGCTGCTGCAGAGCAAGTACCAAGACTTTCTATTGCCAGCACATTCACAGACATGCTGCTATGAGCATGTAAGACATGCTGCTGCTGCACATATAACATACATGAATTAATCCCTGTAGCAGATCTATACAGGTGGAGCTGGGGAAGGTGGAGGGTTTCTGAAAGCGCTCTGTAGACTGCTAACAGCAATCACTACCAGTATTTGAATGTTGAGCCACAGCTCATTGCTATCAGCTGTGCTATGTAGATTACTTGTGATTGCTACCAAATTGAATTAAGGACCTATCTGTCACGGTCTCAGTCACATTCAGTTTGTTTTGGTTTTCATCTGTCACATGTGCTCCTTTGTTCCGTTTTCCCGCCACAATCTATCACCATGGACATTAACAAGACCATTCACAGCTATATGTCGTTTTAGTTAATCATCTGTGTATTTAAGTTCCTGTCTTCCCTATGTTCATTGTCCGGTCTCGTATGCTTTTGTGTTGTGTTGCGTTCCTGCCTGTACCTGTTGGATTTCCTAGTAAAGACTTATTTGATCTCTATCTTCTTCGTTGTGTGTTCCTGCGCAAGCAATGCGTTACACTATCAGCCCACACCATCTAGAGTTTCATGACAGAACTTTGTATTCATGCATGCATGTAATTTGAAACATTACTTCAGCAAATACAGTAGTAGTTGGTAGTAGTAGTAGTTGGAATTTTGGTAAAAGTTCAAGTTTAGGGATGCACCAATCATGAATTTTCAAGTCTGATTCCATTTTTTTTACAAGCAAATTGGCTGATTCTGATACCGGTTGCCAATTTTTTTTTTTAAGTAAAATAATTTGCTGTTTATGTGCTCTATTACAGGCCAAATTGGCCTTTAACAACAACAAAAAATATATGTAGCCATTTGAAATATATCTAGCCATTTTGTTTTGTGATTTCACCAGAACGAATAGAGAGTCTCCGCAACAGCGTTAAGCGAAAGAATGAAGCGCTGTGTCCGTGCGAAGACTGCACAGTGTGCACGAGCGCCAAGAGAAAACTGTTGTGCCACTGATAACAGCGGCAACGAGCACTCAACATGATTTCAAAAACAACATGTCCCAGTGCCAGATCGCCTATTATTTGACACAAACTAACGAATTGCTAATCAACTAGAGATGTTTCTTTTGTATTAGATACATCCGTGCTGCGAGATTTTTCAAAAAGTGGTGGGGACAATATCGACCCTGGCAAAAAGTGGTGGGGACATGTCCCACCCGTCCCACTTGCAAATTACGCCTATGTAAGAGGAAAAGAAAATGCCATCGAAACTTTTCTTGAAGACAGCCAGTTGCCTTTAGAGATACATTCATATAAACCCCAACACCAATTCAATATTTATTTTTTCTTCCTATATTTTGTGCATCGTGAATAGTGAGCTTGTTGTGCCTTGTATAGTATTTCTCTGCTGGTGCATCTCTATCTTTGCGTCTGTGTTCAGCATGTCCCATCTCTGGCCTGTGTTAATGTCCTGTTTACAGACTTTGTAATTTTTCCACACAAATTACTTTTTGGGAAATTATTCCAATGTAGTTTGTGTGCAAGTCCGGAATAGATAGTATAATACAACTAAAAACGGTTCAGATTTATGGACGGTCGACCTGTGCATCTCTAGTCAAGTTATTGAAGTAAAATCATTAAATAAGCAAAATCAAATGCACCCTCTATTTAGTTTTTTGAAAAGTGGTTTAATCATTTGAGACATTTGATAAAATACCTGATTAAGTTAAAATATAAGGGTGTGTTATACGTAGTGTCATACTACGAGTATGATGAGTAGAAATGAGATGTGACATCCATCAAACAATTTTATAAACTTGTCTGCTTGTCCTATGTAGGGTCAGGGATGCCAGAGCCTATCCCATCATCTTGGGCTGTAGAGGTGCCATTTATGCCATATATGACATCTGCTGACATACATATCATTCTGTACTGTAGTTTAAAGTGTGGCATCCAGGATGTTTTCTTTACCATGGTCACAGTGACCATCTAGTATTCAGCCTGGAGGCAAGTTTAACCATGTATTTGTCTCCAACATCATTTCCCCTTTCTCATTCTGTTTCCACCTCTCTGTCTTTTCTCTTTCCTCTGAGCATGTATTGTTTCCCATATGCCATCCACATGCCCCTGCTGGGCACGGAGCAACTTTCCCTCTCAGCACATTCAGCGCAATCAGTTGCATTTTCACCGCACCACATGCAGCAAAACACACAAGCAAGACAATGAAGAAGAGAGAGGGGAATGGGGGCCATAAATGGGACCAATTTGCCTTCTCCTTCTGTCTTTGTTTTTTAATGAGCACATTTTCCCACCAGCAGGTTAAAAATATCAAGCCATCCCTAAATGATCATATTCACCATTGCCTTGCCTTTCCAGCCCACTTTGCCAGGCTGGTGACATTTTCTCTTGACGCAAGGAGTGCTGCTGCCTTCCATACACACACATGCAGAGACGTGAGCATGTAAAATGCTTATAAATGAGACATGTGTGCTGGCAGCTGTGTGCAGCTTTTCCTGTTTTGGAGAGGAGAAACTCTAGGATTGCTCCAATGGCTCTGCCCACCTGCTCCTCTGTGTTGACTTCTCCTTCCACATTCCCAGTCTCTCTATTTCCTATTTACCACTTTTTTTTATCGGAACTTCTCACTCCTCCTTTTCTAAGTATTTTTTTTTTTGTTCCGTTCTTAACTTCTGTTCTCCCTAACTGTCATTTGCAATGTGGCAGGGCAGTAACCACCACAAAATAAATAAATAAAAAAATAAAAAATTGATATGGTCAAGTTGCCGCACCATATTTGACATTCTTGATGCTGCACGCCAATATATATGACTCAGTTTGTTGTTAAGTTATAAAACAGTTAGTTCCTGTCCTTGATTCTGATTGGTCAATAGCGATAAAACATGGCTATGACCGCTTCACCCAATGGTTCTGTGTATCACTACACAACACCCTTAGCAACCACTCTTAGCAATGTAAACTATGTTCTCAATTGATATTGTTCATTGAAGCTTACTGTATTATGTAGAAGTGTATTGTTAGAAAGAGATCGAGTGAGCGAGTTTATTACCTGCATTCAGATTTATCATTTTCCATCAGGTCAGTCCTATGTTCATAATAAAAAATCTGTTTAAATGTCCGCTGCGATATCTTGTCCTTTTAACAGTCAAGGGGTTTTTCCGTGACTCACAGCGCTAGTCAAAGCATTTGTCAGTTGCGTCTTGTTCCGTGTTCACAATAATTCAGTCTTTTCAATGTAAAAGTCTTCGCTACTGACTGACACACTCATAAAGACAGTCTTTGCCGCCATCTAATTGCGTGAAAATGTAACTTCTGTTGCTGTTCACGGTCAGGGACTATTTCTTCCGGTGGAAGGAAGGCTTTTAGAAAAAGTTTACTTCATGAAAGTTGCATTGATACATATTTCTGGCTTTAATATTTGTATTTTGTGGTAACCATTTTATAAAAGCAATAAGGTACTCGAGGCTTATTCACAATACATACCTTATTGCTTACATAACAAAAAGTTTTTAGGTTGGTCTGCCTCAACAGCGTGTGTCAATGTCAAAATAATTAAAATAGCAAATCAAATCAAATAATCTTTACTATACACAGAAGCCTTGAATTAGAGTGCACCTTTAAAAATGAAAGGTAAAATGTGAGCAGATAAGCATTTAATATTGGACAACTGTTTTTCAATAGAAACATTAAACTGCCGACAGTAATATCCAGTGATGCAAACAACTTGACTTTTTTTTTTTTTGTTAAATTTCATTTTGAATTGAAGATATAGGCTATCATTTATGTCAGTCATGTAATTCATAACTAAATGTGATGAGACAAGAAAAATGAACAGAATGGTTTTCAGCATATGGATATGACATATTGATTACTTTACAATACCCCCCCCCCCCCTTTATTTCCTTAAATCCCTTTAAATCCTTTAAATATTTAATTCCTTTAAATTAAAAGGACTGTTAAAAGGACTGTTAATTCCTTTAAATTAAAAGGATTACATTACTACCTCTCTCAAAAGTTGGTTTGATCAGTGTTCAAGACTTGTTTATGGCCTTGGAATGTGGTAGATGTTTTCTAGCTTAGAAGGTCATAAGCTGGTCCAAGCTAGACCATTTTGGACCAGCAAAAAAACATGTATCAGATGATTTATTTTAGCTGGATTTTCCAACAGGCTTCGTCAACCACAATTGTTCCACATTACTTTTTCCCCCTCTTTCATTCTTTCATTCTCTCTCTGCTTATATTTCCTCTTATCGGAACAACAGCGAAGATGCGCAGTAAATTGTGAGGAACTGTCCTCTCGCTGAAGTGCATCTGACAGCCCATGATCACATACAAAGCCTGTGAATAATTCTGTTTGTCCTGATGCTCAGACATGATAATGCAGCCCTGATGTCTTTGCCCAGCTATTGGATTACTTAACAAGCAGATAGGATTTCTGACACGCAGGTTATAAAACAACACAATAAGAGACATGGTGCGGATAATTGATCTTGTTAAACCATTTGTTCCAGATGTCAAAAGTCTTGGGTGGACTTGTGCTGAAGAATACATCTTAATACTCCAAAGTAGATCTGGTTCAGACATTACACAATAAAAAAAAATATAAACTGAGTAAATGCCTTGTAAACTCTGTCTGACTGAGCTACTCATATCAGGGTCATTACAGGGTATGAATGAGGTGCTGAATAGGTGCCTGTGCTGTTCTGCCACACGTCAGCAGCACTTATTTTTCCCTCGAGGCAGCAATATGACTCCTCTAAATCTATTCGCAACATCTGTTTTGATCAGCTTAAGAAATTTCACTGTAGCTCGCACTGAATATATCACAGCCTTCTATGAGGCAGCGTCATGGTTACAAGAAGCCCAATTAGAGTCACTAAAAGCCTTTTATGCCTTACGTAGACGAGTGAGATAAATGACGCTGTGCATTTTAGATTTCTTTTATCACTATATCCATTCTGGAGTCACTCTCTGTCTCACAGCAGGATGCTGTGGTTCAGCGGCAGGGTCGAGTCATGTTGTCAGTCTGTGAAACAGCTATCTGCTCAGGTGTGTCTCATATATGCATTCTCACGCAGAGGTTGGCGTTATATCAACAGAGTAGGACTTTTTTCTCTCTATCTGCCCATGTCGTTGTGAAGCTCCAAGGTTGGCGAATAACGGCTTAGAGCCTTGTTACGTTGAGCAAATAGTCATTAAAAGCAAATGAAAAACAACCGTAGATGCCAGACATGGACCTGTGCATCACAGGGTGGTGAAAAATATCTTGTACAAATACACAGGATGAATTGAGGAACTACAGTATGTTCATGAAAGATGTCTTTTCAGTCTTTCAGTCAAACTTGTCTGAGGCACAAACCAAGTCAGATATACTGGCAAAATGCAGCATTTTGGTGTGCCAAATATGAGCTTTATGGTTTCCATTAGCTCATGATGAATTAAAGCAATAAGCCCTAAGAAGCCGTGGTTTACAGTGAATTTATAACAGCTAAGGGGCGTTGTTGTTGCCTAAAACCCCCTTAGCTGTTATAAATTCACTGTAAACCACGGCTTCACAGGACTTATTGCTTTTATAAAACCATTACCACACAATGCAAATATTAAAGCTAAAAAATATGTATCAATGCAACTATTAATGCAACTTTCATGAAGTACAATCATTAAAAGGCTTCCTTCCGATGGAAAAATAGTCCTTGACCGTGAACAACAACAGAAGTTACATTTATTACACCATTAGATGGCGGCAAGGATTGTCTTAATGAGCGAGTCACTCAGTCGCAAAGACTTTTATAATGAAACTTGTTGTGAACATGGAACATGACGCAAATGCTTTGACTAGCTCTGTCAGTGTCAGCAGGGCACGGGAAAACCCATTAAATGTTAAAAGGACAAGGATTTTTATTATGAACATAGGACTCGGTCACTCGATATCTCTCTCAGTACTCTTCTACATAATGCAGTAAGCTTCAATGAACAAAATCAATAGAGAACAAACATTTGTTTACGTTGCTAAGTGTGGTTGCTAGGACAGACGCAGCAACATCAGTGGCGCAGCGATACTTATGTAATATGGTCAGCTGTATGTTTTCAGGAATTTTACAACGGCTTTGACCGCAGCTCAACCAATCAGAATCGAGGGCCGGAACTATCCGTTTTATCCACCTTATTTCTACGCCCAATGATGCTTTGCGTGAATTATGGGTGTAACTTCCATTAAGCTGTAAACAGTCAGTGAAAGGCTCGCTCTATGAACGCAATAATACGTTTTATTATTAAACTGGGTACAATGAGATGACATTATTCTACTCACCCTTCAACCAACGAACATTGAAAGGACCTTTAAAAAGGGTAAAACCATCAACAAGGTACTTTCAACAGGCCATGAAGAAGTGCGATTCTTTACACAGCAATAACGGATGGGTTAAATATAACTCTAGTGATATATACTATCTGTATTATGTAATATACGTTGCCTTAATAAAAAATGTTCATGAACTTCAGCATTGCGTGATACTATTTCAAAGTGATTTCCATTATTTTTACAGATGATAATATTGTATTTACCTGTGAAAATAAACCTGGAAAGAGACGTGAGGCTTTGAGGCAAAAACGAGAGATTCTTCGTGCATTCCAGTTAATTATTAATGGGATATATCGTAAATTATATCGGGAGAACAGACCACAAATGTGCACAAATATGTTGTCCTTTTTCATACTATTACAGCGGTATGCAAAGGGACAAAAGAAAATAATCACGAGGATAGAAAGCAGCGCCTGAAAAGAGCTCTTGCCATAGATATTCTTGTTATAACATGTTACGTTAAAATACCAAGCGTTACGTTATTCTCATGATGTCTGAAAATAAAACATGAAAGAAAAATTGACAGCTCATTCAGTCAAACTGACGGATAAGCTTTATTTGTAGGGCAACCTACAAATGATTTGAAACGATTCGTTTCAGTCTTTTTAAATGGAAGTTCCCCAAACCGGAAGTGGAACCCATAATTCGAAACGCAGTAGGCTAGTTAGGAATAAGGTGGATAAGTTTTATAATAATTTAATAATACGGTTGATGAAATCAAAAAAAGGAAATTGAAAATCTGTTTTTCATACTGTACATTGTAATAGTGTGATGCCTAAACTTGTAGCATTTAAAACAGTTGATTTTAGTATTTTAATTTATTTAAACTAAATAGTATACATTTTTTATAGGCTATTACTGACCAGAATCATAATATTCTGTTCTTTTTTCAGTGATTTAGCATCCATTGCCTGGTTAAACTGAATTATGAGTAGTTGGTGAATATCATGCAGTGTTTTTGCGATTGAAATTGAGTGAATTCTCCCCTCGTGCTGTATGTTTGCTTTGTAAATAAATAATGCTATTGGCAGAGGACTATGTAAGAATTCCAGAGACAGGGCTTTTTGTATTGATTTCTTCTCGAAAGAGTAGCCACGTGCTTTTGATTACAGGTGCAAAGTGAGAAAGGTGTGTGTGTGTGTGTGTGTGTGTGCATGAGAGAGGAGAGTCTGAAGACACTCCATCCCTACGGGTTGTGGTTTCACCCCGTTCTGGAGTTAATAGCGGTCATTGCAGTGTGGTCAGGAGACTAAGCCTCCATTTTCTCCACCCACTAAGGAGAAATGATAGCTGAAGCTCAAGTCATACCTTTCTGGATATGAGCTCAGTCTCACCCACACATGCTTCAACATCATTATCCTCATCCTCTTCACTGAGTAGTTATTAATTTGTATTTCCCATTAAGAGTCATTAAAAGAATTCTGGGTCCCACTTTATTTTAGGTGGCCTTAAAGACCCCCTGTGGTGAAAATCAAGTTTTTAATGTTGTTTATGTGGTGTTTTTAATATGCTTTAAGACAAACCATGTGCAAATTCATATGTCAACACCATTGAGTATTTTCTCCTTAAAACTGCAGTGAAAAAAAGATAGTCTCAAACCTGCTGTTTGAAATCGATGGTGTCTGTGACGTCACAAACTACCTTGTCAATCACGGTGGGCTTTAGCATATCATTAACAGCAAACTAGCAGGGGAGTCTCGAGAGAAGCCAGGTTATCCTGGTATATTTTTCTGTTTATATGAAAAATCATGTAGATTTAGCAATATGGCGGGTGTATGATGTATATTACGATGTTATGATGAACTATATGCCTTTCTCCACTGATGTTCTGAGTTGTTAAAGCATTTGTAAGGATACTGATTGTTAGAAGGCAGCTGTCTGACTCTGACATGGTGAACGGGAACATGGTTTGTTTAACATTAGCAACACATTATTAGCTGTTTGATAACAGTCAAACAAAAGGCATGTACACAATAAGTGCATTGTATGATTAATTTAAATGTAAGTATGAATAATTTAAATTTAAGTACATAGTAGTCAAGGCCACCTAATATAAAGTGGGACAGAATGCTGTTATTCTGTTACTATATTCTGAAATTTTTTTTATTGATTCACCCTTATGAATTTTCAAACCCGTATGGTGACCATGTCTATAAAATGACAGAAAAACACTATAAACACATCAGAGCAGTCCATACCCACCTTATTTTTAACGTAAAAGCGGGCACAGCCATTTGTAAATTGATATGTCTGGCTTCTGGTGTCATTCACTTGCAGTAATTTTTAGCTGTACTGGTTGATATTGCAAACTGGTATTTCTTACATAACATACTTAATTAGAAACACTTTGTGCGCAAATATTTTACCCTTTACTGCACTTTGTTTTTCATCAACAGTGGCTAACGAATCATAAGTCTCACATAATCACAGAAAATAGCTTACTTCTGTGCTGCTAAATAAGGTGGATAACTAATGCAAATAGTATAGCGAAGTCCCTTTATGGCAAGTCATTTCATTTGGCATCCAACTTTGAAATGCCTCTTGGGCAGCTATTTCAGTAATGCAAGTATCTCTTTGAATGGGAAAGCATCAAATAAAAAAAGCCATTTGCCAACTTTACAGTTAAATTTCATATTTGAAATCACCAATGAAATCTGACAACAACTGTCTCATACATTTTGTTTCTAAACACTCGAATTATGACAAAAAAAAAAAAAAAATGCATTTTTCAGGCTGGACCAGCCAAAGCGCATTTGCAGTCATAAGTGTGCATCTCAAAACACTGACTGTTTCTACAGCAACCATAGCTTCTAAAGGCTGCTGCAGTGATGCAATGACTTTACCAATTGGATATTGGCTTTTTATTTAGAAGTCGAGACTTATTCTGTAATATTGCGCGTTGCATTTTCTCCCATTTATATTAATATGAGTGCACCGTCTTTGTAGTATACAGGTGCCGGTCATATAATTAGAATATCATCAAAAAGTTGATTTATTTTACTAATTCTATTCAAAAAGTGAAACTTGTATGAAAGGATTTTTAGAACTCTTGGCCAACTGAAAAGTATGAACATGAAAAGTATGAGCATGTACAGCACTCAATACTTAGTTGGGGCTCCTTTTGCCTGAATTACTGCAGCAATGCGGCGTGGCATGGAGTCGATCAGTCTGTGGCACTGCTCAGGTGTTATAAGAGCCCAGGTTGCTCTGATAGTGGCCTTCAGCTCTTCTGCATTGTTGGGTCTGGCATATCGCATCTTCCTCTTCACAATACCCCATAGATTTTCTATGGGGTTAAGGTCAGGCGAGTTTGCTGGCCAATTAAGAACAGGGATACCATGGTCCTTAAACCAGGTACTGGTAGCTTTGGCACTGTGTGCAGGTGCCAAGTCCTGTTGGAAAATGAAATCTGCATCTCCATAAAGTTGGTCAGCACCAGGAAGCATGAAGTCCTCTAAAACTTCCTGGTATACGGCTGCGTTGACCTTGGACCTCAGAAAACACAGTGGACCAACACCAGCAGATGACATGGCACCCCAAACCATCACTGACTGTGGAAACTTTACACTGGACCTCAAGCAACGTGGATTGTGTGCCTCTGCTCTCTTCCTCCAGACTCTGGGACCCTGATTTCCAAAGGAAATGCAAAATTTACTTTCATCAGAGAACATAACTTTGAACCACTCAGCAGCAGTCCAGTCCTTTTTGTCTTTAGCCCAGGCGAGACGCTTCTGACGCTGTCTGTTGTTCAAGAGTGGCTTGACACAAGGAATGCGACAGCTGAAACCCATGTCTTGCATACGTCTGTGCGTAGTGGTTCTTGAAGCACTGACTCCAGCTGCAGTCCACTCTTTGTAAATTTCCCCCACATTTTTGAATGGGTTTTGTTTCACAATCCTCTCCAGGGTGCGGTTATCCCTATTGCTTGTACACTTTTTTTCTACCACATCTTTTCCTTCCCTTCGCCTCTCTATTAATGTGCTTGGACACAGAGCTCTGTGAACAGCCAGCTTCTTTTGCAATGACCTTTTGTGTCTTGCCCTCCTTGTGCAAGATGTCAGTGGTCGTCTTTTGGACAACTGTCAAGTCAGCAGTCTTCCCCATGATTGTGTAGCCTACAGAACTAGACTGAGAGACCATTTAAAGGCCTTTGCAGGTGTTTTGAGTTAATTAGCTGATTAGAGTGTGGCACCAGGTGTCTTCAATATTGAACCTTTACACAATATTCTAATTTTCTGAGATACTGAATTTGGGATTTTCCTTAGTTGTCAGTTATAATCATCAAAATTAAAAGAAATAAACATTTGAAATATATCAGTCTGTGTGTAATGAATGAGTATAATATACAAGTTTCACTTTTTGAATGGAATTAGTGAAATAAATCAACTTTTTGATGATATTCTAATTATATGACCAGCAGCTGTAGTCTTCTAAATCTAAAGCCTTATGAACAGACCAAAATTTAGGTTAATATTTGTTAAATCGTTCTCCAGCTGTTGACTCAAGGACAGCTGTGGCATTAAGTCTGTTAATTCTAGACCTAGATCAGTCCGATTTCTGAATGAATCATCACTTTTGAGCTGGTTCTTCAGTATTTCATCTGATTCATAAATTTTTCATTTTTGGTGGCTGATAGACTCTATGAAGTGTTTTGAAATAACAGTTTAATGTCTCTTTAAAATTCTCCATTTGTGAAAAAAATAATAATAAAATAACAGCATACTACACAAGGGTGAGGACATAATGACAGTATTTTTAGTTATAATTTATAAACTATAAGGTAAATTAAAATACACTGCATGAAAAATACACACCAAACTTTTTAAGTCCTATTTAGCTATAAAAATTGTGAAATAATTATTGTCTTTGCATGAGAATTGATCTCCAACACTTTCTCAGGAGGTAATGAAATAATTGGCCATGTCTCACCACACTGCTCCCGCTTCATCCCTGAATGAACTATAATTCAGAAAGTGTTTGTGGAGAATGTCTGTTATCTCGACTGCAGCCCCCTACCTTGAGGGACTCATTGAGAGTGCATTCAGAAGGCTGGATATTTGGTAATAGCACATTTCCTCTACTTTGTTTTTCTTTTTTAAAATAATTCACATACACTTTGCAAATGAACTGTGGCAAAGTCTCAGTTGTCTGGCATAATTAGTCCTGAATAGCCCTGCTGACATAAACTCATAATTAGTTTGAAACCATAGAACCAATTGGTCACCCATTTCATTAGTTACAGTATGATTTTCAAGCTCTTCATGTTTAAGAAAAACAGCTACAATGGTGATAGAGAGCCATTTAAAATCAATGCATATTAATCTAATCAGTTATTTAAATACTATAAAATTGATGTTGATAACAAAGGATTGAGTCATGCTTACACAATGTGGGGGGAAAAAATGTTCCAGACCTGATGATAAGTTACAGCCAATTTTTAAACTTTGCAGTTTCTTTCGCAGATGGAAGACTTTTTAAAGACTTAAATAAACCATCTTCACCCCGTAGCGTCGCCTGCCCTCATTAAACACAACAATTACATTTATGTATCAAATCAACACCCAATTCATGCAGTGTGACATTATCATCTGTATGAGGCTCGGCGTTTTTACCGAGCAGGAAGCGAGTTAAAGAACAATTAGTGGCATGATGGGAGGAGATATTTAATGCCTAATCTTCCTTTTTTGCAAAACACAAAGAGATAACAGGGCCACCGATGGCAGCTGTGACTGCAGTTCTGCTGAGCTCGTAAAGCGATCACAGAGAGAAGGAAGGGGGTCGAGAATAAAAGATTAGCGTGCAAAACCATGAAGCCCGCCGACTTGGGCTGAAATATATCAGTGTGTCTGACACAGATTTTGTTTACGGTAATTAACATTATTTCCTTTTCCCTTACAATTTCTTTTCGGGCATGAATGTGGGCCGCCATCTGGGGAGTTCATTCAGCCTGTTGTATCTGCCCATGCTTTCCCCATGTGAGCAGTACATGCATTTATGACTGTACAATATGGCCTGATTGAATGAAGGTGTATGAATGTGGTACAATGTCTATTATGAGTGATTACACCTGCCAGCTCTTACAATGGCAGTTTTGGAAAGCGCTGGATATTACAGGAGAGACTTGGTGAGGAAGAATAAAACTGATGGTTTCTAAGAAACCATACACATCTGTTTCTGATTTCTAAACTGTGGTGTAGACAAATGTAAGTTATAGAATTTATTTTAATACTTTTAAAGCTGCAGTCCGTAACGTTTTTTGGATAAAATTGATTCAAAATGAATTTTTGAGCAAGTACATAAACAGCCAGAACGATCTACTTACCTTAGCCCGATTCACAACGGTAAGCTTGTAAAAATGTTTTTTAATTTAAATGGTACTGGTGAGTTTCCGTGGGAAATTTGAGCATGCAACCATTCGTCTTTGCGTCATTATGTCACGTCTGTATACATAAAAAAAGGAGTCCCAGCTAGTAGGCTATATGGCATGTGGATGATCATTTATAGTCTTTTCTCACAGCAGCTGCAATAATTAAACTTATTTTGATGGCGGATTGTAATCCAGAAAGGTTCAAATGACAATCATCAGTGAAAACTGGAGATTCACCCGTAGTCAAAAGCAAAAGATTTCAGACTGTGGAGTGGCTACAGAAATTGAAATCTACAGGTAACGCTGATACACACTAAATACACATAGTCACGCAATGCTGATGTTGTTAACATTAACAATTTGAGAACAAAGAATTGCCACTGCAATTGCAGGTTTCAAACAGAGATGGTGACAAAGAGGCAAAACTTACGGACTGCAGCTTTAAAAAATATTTCATCAGCAGTTACGAACATGCCATATTATTCTGAATTATTTAGTCCATCTAAACTTTAATTGGATATTGTCTTTATTTATACTCATGAATATTCCCATTATGACTCATTCAAAGTTAATAGGTTGTTAGCGTAGACAAACACAGTCCCTCAAGGACACAGCAAAGAGTCTGGGACAGGTAAAAGAGCAGCTTCCTCTGTTTAAGGTGTGCCATTGAATCACGCTTTCAAAGGATGAAGCTAGACTTACTGCAGATGAGAGAACTGCTCTAACAACATTCTTCAAAACAGAGTGGCCCCTTTGGAGGATTCTCCGGAAAATGCGTATTTGAATATCGACTTTGAGACAGAGGCCCTCATACAGAGCAATGAAAATGAAGCTTAACTTTCATTGCAATTTTGATGTTATTGTGGGCTCCCCAAACAATTAAGTTAAATTAAATTAAATTAGGTTTGTGCGCCATTCATAAGTCACCACTGAATTGAAAATGTATTTTTAAATTCCAGTTCAGTTTGCAAATTTGAATTGAGGTAGCAAACTGGGTTCAGAATTTTACATTTTCATGGAAGGAAGTAGAATGAAAATAAAATGAAAAAAAAAAAAAAAAAAAATCCTATAACTGTACATTTTAGTTAGAAAAGCAGAGTTTGTTGAGATAGAAAAGCTACCCTGGAATTTTAACATTCATTCAGTGGCTTAATTAATAAAGCAAAAATTTGTTGTGAAATATTGTTTATAGTTGTTTTGATTGAAAAAAACCTGCCATTGTAAATTAAAAATAGAAATTCTGTCATCGGTTCCACACCTCATGTCATTCCAATTGTTTACGGTGCCAAAAAGTTGCAGAAAGGTCCAAAAAGCACTATAAAAGTACAAGTCTGGCTTCTTTTGAAGCCAAACTGAATTTATGTGGTTATTTGCTTAAAATCATTCCTTCCAGCGTAGACATCAAAATTTATTTAAACATGGCACCTGAAAAATATTGGGACAGATTTGATGTGAGTAATGTAAAACATCACACGAAAAGAGCAACTTTCAGTTTAAAAAAAAAAAAAAAGCATGTCCTTTTTTGTGGTTCATGCAAGGAAGAAAATCATATGAGTGTGGAAATGATGACTGGATTTTCAGTTTTGATTGAACCATTCCTATAATGAAGCTATTGATCCTTTGACCCTTATGTTTGGCCTGTCAAATTCCCGAGAGTAAAGAACATGACCTTCAAAGTAATGTCATTTTGCTTCTGTCCTGTAGATATGAGTTTCAGCCATATGTCATGGACAGAATGCTTAAAGATGTAGGTAATATTCTCTAGGGTGGTATAACTGGTTTATGTTGGTGGTGAATTATTATTTGTGCGATAAGAATTTTTCTTTAAACGTTTCTTTTGTTTTTGTTTTTTCTTTGAAAGACACCCAGCTTTTTGAAGTAACATTATCTCACTGACATTTACAGACATTTGTCCTACAATTTCAGGTGTCAAAAAAACATCTCTAACATAAAATTAGAAGATGCCGTCAGCCCTCGTGACTTCCCAGATGTTCTTATAGTGCCCTTGGTATTTCGGTAAAAACTTTCTCTGTGTATTTTTTAACCTTCTTGTCAGGTTGCTCACCATTAAGCGATCTTCAAGTTCATCCCAAGAATACTTGGGAAACACCCCTCTGTGCTTGTATGCTGTGATAAATATACCCCCTTCACTTAAATGAAATGTTGTACCTTTTCCCAAGCAATTCCAAGTAAATTCAACATGTTTTGGTTTTGATGCCATCTGTTCCTTAAAGACCGCAGAGATGTTACTTTTTTGTAACTCGTTGGTTTTGTCTCAGGTGTGTGCTTTAAAGAGGAACATTTTGTCCTTTCTCTTCAAGTTTCCAGAAAATAATGTTCCAACAGGATGTCCTTGATGACATTTGCGCACTGATTAAGGTCACTGAGGACACTGAAGTTTAAAGTGGGAAATTGCAATTAAGAATCTTTTTGTGTGTGTGTGTGTGACAGTTTCCCAAGTGGTTGTCCTTTTGAATATAAGTATGTGTGTGGGTGTATATCTACTTAAAGAGATTTTTTCACCCAAAAATCAAAATACTGTCATCATTTAGTCACCCTAATGTCATTGCAAACCCATAAGACTTTTATTAATTTTCGAAACACAAGTTAAGATAATAGTTTCTGTCCCTCCATTGAAAGTCCAGGTAACCAAAACTTAGAAGATCCAAAAGGTCATAAAGTCTTGTGAAGAGATATGATCATTATGAGAGAAATATGACAGAATTTTAATTTTTGGGTGAACCATAAAATTTTTGATTTCTGTTTAACCGTATTTGGTAGACGATTACTTTTTTGGCCAAAAATGAGCTAAACCTGACAGAACCTCCTTTTAGGGACTTTTGAGGACGTCCTCATTTGTAAAAATGGTACAAAAACAAAGTATAAAAGTATAGTAAAACATTTTTGGGTTAGGGTTACAATGTGTTTGTTAAGCTAGCTCAGTCAGTATAAAACAATAATTTATGGAATGTCCCTTTAAAATATCTAAGTATGTGTGTAGAGGGTATGTACATGGCGTCACCGTCGACCGTTATGACTGCGGTTACGCCCACTGAGTGGCAAAAGACTGAGTGGCAGCATTGGTTTTCAGCGTGAAAGCCGCGAAAAACACACAAAACACATCCAAAACGGGAAAGAGCTTTGTGACTGACTGTACAAATAGCTTTGACACAAAATCTGAGGTATATTTTTACAGACTGCTGACAGCTACAGAAAAAAGAAGCAAATAGGTCGCTGCAATTCACAGAAACAGCTGGACTCCAGGCAAAGAAACAGTTATCATTTATCAGTTATCATTTTGTGTCAAAATGTTGGATTTTGGGGTAAAATCATACCCTATATATTGTGTTGTTATATATTGTGTTAACAATTCATCAATTATTTCTTATATTTTGCATAATTGGGTGTTTTTAAATAAACACTGACAAAAACTATACAAGTTTTAGGGCTGGACGATATGACGAAATATATAACATTGATATAAGTGATCACTCCGATTTAGACCTACCTTGTATTTATATAAAGCGTTCACAGGCAGATTCGCTTTATGTATTTCCCCGGCGTCGAAATCAGGCACACATAAATGTAAGGAAACATGTCAATATCCATGGATTAGGTTTCCTTGACATGTCATAAGGAACACTTTCGAGCCCAAACTTTAGTGTAATCGTTTGTTTTACTCGCGTTTTCGCAGTTTCCCCTATTAAATCCAGTCATGTAGCAGCTCTTTTGCCACTCAGTCCAGCTGAGGGAGCGCGTTCCGGCGGGAAAGTGACGTCTATGCATACCCTCTATTGGCATTATGTCAGTGTTGTAATTTTGATGAAGGATATTAATGACATTTCTGATTTAAAAGTCCATTTAAACATATATGGCCAAAGTATGTGTTATGTGAACGTGACAGTGAATGAGTTGTACCTCATGTTTTTGCTATCCAACTTTTCCTGAACACAAAAGTTCATACAATTTCATTTTCCAGAAAAAAAACAAGAAAAAAAAAAAAACATTCACTTTGCATTACATTTTATCAGCTGATAGAAGTGAAAGGGCTGTATTTGTATAAGTTTACATAGAAGTATAACTGAAAAGTCACTTATTGAACACTACTAGAAAATAATTTAAATTTATTGTCATCACTCTCCTGACTCCTGAGTTTTCAGAAATACTGTGTGGCACAAGAGCAGCAGTGAAGAGAAAGTAGCAATTTTTCATAACAAATACTTAACATTGTGTTAACACAGGTTATAATACATACAGATGTGTAAGTTATATGTGTATTTTAAAAGGAGTTGATGTTTTACTTTAGACAAAAGCTACTGTCCTGGTCGTTATTTCAGTATGCCATTTTGAATGTAAGTGATTGATTAAAAGGGTTAAGTTCTTTGATGTCAACACAAAATGACAAAGAAACAATCTCTTTCAAGGTTTTTTTTTTTTTTTTTTTTTTTAAAGCTGCAAGAATGGATATTATTGTCAAATTTGTTGGTGTTCTAAATTATTTCAAAAACCACTTTTTTTTTTTTTTTGTCAATCAACAACAAAAAATATTGAAACTGAGCTCATGTTTAACTTTTTATTGCACTGCAAGTATTTCTTGCTTGTGATGCATATGTGTAGCTTCTACAATGAGTTTTATTGAGACCAGACATGGAAAACAGTAAAACGAAAATAGCCAGTCATAACACTGACATTCATTGGTTGTTCAGAAAAAAAGGTGCAAGACAGCATCCATTCTTCTGTAAAGACTTTCCACTAGATGTTGGAACATGACTGTGCTGATTTGCTCCCATTCAGACACAGGAATCAGTGAGGTCAGGCACTGATGTTGGCAAAATGGGATCTGGCTCGCAGTCAGTGTTCCTCTTCATTCCAAAGGTGTTTAGAGGTGATCAGTTTTGGACTGGGTGCAGACCAGTCTAGTTCTTCCAAACCAGACTCAGTAAATCATTTCATTATCAGCACTGTCGAAAGTTTTAGGCACTTGTGAAAAAAATGCAGTAAGCCAGGGATGTTTCGAAAAATAATGTCATAGTTTTTTAATTCATCAGCTAACTTATATTAATGAAATCAAATGGATATTTGGTGTGATATTTAGCCACCCTTTGCCTTTAAAGCAGCTTTATCATTGGCACACTTGCAAAGTTATTTTGCATGTAGGTTATTCCAAGCATCTTGGGGAGATGTTGCTACAGGTCTGCATTTTGGGAGAAGTTGCTTTTGTCTTTTCATGTAATCCCAGACTGAGTCAATGATTCTGAGATCAGATCTCTGTGTGCGCCATACCATCTGTTGTAGAATGGTCATGGACAAATTGGATTAATATAATATTTGCAAAAAAAGAAATGTTTTGAAGTCTTTGAACAAATGTTATACACATATATGTCTATTAGTATACAAAAAGACAATGACCTGTCGGCACCAATAGCCTTGTGGGAAAGATATGTCCCAAATATTATAGAGAAAAATATCACTACTGTATGTATTACCTGTTATTACTTTTGCCCACAGTGTGTGCAGTCATGGTGTGTAGCATCTACATCAACCGAATTCTACAGTGGCATCGGGAGCTGAAACATTTTGGATTCCACTATAAGTTTTAGTATAAGTTCAAAACAGCATCCATAATGGCAAAGCAACATATGCACTCAGTAATGATTTGTTTATTTAAGATATGTCTGCACTGAAATTAAGGGGCTTAGAAGTTGAGATATTTGATCTGCCTGTATGCTGACAAGACTGTAGCAACTCTTTAGAAAATGAACTCTGTATAGTCTCAGAGTTGGTTCTTCCACAGTGATCCCCTCCTCTCCCTCCTCTGTTAAAGGTGCTGCGAGTGATTACAGCTCCTGGGGGTCTACTGCTGGATGTTCCCCTGGGGACAGCTGTCCACAAGGGAGCAGCCTCTCTAGAGAGCCCAAATTAGAGGGTGTGTGACAGGTGCGGCAAGGGGGGCATGACGGCCGCCAAATTCCTCTGTGCATTAGATGGATACAGAGAGAGAGAGGGAGAGAAAAAGTGAGTGTGAGAGAGGGCTGAAATATTTATGATCAACCACTTCACAGGGCAGTGCAGGGCTTCAGCACTGTCCCCCTGGGGAGCAAGTGGACTCAGTCAGTGTGCCCGCCGGTCCAAGCTGACAGCCCCCCGATGGGTCATTAGTGAGCATTACCTGAATGTGCACACACACTCTTACACATTCTATATATATATATATATATATATATATATATATATATCTTGTTCACTCTCTCTCTCGTCTGCGGTGATGCCGTTTTGCCCTCCGCTGGCATGAGCAGTGTGGATGGACTTTTATAAATGCTGTTTGATTTTTATTGTGTCTGTCACATTGTGATGTTGATAAGTGCACGGTCCAGTGCCCTGAATGGCCAGAGGAGAAAGCGACAGCAACCTTATCTGACACGATTTAGTTGTACATTGCAAGATGGCTGGTGCCAGAGATAAAAGAATGGCCATGTTTATCCCATTAACCAGCTTGGATTTGTATTGAATAGACCTTTAATTTGTGTCCCCTCTCGACATGCTTTGATCCAGGTATCTTTGCAATGTGGCGTTGTGACCAGGTTCCAAGAAATCCATTTACTCTTTTAAAATTGACACTGAAAAGGCTTGTTCACGCTAAACAACACATTCTTTGGACCGCTCTAAAGATGAGGTGTGTGATCAGTCTTACGAAAAACACACATGCCCGCACATTCAAGCACAGATTTTGTCCCTGCTGCCTGAGACTCCCTGCCAGCACTTGGCTGCATACTGCACCATGCCATTTCCATCCAAAAGCTCATTCTCTTGCTGTGCATCAAACAACTTGGTGTGCAATTACACACAATTAAGTTCAAGATGCACTTGAGACCATTATGACGCCTAGCTGAACACATTTGAATCGCCGGGTTGCGCCCACAACACCCGTTCAGCTCTGGATCCAATTAAATTTTTAATATGCCCCAAAACAATGCAACGGTGACCTTTGGGTCAAAAAGAAGCAGTTGTCCATGAAGGGTGTCCCAGATGTAGGGTGAGATTGCCCACCTCCCACCATGAATTTTACTGTTGACCACTGAATGCCATCTGAACACATTTATTGAAGTGTTTTCTCTTATTAATCTTGGCTTTTTATCTGAACATCAACATTTGTGAGCTTTATTGCAGCAGTTTTCAGGCTAAAATATCTCTTTTTTTGGCATTGGATGATGGTGATCTGTGATGTTTAATGTCTATATGTTATAAAATTGTTTTTATTTTGAAGTGAACAATTGGCTTGAATTGAGACAAAAAACCCCAAGTGGTGTGATGTTACTGGTGTTTTTTTGTTTTGTTTTTATTTGAGTTATTATTCAGTGATTCCATTAGATTTCAAACATAATTTGTCATGACCTATAGTACAGCTGTTGTTGTGTAATTGTTCTGGTGTAACTTCACACGATCAACAAGGTGTGTGGAAAGAAAAAACTAAAGTTATTTTTGGACATTTCCAGCAACACTTGTGACATCAATGGGTCAGAACAAACAAAAGCTGAAAGAGTAATATTGGCTGTGTCCGAAATCGCCCCCTATACCCTTAAATAGGGCGCTATTTGAGGGGACAGCCATTTGTAGGGGTGTCTTAGTGGACGATATCAAGTGTACTCGTTCAATCCCACAATGCACCGCAATAACGAGTGTACAACTGATGTACGCTCAATGGCAATATAATACCCATAATGCGCTGTGAGAGTTGTGTGCCGAATGAATTCCCTCATCTCGCCAGAAGATGACGCCCCCAGCTGAATCATTTATCCTTCCATTTTCCAAACCGTGCTGGTCCAATGTGGCTACAGCGTAATATCATACAAGTATAAATTCATTTTAAGTGACTATTCAATTATTTATTTAAGGTTTATACATAGTTTCCATGACAGAGTTCAAGATAAATATATTCATCTTACTACTGGAGCTGTCAGTTTGCTAAGTTTCAAATGATTATTAAACAGCAAGCACAAACCATGCAAAAACAGCAGCCCTCACTCGTTTTTATTCATATGTTAGTGAACTAAAGTGGGGTGGGGGGGATTTCGAACACAGCAATTGTTTTATCTTGCCAAAGCGTTTCGGCGCACAGGCCTTCATCAGGGCTAGAAGGTTACAGGTGTACATAGGTTCCTTTAAATACAAACAAGGCAAAATGTAAACTTGCAAAAAGCCAATGAAAAAATTAAATAAAAATTAGGTAAGCTGAGCAGAATCATTCAATCTGAATGTCTATTGAAAATATCATCAGTTTATATTGGGATTCTGTTATTTTATTTGCCTGTCATTCTTCAGTTATTCAAACTAAACTATCAAAATGACAGTAGGACAAGTAGGACAAGATACTTGATTTTCAGTTGTAAGAACTATAAATGCTAAACTCGTTTAAATATGTTAGAGTTCAGTGGTTAATACACACTCATCTTACCCTACTTACCCTGCTTGAAAATAAATCCGGCATCCTTAATCTCTGTCTCAAAACAGGTATTACTTGTTCAATGCGGCGCATGGGGATTTATTTATTTATTTATTTTGAATATTAGATGTCTCTGGGCTGTGAGGGCCACTGAATCCCTCTCCCTCTGGCCATGCGTGTGCGCCAGTTGCACTCTTTAGCAAGTGACCCATAAGTATGCCAATCCCCATCAAATGCCCAGTCTCTCTCAGTGCTGTGCTGCCAGTTGGCACGCCTGGATGGAGGCAACATATTGCAGCACTGAATGTCCTCAAGTAGACTACGGTACATTGGACATTAATCAGACGGCTCTCTGCTTCCCTGTCCGTATTTGGACGCCGAAGTGCCAAAAATCACAGCCAGACAGTTTAAAGTGAGAAGAATTGCTCTTCGGGGAGCCAAGAGCCAAGCGTATTTCATCCTGGCGGGAACTTGGTCCTATTGTGTCTTGATTGAGTAGTCGCTGTCCTCTCCCTAAATGTCCCTTAAGTAGGCAAAGGTTACAATAATGTGAGCTTGTACATCTGAATGATTGATTCTTCTGATTGATGTCTCAAATTTGATTTTCCGGTTTTGTGTGTTGGATTTTTTGAGAGCAAAACAATCAAGTTAAGCAGGATGAGAGGAAACATCCATATTAATATTTCAACTTAAAACGCTCGTAATGCGCTCTCCAAACACACCCCATTCAGTAATGTCAAATCGGAGGCGATCGCTAGCTCATTTCTTTGTTGCTTGTGGGAGGAGGGAGGAGCGACCGCTGTATGTACATGGATAATATGATTGATTCGCATCGTCTACACCAATTTCCCCTTCAGTCCACAGTGCAATTCGTTCAGTGTGACCCCCCCATCCTCCCCACTGCCAAATGATAAGTGAAGCCATTAGAGTAAGGAAGGCAATCTACGCACAGAGTTCGGTTAGCAGGGTCAAGTCGTCTTCCGACTCATTTATCAGCTTTATTCTGCTTATTTCTTAGTTAAAAAATGAAAGAGGTCTCTATTTTTTTTTTTTTTTTTTTTTTTGGTACATCTGAAGACATTCTGTGAGATTTTGTACACTGTTTTCTTGCTTTGCCCTTGGATAGCCTATAGACATCTTAAAAATTTGATCTGAAAAACATATATTCTCTGCGGCCTGTCTTTACTGAAACCCCACTGAAATTAATCAGAAGCCGAAGATGAAATTGCAGCTGTCTTTGTTTAATGTTTTTCTAAAACATTAATGTGTTTTGAACCCTTCAACTTTTGAAAGACTTAGTCTGTACTATGCAAATCAAACAGAAACGCATGAAAACTGAGACAATAAACCCATCAAATTCCGTCCAATGCCACATGGCTGTGTGTGTGTCCATGAAAGCGGTTGGCTTATTCTTGCGCGGGTTTTGTGCCGGGCCTCTCTAATCTAAGATTTATTGACCATTAGTGAACTCAGAAAGTCATTACAGTTCATTCTGCTTGGGGCCTGACGTTTTATTAGAACAAATTTCCCCACTGAGAATGCGCACCAGCGCTGAACTGCTCACGCTTCCCACCGCGTGAGGTCACGTGACCCCCGGCTCTCCTTTCCTCTTCCCCCCCCCCCCCTCGCACACTAAAAGCACAATGTTACTGAACACCAGTCCATTACCAGGGTGCAGGACCCACCATCGAGAGGGATGGTGGGAAGAGATGCCATCTCACGCCCCATGACTAATTATGTGAGGATGCAAATCGTTTTGCCACGCTCCCTTTCTCCCCAATCATTATGTACAGGGTTTGATTTGTGTTTTTCAACCAGAGAGGTGACACAAAAGTTGTGGAGTGTGCAGGACTGAAGTTCACTAAAAGAGATGAATAAATGAATGTGAAGTGTTTTATCCTTTTTATAATACATCAGTGTGAGAATACGATTACAGAGATACTGTTTTTGTTTTTACTTTGAATTTGCATTATTTAGTTAGTCTAGCAAAGCTTGTTTTTTATACTGGGCTTAATGACAAAAGCGACATATTGGAGAGAATTTTGTTTGGACTGACTCACACAGTTTCTTTGTTCAAAAGTTTTTCTTTTTTTAAATTGCATCTAAGTGTCTCACAACTAGGGATGTGCAATGTATCTGTGCCATACTGAGAGAATACATTTTTTATTACATTTGCTGTCATATAATGGCCTCTTAAAGTTGATTTTGAATAACACTGTTAAATCTCATTTTCATATATATATATATATATATATATATATATATATACAGTCAAACCAAAATGTATTCAGACACCTTGAACATTTCATTCATTAATACAGTTTAAACAGTTAAACTGTGTCAAAAAAATTCATCTTAATTATGTCAGATAACACTTAAGCAAAACATGGTCAGGTCGAAGTGTCTGAATAATTTTTGGTTCCAAATTTTTTATCAGTTTTACTGGTAGTCCCACTATATGAAGAATTTTTGGGTATAATATGTCACAGTTTACTTTATTTTGCTATCCTCACTTACATAAATGAACTATAGTGTCCTGCACCCACTTGTAAAAATATACCAACAATATCAAAAACGTCTGAATAATTTTTGGTTTGACTGTGTATATATATATATATATATATATATTTGGTTATCAGCCATAACATGGAAATAACTATTGGCTTATCAGTATTGACTACAATTTTAAAATTGGTGCATCCCTATTTGCAACATTTTTTCCCCCATCAACTTGTTTCAGCTTTTTGATTTGCTTATAGATTTTCCTCAGACAATGCAAAACCAACCCAAATGGTCAGAGCAAGTGCATTGCAGTCATATATTTATATTCATACTATTATATTTAGGCTCTTTTGCATCTCTTTTTATTTTTCATATGTGGTTCCATGGCTTTTTTCATTGAAGTCTGTTTGCAGAACTATTATTAGAATAGATACTAGGTCAGTCTTTTATGTTTGACATGTTTACATACTGTATGTAAGAGGGAAGCTTTAGTATAAATCAGGCTCTGTAAATTTACAATGTAACCAATGCGCATTGAGGGTCTCTGGTCTGTTACCGGCATTGTTCGGGCGACATTGCTAAATCACAATCTGCGCTTTCATGTACAGAGAACAGACATGAAAGAGACAGGCAGGGTAACAGTGTTAAGAGTGTTCCGTTCAACGATCACAAACGAGGTCCTGCACCGTTAATGAAAATAGATGCCAAGGGGATTGGGCCCAATAGGGCTAAATGAGCAGCAGTGTATTAGAGTATTATTTTTTTCCCCTTTCTTTTTTGCGTGTGTGTGTGTGAGGGGTGGATTGAGTTACTGTCAGTGTCAGCTTGACTTTATGCCATCCTTCCTCTCCATTTGGGCAGACAGTTCACTTTATGAAACCATCATTCTGCCTCCTACCCTCTGTGTCTTTAGTGCCATAGGGGGAAAAGGGAGAATTCCATTTTACTCGTGTCACCCATTCCTCTTAGTGAAAGTGAGCGGGAGCGAGAGAGGATATGGAAGCTTTAAATGGGACTCTTTTTCATTTGGAGCAATGCAGGGATGTTCTGGAAATATTACATGTGCATCTACACTTTTATTTAGATGTTTGCATGCACAGCACATGGCCTCTCATCGACCCTTTGCATGCGGTCATACACGTCTGAGCCTTTGACGGCCCCTTGCCTGCTTTTTGTTTTTATGCTCAGTTTCCACTGGCATCTTTGGGCCAATAAATTGGGATTTCCCTCCAATTAAAGGCCATCTGCCTGCGTGCCTCTGTAGAGGCATGGTGTGCCGTATCCTTCCACCCAGGGGCTAGTGTAACTGTCTTTTTTCCTTCTCCCACCCTGTCACCATCAGTCTGCTGTTTGCTCCTCTTAGGCAGTATTATACCAACATTTTGCCAGCATCCCCCTGATGTCCCCCACTCTCTCGTTTCCTGTTCACCACGCTTGGTTACTCTGGCCGTGCCCTCTGTTAGAAGTCTGACCTTGCTAATTGCTCTGGACCCTAGCGTGTGTGTGTGCGTGCGTGTGGTCACTGTCAGAGCCATGACTAATAAGAGAGAGCAGATCGGAGCTGGGGAGATGGGCCAACAGCATGATGTGTGTCTGTTATGGGGGCAGAAAAGAAAAAAAAAAAACATGGAAGGGAGGCTGAACTTGAAAGGCCACCAACTGCTCTTTTAGCTACATGCAAACTTACAAAAAAGACTTTGTTCAATTACATTGTCTTGCAAATTCCGTCATCATTTACACAACATAATGCATGTTGTTACAAACCTGTATGCTTTCCTTTTTTATGCAACTGGAGAATATGTGATTGGATTCTATGCTCTTTTTTTTGCTTGCAATTGCAATAATCAGAGACTGAATCTTTGAAATTTCAAAAAAGAAGCAAAGGCACCCGTAGTCCATGCACTATATTCTCTAGGTTGTTTAAAGTCACGAGACAGCTTTATGTGAGAAACAGTTAGGAATTTGTTATTTAAAAGAAAATCTTAGTTCATAAGAATTCGTTAGAGATGTAGTGATCTCCTGTTTGTATTAATCCAATTCACAAACCCATTCTGAGTAATTCATACATGAATCTGACTGATCTGGGCTGCATTTTCTAAAAGCGTCATAAGCCTAAAGGCAGAAACACACCAAGCCGACGGTCGGCCGTCGGGCATTTTTTGTTTGTCGGACGACTAAGTTTTCTCAGTGTGTTCCGCACCGTTGGCTGAAGTTGGTCCTCGTCAGCTTTTTTCCGGCCGATTCGACATGTTGAATCGGCGTCGGAGCTCGTCGGGCCATCTGATCATTCTGATTGGCTGTTCAGCTACTGCCACCTGCTGGTACGGAAAGGCATTTCATCTTACGCAGTTGCAGAATGGACGTGCTACTTGGCCGTCGGGTGTCGAGCGTCGGTTTGGTGTGTCAGGGCAACTTTGGACCCAGACGCTGCGGACGTGAGCCAACCCCGCAGTCTCCTTTCGTCGCCACTAATTCATCGGCGTCGGCTTGGTGTGTTCCGGGCTTAAGTTGATTGTAGAACAATTGGCACCAATGGTCTCTACAATCAACTTAGGCTTATGATGCTTTTGGGAAATGCAGCCCATGTTCTGTTTAACTCTGACTATTCAATGATCTGACCTATTAGTGAATAATCTACATTTCAGTCTATTCCTCACACAAAGCTACCATATGGCTTCATTCGCATCGACCATTTTTACACTTTTGGTGCTTTTGAGTCCTTTATTGAATCTTGAAACGAATCTTTTTAACGAATAGTTTTTTGCATGAATGTTTGTTGACACGTGTTTTGGTCATTTTAAATGTCAGACCAGGTTTCTTTAAGGATTTCCATACATTTTGCATTGTTATGTTCATATCTATTCCTGCTTCCCATAATGGCTTTACACAGGTTCAATGATTACACAGATGGACAGGGATTGACAAATCTAAATGTGTTTCGTGGTTTGCACCTCACACAGCTAGAGTGGGAAACACTGCTCTGGTGTTTGTCATCACACGTTATGCTCAGCTTCTCCTCTGATGCTTAGTAATCGAGCATAAATCAGACTTGCAGCAGTTTGAACTCAACCTGTGCACTGTAAACAACTTCCTCAGCTCATTTTCCTTCCCTCTCAGCCCACACCGTTCAGAAAAAGAGTTTTTAAAGTCTCAGAAATGCACCACTTTAGATAACTCGCCATCTTATGTGGCCTTGCTCTCATTAACATCGATATGCAGAATGCGCGGAAGTGAAAGAGTTGAGAAAATGTTGAGAAAAAAACAATCCAGACATGGAAGGATAGCTTGTTTTGCTTTGGTTTTCAATTTTCTCATTATATGCAAGATAAATCAATGGCGACTTTGCAAGTTTGGAGACTGTAACGAGGAGAATAAGCCACCATCTGCGTTTCATCTCCAATGGCCACTTTTTCGATAATGAGCCACCCAGTATGTGTACCTCTGCTGCCAAGTGACGGTATGTGGACGTCTTTTAGTAAGGCTACTGCTTTTTGGGTGGGCGAAACCATACCCGAGTTTCTCCAATTACTGAGACCCTCCAGCACCAGTGGATTCACTGCCATACTGGAGCAGCTCTTATGACAGCATGTCAGTTATAATGCCACCCCATGTCACTGTCATTCCCATAACTAGGCCTGACACGCTCGCCTCGCCAAAATGGTTCTCGAATGTTCTCATCATCTAACATTCACCACAGCGGAAGCCTCAAATTGAACAGGTATATTCCATGCCTTTATGGAGCAAGCCTACCTGATTGGAGCATGGCAGCATGCAGTGACATAGGTATAATTGGCCGTATCTGTTCAGATAATGTTTTTACCCTCAGGCAGCATTCATATCGATTCAGATTGATTGAGTCATAGATTAACTTGTTATGACTCTTCGCCTATTACTGCGAATTGATTGCTAGCCCAGGTCGTAACCGGTCGGAAAAGTGTAATTGCGGAAGATGTGCATGGTGTAATTGTGCCTCAGATTCCTTGAATGCGTTTTGCGACTGCGAGGTGTTATTTTTGTCGTCTCCTCGGTTCCGAAAAGTATGTTTGGGTGCGTTTGCATGTATATGTGTCAGAAGTTCTGACTGTCAGAGATTAGAGCCCAACAACATTGAATATGGAATAAGCTCATAAGCTGATGGGCGGACATACTCGCCGATGTTGACTTGTGCATTGTCCGTTTCAAAAGCCGTGCTATTATGTGTAATCCCCCTCGCTCCGCCGCCATTGATCTAACCCACCCACTTGCTCGGTGGGCATGACAATGTGACGAGAAGGTTTGCTCTCTCAGACGGTGTGGCTCTGATCCTGAGGAAACAATTCCATCTATCTTCAGTAAAACACAAATCCCCCATCACACACCAGTCAAATTATCATCCATATCAAGAGGCTTTCTGTCAGATAATGTCATTTTGTGAGGCCAGACGCCAGTGAGTGAAAAGACATGAAAGGCTTCTGGTCCCTGCAGACAAGGGCAGCAAAGGATGACTCTTTCTGATATCTTTAGATCTTTTCTTTCCCGCTCTCTTTCTTTCCGTTCTTAAGGCATTCAAGAGGATCATGCAAATGTATCATTCTGTCCTCATTAAGGGTTAGAATCCTGGCACTGTATCCATCTTTTTGAATAATGTTGATATAACCGTGCTGTTGGCGGATCCTTCGATTCTTCATATTGAGCTTGATAAAGGACTCTGGAATAGTGCTGACATTATTTTGGAAAAAAAAATCTTTTTTTTGAAGACCTCATGAAATCAAAACAGTTTTATTGTTTTTAGTCCATGTCTTTGAAGTAATCTATGCTTGAGAAAATTAACTTTTAGCAGTCATTAGTCCTATTCAGACAGAAGAAAAGGTCTGATAGAGAAAGTTTAAGCTGTCCTTGAACTTGTTTGTATTTTTCTTGCACAACTTTGTTGCAAATAAATTTATCAGAGTGTTTATTGTTTATTTTGAGCTTTGTTGAATGCCATGAATACTAAAAATTCTTGCTGCCTGTTGTACTTTCATTATGGATTTAGAGCTTTTTTGCCAACTTTCTTGGTAAAACAAACTAAAGACTATTTGAGGAAACTAAGACTATATGGGGGGAGGGGGGAGGGACAAGGCCTTCGATTAAATATTGTACTAACAACCTGTTTAAAAGGAAAGGTCAACACAGGAAGAAAACTGCACAGGTCAAGCGATTTCATGGGATATTTAAACCACAATGTAGGTTTATTATTATTATTATTATTATTATATTTTCTCAAAATGACAGGATTAAAAATGGCAGGATTAATGTATATAAAGCTATGTTATGTTGGTATAAATTTTGCATCAATTTTACATTTACTGTAAGGAAACATGCATGCATTTTTTAAAATAAGCAATTTTGGGGTAAGATTGTGGTCTTCTGGTTAAGGACTTGGCGTGATTGCCTGCAAAGATGCAGACATATATTGCACCAGGTGTACAGTAGCACTTTTGGATACAGAAATAATATTTTTGTTACTTTTTTTTTTTTTTTTAGGATGTTGGTTAAACCCCAGCCATAAACTGTCACAAAAGTAAGGTTTTTATTTAAACTGACCCAGCATTTTCCTCATGTTCTGTTTCTTTTAAGAGGACACGATTCCATTTGTGTGCGTGTTTTGCTTTTCATCTGTTGTACCGTTTTGGAATCTTAAAATAGGAAAGACACCCTTTATGTAATGACTGATGCTACTGTCAAACCATTTTCTATTGTATGCTGCAGAAAAGAGGAAGAAAGGGAACAATGGACTTTCTTTTTGAGTTTAGTAACATTGAGAGTCTGAGGCTGTGAGGCATTAGAGCTGTGAATTAGTACACACCCCTGTTGCTTTGTCCTTGCAGAAATTATCCTCTAATTAGTTCTATTATTCTGTAATTGTTGCCTTAGTGCTGGTCAGCTAAGCTCAGACAGTATGAGAGCTAAAGCAAAAGCTAAAAGATTTTATCTCAGCCATTACTTGCACAGCTAATCTGCTTTTTCTTTCTTTCCAGGGGTTCTTTTTCTATGCATTAAAGCAATATTTCACCGAATCCCTAATATTTTCAAATATTCCTCTTCGTCTGTTGCCAGTTGATTTCAATACGCTAAATCTATTTTCTGGCAGAGCTGCAAAGCTTTGAGGATCTTAAATTTTCTGAATGCCTTTTGGAATGCCCATGCTTTTGGTAAAGATTTGCACTCTGCAAGAAAATATTTGCAGGTAAAGGTTTTAATCGTAGAAGACTTATACATATTTTTTTAATGTCAAAAGAGAGAAATAGTTTTGCAATATATAAACAATATGTAAATGCCTGTAAATCAGCGGATATCTGTTAGGGAGGAAAGAAAATAAAATATAAATAAAATAAAATATATTTAATTCCTAATTCTTTCTTCTTTTTAGCCAGGAATGAGATTAATTGGAGAGCAAATGGAGATGTGTGTTAAATTTTTCTCCTGAGAAAAATGAGTGATTTTACAGGCCTCCTGAGAAAAGATGTGTTTTTTAAAACTCTTCTAAGATTTAAGTTACCAAACCCTTCATTCAATTCAGATGTTTTTGAATATTATGAATCTTCAAATTGCTATGGTTATTATGATTATTTTAAGATGAGAAATGTTTGTGATTGTAAAGATATTCCAAGATCATCTGAGCCATATGCTGTTATTACATCATTTCATTTTAGCTTTATGTTCTCATTGTACATAAATGTCTTGTTTATGCCGATTTTTATTAAGCTTTAGGAGTTTTTAGGAGAAACAGAGACAAATTTTATACTTAAATGTAGCATCTATGAAACTTCAATCACCTTCAATTATATAATTAACTTCAATTATCTCCTAAGCAATGATGTAGAAATCTCTCAGCACAAATATTTTTCTGGATATGCATAGATGAGCAGCTTTTACAAGAGTCTGCTTTATGAATAATTATTCAGAATTTTTTTTTAACAAGAATCTCAACAATAGATCACCCTGTGCTCAGATTTACCAAGATATAAAAGTCTGCAATCAAGTCAGTGATTTCAATTTTAATCAAAATCTTCCAAGATCAGAAAAGATCAAAATCTTCCAAAATGTTCTAAGCAGCGTCATCCACAATTTTTAGTTCTATACTTTTACTGTATATCAACAATTCTTATGTATTTCTATTCTTCCCAAGGACTTTTAAGATAAAAACCAGAGACTTTGAACTTGATAATTAAATGAAGTACAACTGAGTCAACAGAGCAGTGAAAAAAAAGTTGCGTAAACCTTCTTTGTCTGTATTTGTGGATGAACGGGTTGGCCTCAGATCAGAGTGAGAGACAGAAACATCAGGTTCAGACTCCACACTTCTCACCTGTGTGTGTATGTGTGAAATATTTGTTTAGGAATGTTTGTGTGTATTTTTGCATGCATGCAGAGTAACGCTGTGTCCATTCATGCTTGGATGACTTCCTCAGGTTCAGAGCAGCAGCCCATGTTGGCAAGGGATTAATTGTTTTGTATTATGCAAAGGATGTGAATTCTTTTGTATGAAATGAAATATGCATATTTCTCACTTTTTCCAGTCTGTTTCACAATGTGCCGCACGCAAAATTATTTATACTTTACAAGCTGAGTGAACGACATCTGCTTGAATGCTCCGAGCTTTATTTCGCTTTCGTTTTTTTTTTTTTTTTTTTTACTTCTTACCAAACTCACAATTTTAAACTCACTTCAAAACTCTCTGAAGCACTTTATTTAAAATACGAGGGCTTTTTGCAAGCACACATTTTTTCCTCCTTCAGAGTGCGGTGTTTGTGTGATCCCAGAGTTTGCCGGTTTTATTTACTTTCCTCCTTACTCATCCCCCCGGCCTCTTGCCTCCCCGCATGCCATCAGCTCTGTATATGAGCCGCCAGATTTATCTGTCCATAATGACTCCTGCATCCAGCGTTTGTAGAGAGTTTCAAATGAACGCATCAGCGAGCCGCCGCGAGCCGCTGGCTGGGTACCATGCAAGGGACCAAATTAAAGCGCCTGCTCTCTGCGGGGCAAGTTTGTCACGTCAGCTGATTATAAAAAGCTCACATCATACTCCTCACTTATTTCCTGGCCCTTAGGTCTTTGGAGCTCCAGGGGGGGATGAAGGGGGAGGGAGAGAGAGAGGTAGTGAAATGGCAGTGGTCCAAAACCAGAATGTTTTTCGTAGGACCCAGGCTGGTTGCGAAAGGTCACTGGGACTGAGATGAAGCAGGCTACGGAGAGAGGGGTTGCTGGGTAATTGGAGCTCTCAGCACACTGGCACTAGCCCATGTAGCACTGTTGTCAGAGAGGTCTCACCAGCACACGCTCTGCAGAGTGGATTCGGGGGGGAACGTTTGTCAAAGTAAGAGCCCAGTGACCATGACTGCTGTTTTTTAAGCATGCCATACATGACTCGAACTCACAGCGCTGCCCTTGGCTATGTGTGGACTCCAGGAGCGGGCCAGAACATTGATATGCACTATGATTTTCCTGTAGAGACTGGCAGGAAAAATAGTGTAGCTCTAGTTTGGGCTATTGAACTAGATTCTCCCGTGTATTTCGAAGTGGACACCGGGGTGTTGTCAAATCAGACAGGGTTTTTGCACAATAATATGAATTAGTTAAAAGTGTGCGAAGTGTGTGAAACTCTTAATATAACAATGCGGTTGCAGAAAAAGACTGTCAGCTTGTTATTCTAAACTGAGCAATGGCTGTCTGTGTGTAACGGTGAAGGCAGAAGGAGTCAGTTTAGACTGCATGTTAATTTCTGTCAGCCGTGAATAATCCCCTCTGCCAGACTAGTCCTCTGCCCACACAGCGGTCAAAATAGAAACAAGGCGAACTAAAAATTACCCACACCACTGTGTGTCTGTCTGTCTGTCTGTTTGTGTGCCCTGGTGCAGAAAATATGAGACAGCAGATGTACACATCATTAATATATATATATATATATATATATATATATACATATATACATACATATATATATATATATATATATATATATATATATATATATATATATATATATATATATATACACAGCCTTTTCCCATCTATCTATGAGAGTACAGGAAAAAAAATAAAAAAATCAGGTGCTTAGACACATTAGCCTGATTCGAGTAGGTTTGTGGTATACACTCATCCATTTTAGCAAAAATAAAATGTATAGACTTTATATTTACAAATAAAATAAAATAAAGTCTGTCGACAGAAGCCTATTATTTGAAATGGCCAGGGTTAAAGAGTTCATTCACATAGGAATAAAAATGTGGTCATTATTTCCTCACCCTCAAGTCATTCAGTCATTTTTTTTTGTGAGGAACACAAAAGGAGAATTTTTTTTTTTTTTTTTTTCCCCAAAGCTTGGTTTCAGTACTGCTCCCTCATGTACACTTTAAATAGATGTGATTTCTACTGTATAGACACTGATGTTCATTACAGATGACAGCCTTTTGCTGTTATTCAATGTTCCGATAGTCCTTGTCCAAGTATAGATATTTTAAATAATAAATGTTTTCACTATTGGCCAACAGCAAACCATGTATTAAAGTGCTCTCAGCAGAAATACAATGCTCAAATTCATGTTTTGTTTAAAAATGTCTTTAGGCTATCAGAGGCTATAGAGAGTTTTGTTTTGTTTTGTTTTTAGGAAAGAGAGAAGGAATAAAAAAAACCCTACATACTGTACCCAAACACTACATGTAAAGCATAATCTAATTTAGTGTATAATGAGATGCAATTTTAATTGAAATCCAAAGGTAATATAATGAATAACACTTAATGAAGATATATAAATTCCTGAATTACAGAATGTTAAATGGCTGTCTACCACAGGTATCCCAACGCTTCAATAAGCCCATTACAGATGCAGAAAGCTATGCGGATGTCAATGCATTTTAAAGCTGGAATGAACTAGATGACGTTTAATGTGTGCCAGAGAGATTTGTCTCTCTAATCTGTATATTTCAACATCCTCATTCATATTAAAAGATGCCTTAGGGATCCACACTGAGATTTGAATTCATAAAGAAAGTGCCACCGGGCCAGTGTTGGTCAGACCGTGTTTAAATCCTACTCTTCATCCAGATGTGAAATTATTAATTGCAGCTATTTGTCTCTTCCAATGTGTTATTTTGGTACACACCAGAGGCTTGTGGGTCTAAGTATTGGGTGCATTTAGGGGTGAAGTTCAAAAGAGAATGTATTTAATGAACTGAGTGAGGAAAAGTTACTAAACACTGGAGAAATAGAAATCTCCTGTGGGAAAATGTAGTTTAGTTATTTTTTATTTTCTTTGCTAATTGTTACGTGATGATAAAAAGCCAGATGCCACAGTTTCATCAAGACCCTTGCACTCCGTTTTTCATGTTTTGGTGTAATTATGTCGGAGTTATGAGCCTAATTATTCATACGGTTTTTTTTTGTTTTTTTTTTGAGTAACATTTTCACAGAGAATGTGACGAGTTCCCTTGGAGGAAACTGAACTTTAGGGTGAATGACAGCAAGTCTCATGGCAATTGTTTCTTTTCTGCTTATAGAAAACCTCAAATCCTCTTTTAAATTAAAGTTATATGTAGCTCATTCACACGCAAATTATAGCATTATTTCGTGGTGCCCTACTTAGAGAACGACGGATGGAAAATTTAAACCAGACCTGGCAAAGCACATAAGGGCTTTTGTGGTAATATAATGAGAGGCAGGTAAAACATCACTAGAGGGAGCTCTAAACAGTGGTGATTAAAGAGTAAAGACAAAACCTTTATTAAAAATACTAGATACTTGAGTCACATAATTCTGGCTCTAGTTTGAAGATGGGATTATTAGTAAATTATTTATGAATACAAATTTTTCTCTGAGATGACATGCTAACCCAAAATATGTCAATGTAAACACACTCACGCACCTATACACACAGACAAAAGAGACAGGATTTAGGAATGAATGGTGTTTTGCACATCTTGTGTTGCATGGAAAATTATTCCATTTCCTGGCAAGGCTAATATTTGCTCATTTGCAATAACCGAGAACGGATGAATCGGTCATTCATTCATTTATAACAATTATCATTGTTTTGTTTTGCTTAGTTTTGGTTTTTTCTCCCACTTCAAATTTTATTGAGGCAATAATCAAAATGTTAAATTCAATAGCAGAGATAGTCATTTGTCTCTGGAATCATTACATCTGCTGAAAGTCTTTCAAATTTTTCATTTTAGGACTGTGATCATTATCCATTATAAATTAAACTTTAAATTTTCACAGCATTCCCAGAATGCCTGAGGCAACCATTATTGTAAAATGTTTTTCCCCCTCTCCCTGAAACCTTCTGTCAGCAGTGCAAAGCAATAAAACATAATGTTTGTATTCTATTTTATATGTGTATTTGCTCCCCTAGCTGTAATGAACTGATATACAGTACTAATGTGTTGCATTATAATGGGATACTGGGATTTACTTCACAAGAATATGATTTTTTTTTTTTTTTTTTTTTCTTTACTTTATTTTTTAATGTCATTGTGTGGCACGTCATTCTAATTGCATGTGACCCTGACATACATGACAGCCAAAATCTGCATGCTTTTTGGGAGAAGGAATGGGAGTATATTTATTAGCAGAATATAGTATAAGATCGAGCGGGCATTCAGATGAGTCCCCAGAATACCAACATGGCTGCGCTTACTCTACAAGTCAATAACGGAAAAAAAATGAGTCTGACAGTTCAAAGAAAGCACCTGCATAAAGCAATGCAAATATTGTTCCAGCTTCTCAGTGAACCCTAAAATGTATTCAGTGCGATTTCGTATTCAGGTGTGGAGAGTTATAATTAGCCATAGAGGAAGGCTTTCGGCGCTTTCTCGCTATCGATGTAGTTCCTCATTGGAAAACACCTTTTTCCCTCCTCCATCGTGGAGAGATGGCACTTCAGTGTCAGTTTATTTACCTCATCTGCAACATGATGACAGCACAGTTAAACAAAGATGGCATATACAGACGAATGGGAAAGAGTGATTAATAATGAATACAGAGATGATGGACGGAATGGGGCTTTCCGACCATAGCCTGGCCATCAGGTTAGGATAACTTCAGATCTCATAAATATTTATTGCACTTTATAAGTTAACTGTTGTTTTCTCCACAAATCAATTCGATTCAGTGGCGGTCCGTTTCAGTCCATCACTAAAGCACTGTCTTTATTGGTAGCAATTTTAAATGTTTTACACCAGTTTCCAAACAAAAACACATTATTTTTCCCTGTTAGCTTGGCTTAACAGGACACCGTGCAGTTCAGGACTTGCTCTCTGTGCTTTTGTCCCTCCGTCTCGCCATTCTGAACACGATTGCATATCTAACGCGCCATAAAGAAGACCTGCTCCATCTGTGGAAACATCTATTTGATGTTGATCCAATACTGACTGGCCTGCAGTTTTATGTCGACAACTTGTCCTCTGCGGTCTGTTTTTCTATACAAACATCACAGGAGTTCCCTCAAGGTCTTATTTCATGTGTTTGTTTTATCAGCATCCTCCATTTCTCCTTCCTATTTACTGTTTATACTCCTGAGTTTGACTCGGTCTCCCCCTTGTCTGACTCAAAACTGTCCTCACTTTGTGTATGGATCAAGATTCGCCATGTGGGAAAGACAATCCAAAACTATTTATATTGATTACGCCGAGGTGCTGGGGTGCAAAAGATGTTTTGAATGCTTTGAATAATTCAGGACCGCCATGCTGTAAATTTTAAACCGGTTAAGTCAGAGACGTGTAGCAATCGATAGAAAGACACGAGATAAAAAAGCAATGCGATGAGGAATATTAGTGTGTGAAGACTCAGAACAGGCCATAAAACAATATTACAACTTCCAAATGTCTTCAGCTGTGCTATATGCAGGACAAGTGAGAGATATTGATTTGCAATCAGTCTCTGTTACTGAACGCTTTGGCTTCGGCATGGTCCGCGGGAGATACCTCCCCATTATTATGTTTTCCCTATTTATTTGATCTTTTTTGAAATCTTTTACTCATGAAGCATCGATCAACGCTGCACTCATCGAACTGTATTCCTTTTTATGTGCCTTCTGGTGATCCTATGAATTATATTTGTTTAGACCTGTGGGTCTCAACTGGTGGTACATACAGTAATAAAAAGCGATTAACTATATAATTTTACACAGTTAGGATAGAAAAAATTAACAGGCTTATGAACTTTTAAAAAAAATGACTAGAAAATGCTTCTTATCATCAAAGGCTGTGTGTCCAATCAAATGCTTTGAGATTTTGGCACAAATTCATTTGTCACTATTAGCCAAATTTAACAGACACCAATGTGGACAAGTTGCGTGACATGCCCTTGTCCTCATAAATCATGAGCAAAACTTCACAAGATAAAAGAAACTGCAACCCAGACTGGATTAAATGCATGTTCACTTGCAGCGAGGATAAACATGGTTTGCGCCAAACTCAATTTGTTTTGTGTGGTGAATTATTGGCTGCAGAGAGCATGAAACCATCAAAATTCAACAGACAGTTAGAAACCAAATGTTCCTATTCAGTTGATGTCATGTTAATGTTTATTTTATTTTATTTTTATAGAGTTTGTAGTGATTTTAATAAATTACAAAATTAAATTAAGGACATTTTCATTTAATTTTATATGAAAAAGCCACTTGATGTACGTTGGGTCTTGATGCAAAACCAGTTGATGAACACAGCTTTACAATAGATATTTATTACAAATTGAGCTTATCACATTTTATAATAATTATAAGAGAGAGATTACATGTTCTTGTGTGTTCTGTTCCCTCTTATTTCGCATGTGTGTTGGTAACGGAACTCTCAGTGAGTGGTCAATCTGGGACAGACAGCCTGTTAGTAGAGAGAGGCTTGTCCTGATTGGGACCCCTGCAGCGGGAGAGAAAGGGCAAAGAAAAGAGCAACAGACTCGAGAGAACAGAGAAAAAGAGTGCCACAAATCAAAATCTGTTTTTCTTCCTCCTGCCACAGTGCTCACTATAGCCTACCCTATCTGTCATACTCCACATTTTCAGTGAAAGTGAATAGTATAATTCAATTTATACGGGACTAGTTATTTTAGGAGTGTTTCTATGCTTTTATGCAGCATATTTTCATATATTTAAATATGACACTGTTTCTTATTTCCTCTAAAGTAAATTAATCTTACATTAGTACAGTTCAAGCTGAAAATTACATCGGAAAAATAATTCTTAATGTGAAAATTAGCAAACACTTAAGCTTTAAATTGTACAAAACAATAGAAACAACAATTCAAAAATCTATATCTATATCTCTGACATGTACAAAGATATTTTCCCCCCAAAGTTCCAGATAGATATCGGCCATAATTATACTATTTGAATAAAACACTAATTTTACTTCTGTGACAGACACTTCACTCCGGAGGGGAGTAAAGGTGCAGTGGCCCAGGGAAAAGACTCTTAGGCGCAACCTCAAGGTTGAGAGAACGAGAGCGGGAAAGAGGAGTAGCTGTCAGTGGGTGGCATCAGAGGCAAGGCTAATGATTTGGGGGCGAGAGTGACAGGCCCAGTTTTGGGGGAGAAAAGGGGAGAAGAGTGAAAGCAGCGAAAGATGACACACCGCCCCAGTGGCGCTCACACACAGGACGTCTCTGACAGGTGCTGGAGGTCTTCCGACTCCTCTGGGCTGCAAGGGCCTGACATCCACTGCTGAGAGGGACTTTGGAGTTCATAACCCACCCCCTACGCACTTGCATCTCTCTCTCTCTCTCTTGCTCTATTTCTCTAGCCAGCAGTTCAGGTGCACATAGTATATGAGTGTATGGAAGACAGAGTAAGAGCATGTCTTGACAGCACTTGACTGCTAAGAAGCAGGTAAGTGTGTGCAGATTGATGACTGGCGTTTGGGTGAGTGCAGACAACTCTTGCGCAGGTGTGACAGCCAGGAGGAGTGGAACTGGCAAGAGTGACATATCAGAGGCAGTTCAGAGCCATCGTGTCACTAATAGGAAATCAACAAAGGCCGTGGGAAAGTCTTCCCCCAACTGGCTCTAAGTGACCAGCATAATTCAGCACAGGGACATGTAATTTTAATCATTAATCCCTAGGCAAGAGCAGGAAATGTCCAGTCAAATAAGTTGTGATGGGTACTTGCACTTGTCAGTAGGTTGTGGGTATTTTCTGAGATTCTGCTAAGCACGGCAATGTTTTCCCTTAATAAATTGGTGTACCAATTTATTTTACATAATAAATTGGTCAGTAATCATCAATAATAATGTAGTATTATAATATTGAATATGGCTGTAATTGAATTATGTTGCATTAATAATATTACATTTCATTTCATTTTTTTTTTTTTTTAATTCAGCATTTTTTAATACTATAATACTACCAGGGATGTAGAATACGAATTTACGATTTATTAAACGTAATTAAACGTCCGTTTAATAAATTGTAAATTCGTCCCCCGCACTTTTTTTTTCTCGGGCAAGTGTGTTCACGTAGAGGTTTTCATGGGCCAGTGTGTATAAATCTAGATTTAAATTCAAAGAGACGAGTCTATGCATGACCTGACATTTTATTCTTATCCAAAATGAGGTAATGTGAACATTATGAAGCACTAAACACAATATGTTTCATTCCTACTCAAAGCTGGAGGGTGCTCTCTTCCAGAAAGTCCAAAACAGACTTATAGAAATTATAACTTATGATGTTACAGGAAATCCCTTATATGGACAAAGGCATCCAGAGTTCGCTGTGGCTGAACAAAACATTTTGACTAATGAAACGCGAAGACAACAAACACGTGGTTGTGACAATATATGGTTTATATGTGTTTTTCATGTCATCTTGGGATATTTTCATAACAATAAAGTATATGAAGAATGCATTGCTAAATGACAACCTTTATTACAGTATAGAGACTATAAAATATAACCTATATTCTGCCTTATTCTGTGATAAAATATATATATTTTTACATTGTATAATATCCATGATGACTTAATGCAAAAGTGTTTGTAGAACATAAACCATAAAATTGTCATTAGGAAATAGGGGGAAACAAAATATTATAGAATACAAATGATTGGTTATTGTTCAGCAGTGTATTTGATTTCTTAGCCAATTAAAACGAGAGATAAAAAAAAACCTGTCAATTGGAAGGAAGGAAAAAGGGAAAAAACAAAAGATCCATACTCGCTTGTGTCTTCTTAATGAATTATTAAATTATTTCATTCTGCCAGAATAAAAGAATATATTGCTAATTTCATTGATTTATGCACCCATAAAAATGGTTGAGCCCAGTGATTTTTTTCCCTTTTTTTAATTAGAAAAAAAAAACAAAATCTGGTATTACACTTGACGTTTCTGTCCCCCTCACTTCTGAAATAATGGCTATGTCCTTGAATACTAAGTTAATTGCATTGTGTTGCATTAATAAGTTCTTTTTTTTTTTTTATTCAGCATTTTTACTATGTTAATTGAGTTGTTGCATTAATACTACATTCATTTTATGTAGCAGTATTAAAAATTATGATTAAAAAATAACATTAAGGTAATATTATTAATATAACACAATTCAATTAATATAATATTACAGTATTAAAAATTATGAATGAAAATATCCAATTAATGTGACAAAATAAACAATGCAAAAAGATAAACCCTGTATCATAGTATTAAATGACTAAAACATTAATGTAATGTGTAAGATATGTTTTTTATTGATATTTAAATTTTATTAAAATATTAATTTCATAATTATGCACGATTTCTAATGCTTTTATATGTACTGACATCAACAATTGAAATGGCTAATTTAGTTGAGGGTTGGAGCTTGACTTAAAAACATTTTTATTTTTTGTGCAAAACTGCAGTTATTCATTTAACATTATTTATATAATATACTGTATTTTATATAATAGTGTTGTATGCATTTAAAACTCTGAATTTTACCTTCTGATCTTACAAGAGCTTCGACTTTTTTTTCCTCTCGCTTTATTGTATTGCCACAAGAATTGATCTGCGGAAGGATCCGATATGCTGGTTGTAAATTATTCACATGGTGCATGACTTTCAGTGGAGAATGCACTATGGAAAACCCTGTCTTAGCCGGGCTCGGTTGAGCAGCGCCAGCGAATGCCGTCAAACCTCTAGCCTCTACCCCCCACCTCTCTCCCTCTGACATCCACCCAGAGAGAGCAGCCATGATGTGGTCAAACAGCATAACATATGACCCTAAGGGAAGGCCAGAGGCAATGCTGCCTGCCTTCTCTATTTCACCCTCTCTTTCCTACACCTAGTGTACACACGCACTGGTCAGGCAGACAAGACGAGCACAGTTAGATAAACACAGGCACACACACGTTTGCCAGTCAGTCCGCAAACTGACATGCATATTCTTCGAGGCGACGTACTGTACAGACGGACACACTCAGAAACAGATACTGCCTACGGTGATATCGATAACAAGCCATTAATAAATCAAACTATTTCCTTGACATGCCGAAGAGCAAAGCAAAACTGTGGCTTATGAACTGCAAACAAACAAGGGCAATTCAAGACACAAATTATACCGTTCAAGTAGTCCACTTGTACAATCACTGTTTACGAAGTGCTGTATCATTGTGAGGCGTGTTGCTTGTCTCAATTTCTTTCCACTTTTTATTTAGAGGACATGAGAAATCACATATCAATGAGTTTACTGCATCAGCTGTTTTAATTACAGTTGTTCTGAAGTGCTGGTCCAGAGTTAGCTGCCAATTCAGTCAAGTCAAGGGACAATTTGTATTGAGGTGAAATGAAATCTTTTTGGTTCTGAATTAGATTGAGAGTATTTTGGCAGGGGCTTCGATTCTGTCTCAGTGCATTTATTAACACACACACACACACACACACACACACATATATATATATATATATATATACATATATATATACACACACACACACTGCCAGGCCAAAAAAGAACAAAAAAAGTCGCTGTTTCGATTTTAATAGGCAAATACTTAAGAATCTATGAATGGATCATTATTAAAGTGATTATTATGTTTCTAGCATGTTATATGTTTGGCAACGGTTCTTTTAACCCTTAAAGATGGAGTGTGTAGCTTTTCATTTCTTAAACAACCATGTAGGAAGACACATCATGGCCATATTCCAGGATGACAATGTCAAGATTCACCAGGGTTAAAATTGTGAAAGAATGGTTCAGAGAGCATGAAGAATCATTTTCACACATGAATTGGCACCTCTGAGTCCAGACCATAATTTCATTGAAGTCGCTGGGATGTGCTGGAGTAGACTTTACAGAGTGCTCACTTCTTGCATTGTCAATACAAGATCTTGACCAAAAAACGAAGCACCTCTTGATGGAAATAACTTCACAACATTTATTTCCATCGAGAGGTGCATCATTTTTTGGTCAAGATCTTGTATTGACAATGCAAGAAGTGAGCACTCTGTAAAGTCTCCTCCAGCACATCCCAAAAACTTACACTGAGGTTAAGGTCAGTGCCAATTCAATGATTCTTCATGCTCCCTCCCAATAATTCTTTCACAATTTGAGCCTGATGAATCTTGACATTGTCATCCTGGAATATGGCCATGATACATCTTAATACATGGTTGTTTAAGAAATGAAAAGCTACAAACTCCATCTTTTAGGGTTAAAAGAACCTTTGCCAAACATGTAACATGCTAGAAAAATAATAATCACTGTAATAATGATCCATCCATAGACTCTTCAGTATTTGCCTATTAAAATTCAAACAGCGACTTTTTTTTTAACCGGGCAGTGTGTGTGTGTGTGTGTGTTTGTGTGTGTGTGTGTGTGTGTGTATATATATAACACTGTATATAGTGTGTATGTGTGTGTAAAATTTGTTAATTTAATCATTATTCACTAAGCAAGAGCAAAGATATGCAAATATTGTATGCACCATTGTTAAACATGCATTACGTAAAGTCCAATTACACTATATTTGTATGTACAGGTCTGACTGTATTGTGTGTATGTGTGTTTGTGTGTAGTTAATATAATTAGTGTCTACTTACAGTGATTGAATATTATCATGTGTTGAATATTTACCAGCTCTGCTGCTTATTATTATTATTATTATTATTATTATTATTATTATTATTATATTACTCATGTAGAATAATAGATGCCTTCCTGAAAAGTGTTGGCTTAGATGCTTTTTCAAGACCATAGATTGGGTGGATTTTGGTGGTCACTTGATGGGAAATATTCTTTGTCTGCTCATAATTAATATATGAAGTATTATACTGTGTACATGTATTTTTGTGCACATGAAAATGAGGTCAAGCATTCAAAAGTCTAAATTCCTCCTCTGTTTGTCTGGAGCAGGTGTGCAGCCTTGTATTAGGGATCTGCTGCTTTTATAAGCCCAATTCCATTGTTAGTGCCGCAGGCAAGCTTATGTTTCACCTCAAGCCATATCCTAATGCTGATATATACCTTAATTTAAAGCCAACATCTCTCTGAAAAGCCCAACAAACAGAGAGGACAGAGGTAGAATAGAGTACAAATAAACCACATAATTCTCTCTCAGTGAAGTCTCTGGGCGATGTTTAGCTCAGTTCTTGCATTTTACAGTGTATATTTATTTAATAAAATCAATAAATATTCAAGGTTTGTTTTTGTAGCACAATTTTGTTTCTCAGCTTTGATGGTTTTTGGTAAATAGTGAGTTATTTAATATACGATAGTGTGAATATCAGAGTATACATATTACTTTTAATTTCACCAACAGTATTTATTTGATTATTTAATAATTTATTTTTTATTTTGTATATCAAAAAACTGCCTGCCTGCAACAAATTAATGAGGGAACACTTTGCTCTGATTAGAATGACTTAAATCTATTTAGGCAGTGAAAGGAGCTTACAAGTCTTAACCACAGGACCCAATCAATGAATGCAAATATCTACATTTACAAAAGCCAATATGTTTTACTCTGCACAACTCTTTTTTCCAAAGTATCTCAGTCATTCTCCTTTTTCCATTGCCATTTAATCGTTTATTACTACAGTATGTCTCTCTTTCTGCCTCCCTATCTTTTTTTAAAGTCTCACCTTCAGTCGCTTGACATGTTGCAGTAATTGTCACCTTCTGAGTGTGTTCGCAGGTGTAAGAGATTGTCTGTTTACCATCTCTCATCTGCATAATCTAGCACCTTTGCCAAATTAGGTCTTTTGTTCATCAGGGGTTTATTCTTTGAAGGCAGGGCTGCATCATGTTAGGTCAGGAAATCAGCTCCCCAATGAGGACCAACGACAGCCATATGTTGGGTTACAGCGAAGCAAAGACCTAGTTCATACGCTAACTCATTTCCATCTTGTTTGACCTAGCACATATTTATCGTTCTTTATTGCTGTGATTTCCCTATTAATGAAAGGTACTTTTGCTGTTGTGCACAGTGTTTATGCGCATACTGTGTTATGCTTATGAAAGTAGCAATATGCTTGTTTGTTTGATTACTTCATAGCAGGCTTTTAATAGGCACTCAGGTGAAAAATTAGTCTGAAATTCTTTGGGGACAATGGACACATATGTCTTAGATGCTGACCTATGCATTTTTTCCCCCCCCGAATACTGAAGAGGTGCATTATTGTGTGCCAAGTTGCAAAGGTCTGAGTTTTAGGCTGAATGATTTGTAAAAAGAAAATAAAAAATAAATAAATAAGTAAATAAATAAATAACTTATGAATTCAGAAGCCTTAAGAAATGTAAATGTAACATTTCAGCATTCTTTATTGGGAGACATGCGTTATGTTCTGTGGTGAAGCAACAGTTTTATTTTGAAAACCTGTTTAAATGTCCTCCACTTGGAATCTTTGATGTTTGCAAATCTATGGACCGTTTGTTTTCAACCAGCTGGAATGAATTTTAAAAAGTTAAATTGTTGCAAAGTTGGACCAAAGCTATTGTTTTTATTCTAAGCGTCCTTTTATTACAGATAAGACTTTTTGCCCTGTATATTTCTTTCCACTATTTACTTTTCTGTCCTCTTCTCTTTTTTTTGACCTTGTGGAATCATGGACTTCCTCTAGGATCATAAAATTTAAAGACCTCTTTCATTTGCAGTAAGGTACTTTATGAATCTTGATTTGAATAATATAAGTAATATGATGGAGGATGCAGTCTGCATCTAATGAAATACTTGAAGGTGCCCATATATAATCCATTACATTTACTCAATTTTAATCAACAAAATGTTTACCCTAAAGTTTTTTATTGGATGTGACTTTTTGTGGTATTACTTGTAATGGTTTTTGGTGTATTTTATGTTGTATTAAATGAGTATTAGATTGAACAGCTGGCAGAAAAAATGGCATAATTCAAATTTATATATTTAACCTTTAAATGCATACCTCGGATCTTTATCGATATTTATTGCACGAGGTGTCAATGTCTGATACACAATGATGACATGATATTTCACTCAGAATTACTGCAGGAATAAAACAAAAGAATAAACGAGTATCATCAGCAAAACTTAAAATGGCTCAGCAATTTAATGCCGAGCAATTACTGTATGCAATCAAATATTAGTGTCACTGTCACTTGATGGTGGATCTGGTTAAGAAGCTGTCAGCGATCAAAATATTGATTTTGAAGATGTTGAGAATATAGTTGAGATCGCAATATGAGCCAGATGTCGAATATACTGGAGAAATGAGCTCTGACAATGACAATGATGATGGTGAAAAGCTCAAATTAAAAACTTATAAGTTCCAAAATGTAATGGAATATGTTTTATTTTATTCTTTTAGAATTTTTATTAAAATATGAGGAGAGTTTTATACTGTTGCAGCAGTTAGAGATCCATCTGTGTTATATATAGATCCAGGTCGCTAAAGACCTGAATATGTAATAATGACTGGCAAAACATTCATGCATTTAAAGGGATACGCTTTAAAGGGGTCATGAACTGCATTGTTTTATTGTTTTAGAATGTTTTCTGTGGTGCACTTATAATATAAGTATGATTTTTACATCAAAAATTGCCATAATTTAGAAATAAAAGACCCTGATTTTAGCCCTCTGATTTGAACGCTCTGTTTTAAGGGGCGTGTCTGCTGTGAGACTTCAGTGTAAACGCCCACTGCTGTGATTGGCTATCATCTTTGCATATGCAATAGCTAAGTATTACATGTTTAACTCTCTCGAAAACTTTTAGCATGTTTTTATTATTACAGCTCTTAAGGTTAACTAAAATACAGTTGCAAGAAAAAGTATGTGAACCACTTGCAGAATCTGTGAAAATGTGAATAATTTTAACAAAATAAAGGAGATAATACAAAATGTAATTTTTAATTTTTATTTAGTACTCTCCTGAGTAAGATATTTTACATAAAAGATGTTTACATATAATCCACAAAACACAAAAAAATAGCTGAATTTATTAAAATAACCCCATTCATAATTCATAAAACCCCACTGATTCTTAATACTGTATGTGGTTACCTGGATGATCTACGACTGTTTTTTTGTTTTGTGATGGTTCTTCATGAGTCTCTTGTTTATTCTGAGCAGTTAAACTGAGCTCTGTTCTTCAGAAAAATCCTCCAGGTCCTGCAGATTCTTCAGTTTTCCACCATCTTTTGCATATTTGAACCCTTTACAGCAGTGACTGAATGATTTTGAGATCTGTCTTTTCACACTGAGGACAATTGAGGGACTCAAACACAACTATTAAAAAAGGTTCAAACATTCACTGATGCTCCAGAAGGAAACACGATGCATTAATAGATGGGGGGTGAAAACATTTGGAATTTGAAGATCAAGGTAAATTGTATTTAATTTGTCTTCCGGGAAACATGAAAGTATCTTCTGTTGCTTCCGAAGGGCAGTACTAAATGAAAAAAATGTATATTTAAACAAAATTTGGACATCTTCATCCTGTTCAAAAGTTTTCACCCCCCGACTCTTAATGCATAGTGTGTCCTTCTGGAGCATCAGTGAATGTTTGAACCTTTTTTATTAGTTGCGTTTGAGTCCCTCAATTGTCATCAGTATGAAAAGATGGATCTCAAAATCATTCAGTCACTGCTGTAAAGGGTTAAAATATGCAAAAGATGGTGGAAAACTGAAGAATCTGCAGGACCTGGAGATTTTTTCTGAAGAACAGAGCTCAGTTTAACTGTTCAGAACAAACAAGAGACTCATGAAGAACCATCTGAAAACAAAAAAACAGTCGTAGATCATCCAGTTAACCACACACAGTATTAAGAATAAGTGGTTCACATACTTATGAATGGGGTTATTTTAATAAATTCAGCTATTTTTTTGTCTTGTGGATTATATGTAAACATCTTTTATGTAAAATATCTTACTCAGGAGAGTACTAAATAAAAAATAACATGCGTTTTGTATTATCTCCTTTATTTTGTTAAAATTATTCACATTTTCACAGATTCTGCAGGTGGTTCACATACTTTTTCTTGCAACTGTATTAATAAAGTGTTTATTATATTTAGATCTATGGCATTATATTTAGATTGTGGCATGAAAGGTTGCAGTGATGAGCATGTAGCCGATCACAGACATGTTCAGCACATAAATGCAGCGATCTCATCATTGCAACTCGATTTCTGCACATTAACGAATGCTTTCATAACTAACAGTGCAAACAAACTGTTAATAAGAGATTTGTTGATTATTACCAAAGTCCCTTTAGGAAAAGTCATTTCACTCGGCGGCCATCGTTGAAATGCTTCTCGGGCATTTAAATCAGAGATTGTATATTATAGGGAGATGAGAGGGTCTGTATCTCTTACCATTGGAGAAAGCGTAATGTATGTAATGGCCTCTGGTCTCCTTTCCTGCATACCGCCAGTACCGCCTATACCGCCTGTACTGCCCGTGCCGCCCGTGCGTACCGCCACAGCCGGAGCGTTAGCATTAGCCGTTACACTTTTTTGGATAAAGGTTGCAGGCTTGCCTTCCAGGGGCTTTGTTCAAGTGCAGCTCCTATCTCTTTGAATGGGGAAACATAAAATTCTTTAAAGCTCTTTGCCAAGCTTTCGATCAAATTTCATATTTGAAATCACCAATGAAATCTGACAACAACTGTCTCATAAATTTTGTTTCTAAACGCTCGAATCATGACAAAAAATTTTATTTTTCAGGCTGGATCAAGCTAATGCACATGCGCAGTCCTAAATGCGCATCGCTTGTGCCTCATTTCGGAGGCTCACATCTGACTGTTTCTATAGAAACTGGAGCTTCTAACGGCCGCTGCAGTAACGCGATGACTTTACCAATCGCCGATTTTATTTTATTTCTCCCATTCAAAACAATACGAGTGATTATTACGGGAGTTTTGCCACGAGTCCAATATAAATAACTGATAAACTCACGCTGTTTGATTGACAGCTCCAGCGATTGCAAAGGGAGCGTTCTTTGATTGCTTTCTATTTGATGAAAGTTAAACAAATATGCATTGTTCACAAAACCATTTGATTGTAACAGCAAAAGCAGGTCTTAGCAATGCTTATTTACCTAAAGACGGAACTGAATAAGATCATTAAGCATTAAGTACATCAATTAGTCTACAAATAATTTATTTTATTTTTAAGGAAATCTTGATTTCATGAAAATTATATAAATCTACAATGATTTGGAATTAACATATGATTTGAAAATTCTTGTAATAACTTAAATCCTAATAAATCCTTGTATATTATTATCTGGTACTTACATTGTAACATCTAATTACACATTACAAATAATTTAACTTAAAATATCATAAACTATACTGTATTTTTTGTCATTTGTTGTGTTTAAAGTGCATGGTCATGTTTCATTTTCTATAACAGTTTTTTTGTTTGTTTTTTTGTTTTGTTTTTTGAACCAGATAAAAAAAAAAAAAAAAAAAAAAACTTTATTGCATTTTAACAACCTTGTCAAAGTTTCTTAATTTTCATATAGTGTATCGTAGAAAACAAACCTTTGAAATGGAGTTAGACAGGAGCATGTTCTTTTAATGCTGTCAAAGGGAATGCAAGGCTGTTTGAATTGTGCTCAATCAAGCCCTACATCACGGACAACAAGCAAAATATGTTTATCTTTACCTCACTCTATGGACATTTAGAACCAGTTTTGGTGAATCTTGCCCAGAGTTTTTTTGACCTTCATTTTGAGTAAAATGTATGCAATTTGAGATTAGCTTTTCAAAACAATAAAAGTTCATTGTTTTTGTTTGTTATTGCCACTTTCTGTGGACTATAATGTCACTGTGAAAGATTACCATATGACATCTATTATATATTTTTGAATGAATACTGCATTGAATCTATTCCTCTGAAACCATGTTAGAAATTCTTGTCTTTTGACTTAGCTTTTGTGTACAAGCACATAGTTGTTAGATGTGTGTGTGTGTGTGTGTGTGTGTGTGTGTGTGTGTGTGTGTGTGTGTGTGTGAGTAGTGGTAATAGTAATGGGAATACTGTTACATAGTAACAGGATTGCAATGGTTCTGATCAAATCTATAAATATTGCAGTGATGTAAGCAGTACATATGGAATTGCACACACTCTCTTATGGATCCAAATCCCGATATTGATTCTGATGGGTTTTTTTTTTTTTTTTTTTTTTTACTTTTACTTTTGTACATGAAAAATCCTATGAAGTTGAAATGGTGAAATCAGAAATTATAAATTCCATTGTATCCTATAATAAAGCAAACTCTTCCACTTTACACTTTTCGAGAAGCTGCAGTAACTCCATAGGAAGATGAACTAGTTCATCTTTTTGGTGCAATTGGGTAATTTTATATAAATATAAATACATATACATTTTATATTTATTATCATTAACATATTACTACTAATGTTTGGTACTATACAGTACTTCACTTTATTCAGACAACATTCTGCCCAATTGCAGGCAACCTGACAAATCCCCCCAAGTCTTGAAAGGCCTAAGAGATTTATGTATTTGAAATATTTGCAAAGTACTGACAGAATTAAGCAAGTATTATTCTTATCAATCTCAACCCCATGACAGATTCCAATAAACCAGTGACCTTTCAATTTGCCATTGATGTATAGCCCAGGATGTGAGTTATAACCTCTGATCTGGGTCAGCGATAGGTAGCGGCGTCTGATATTCATTCATCAAGCCTGAATATATTTATCATCAATCTGTGCAAATGATCTGTGGAATTATTGCTCTCTGCCAAAGCGCAGGAAGGGGGTTCATTTCAACTGGCTGATAAAGTCAATAAACGAAGAATGTGTTTTAACACCTTGGTTTTTTGCTGTGTTTAGATGGGATGTTTGGAGTTGACATTCCAGCACTGTGGGAGTGGAGTGAGGAAACATATTTAGGTTTATTCTTCCAGTGGCGCTCAATCAGTTTGACCCTTGGTGTTTACAAGTAGAACAAGCTTTTGATGTGTCTCATTTTAGTTTGAGACGGATACCCACTCTGCCACTGGCTGTGAGGCTCCATATGTGCCTCACGGCAGGAGATGAACTTTGTTTTCAAAGAGGTGATGATGGCAGAAAAGGTAGAGGTGGTGGCATGTATTGCCTCTGCCTTCTTTTTTTTCTTTTCATTTCTGCGTTCTGCTCTTGTTTTCATTTTCTGCTCCATGCTTTTTGCAACCTGTAGGTACACACACACACACACACACACACACACACACACACACACAGACACACAGGTTTGCTCTGTAGTCAAAATAGTGAACTGCCTTTAGATGTTTTGTTTTTTTATTTAAACTTTTTAATGATATAATTACATTTCTACTCTAATTTGTTGTTGAATTAGAAACATTTCAAAGCTTCATTGTTTTGGTCAATGATTTCAGCCCTCCATTTCAGTTTTGGCTGAAATTTCGGTGCATGTTTTGTTTTGTTTGCATAGACAATCATAGCCTTTTCTATTTTTTTCGTGGTATTTTTCTCTACTTGCGAGTAGGGAAAAATAATTCTAATTTGGCTGAACTTTACAAGCTTTAAAAATTGATAAAAACTGAAAAAATAGTATAGTATTATTAGTATATTTTTTTTCTAATATTTGTGTGCTGTGAATTTATTGCTGTTAGTTAAGTTAAAGGGTTAGTTCACCCCAAAATGAAAATTCTGTCAGTAATTACTTACCCTCATGTCATTTCAAACTCGTAAGATTTTGGTTCATCTTCAGAACACAAAATAAGATCTTTTTGATAAAATCTGAGAGATGTCTGTCTCTCCATTGACTGCCTTTGCAACGACCACTTTAACACTTCAAAAAGTTCATAAAGAGATCGGAAAACTAATCCATATGAATCGAGCAGTTTAGTCCAAATTTTCTGAAGAGACTCAATCACTTTTATAATGAACAGATTTAATTTAGGCTTTTACTCACATGTAAACAGCGAGCAGAAGCTCAAACTAACCTGAATGACGCACAAGAACAAACCTCTTCTGGAAGCTCAAGCATGCTGCGTAACACAAGAAATAACCATTTGTTACACAGCATGTTTGAGCTTCCGGAAGAAGTTTGTTCTTGTGCGTCATTCATGTTCGGTTGAGCTTCTGCTTATGCTTAACATCAAAATCCACTGAAATCAGTTACGAGTTGTCTTGTTCACTTGTTATTTACTGCTTGTATTTTATGAGGATACACAATGGTTAGGATGCTGCCTTAGAAGGTAGCTGCCTAGGGGGTAGCACACTAGTTTTTAAGAGGATTCAGAGCCAGAAGTGCGCTTGACAATCACTTGACCACTTCTCTGAGCACATTGTTCTCAAAAGCAGGTTCTCCTTTGTTGTGCTGAGACAGAATGCATTAATTTGTGCAGCCATGGACATGTGAGAGGTATAGGTGAATATGTAAATTCAGGTGTGTGTTGTGTTGGCTAGAAACATTGAAGTCCCAGTTTATTCTCATCTAATTGTATAGCATCTCAGATTCAGTCTTGTCTTACACTCCACTTCATCTCTCTTAGTTGTTCCATAGAAATAGTCTATTCTAGTAGGATCTGTGGAAAACTTGTGCAATCTGTCAACCACAGTCGGTGTTATCATGAAACGGCAACCTGACTAACATGATCACCATGCACAGAGAGAGAGACAGAGTGTAGAGAGAACGAAAAGGCTTTGAGCGTCTGTCCTGTTCCCATGAGCGGCTGCGTATGTATGTTCAGTCTGGGCTTTTGTTCGTTTGTGTCAGAGTGATCTCTGCTGTCATGTAACACAGCCATGGCCCAGAGACCTGCCATCACTGCCTCTGCTCTCTCTCTCTCTCTCTCTCTCTCTCTCTTCTCTCTCTCTCAGAACAGTCTCACAGAGAAACAGGAGAGCTCTGACAGCTTCTTATGATTCATGTCTTCTTATCATAACCACAGGCCTCCGAAAATCAATCCTCACACCACTGCCACGACATACCATGAGGATGCCAGTCTCTTTGTATTTCTCTCCTTTTTTAATTTGAAATCAAATCATTTCATTTTCAGGTCTTCAGGTAGCCACACACACTTTTTTTTTTCTTTTGTCTCGTTTCACAGAATTATTCAGACTCCTTTTATATTCAAATTTACTTGTTAAAAAGTGCATGAAAGGAATAAGTGGCAATTACTAAGACAGGAAGTTAAGAAAACAGCAGTGTACTACTCATAGGCCTCCTAAGTCAAGGAGAACTTGGAAAAGAAGTGTTAGGTCACAACAGGTGAGCATCAAACAATGAGCTACTGAATAGGAAATCCATCTGTCTTTAATTTTTTACACTGCCTTCCAATTTATTTAAAAAAAAATATTGCTGTATTGTGTGATACGTCAGAGCACTTTCTGCACAAAACTCATTGGTGTGTTAAACTTCAGAACAATGGTCCATATTCAGAGCATGTTTAAGCTTTTCTACCCATGGAGCTGTGTGGATATCTTTTAAGATGGATGGATGCACTTTTTTGGACTTCAAAATCAGGAGCGCCATTCATCAAAGCTTGGAAGAGCGAAGATATTTTTTAATGTAACTCCGATTGTGTTCGTCTGAAAGAAGATAGTCATATACACCAAGGATGGCTTGAGGGTGAGTTAATTGTTGGCTAATTTTCATTTTTGGGTGAACTATCCTTTTAAACATAAACCAGCAGTTTAGCCATGCATATTCAATTATGTCTTATGTGGTCATCAGTTGCATTTGTACATTCTAAAAAAGACATGGATCACAGCAGCTGAAATGTCAGAATATGGGCACGATGATACTGTGTCTTAAGCCCGGAACACACCAAGCCGACGCCGACGAACTAGTGGCGACGAAAGCAGACTGCGGGTTTGGCTCACGTCGGTAGCGTCTGGGTCCACAGTTGCCCTGACACACCAAACTGACGCTCAACACCCGACGGCCAAGTAGCACGTCCGTTCTGCGCCTGCGTAAGATGAAATGCCTTTCCATACCAGCAGGTGGCAGTAGCTGAACAGCCAATCAGAATGATCAGATGGCTCGACTGACCGACGATTCAACATGTCGAACGGCCAAAAAAAAAGCAGACGAGGACCAACTTCAGCCGACGGTGTGGAACACACTGAGAAAACTTAGTCACCGCCGAACAAAAACTGCCCGACAGCCGACCGTCGGCTTGGTGTGTTCCGGGCTTTATTCAGTACAAGAGATAGAAATGGAACCTTTAAAGAAAAGAAAAAAACCTTCTCCCTGCTTGATTTATTAAACTGATGTTTCTATTTTGTTCACTGTGAATTATAGTGAAATAGGACAAATAATAAGCTTTGAATTTATTTCTGATGTAAATTGACTGTTCTTTATTAGATTTTTATGTGGGATACTGTCAAATATGTATTAAGCAGATATTTGAAAAGTTTTAAATTATAATGTACATAACATTTTAATTTAAAATGCACATTTGTTAGCTCAGATATCTGAGACCCAGACCTTTCTGTAGGGAGTAATGGCTGGAGCTTGAAATCTGTATTTCACTATTCCCCCGATGATTTAATGTAAATAGTCACACAGCATTAAGAGTATTTAGTTTTGTTTTTCATGTTAATGTTACTTTGCAGTAAAAGTGTTTGAAAAATGAAAAATGTTTGAAAGAAAATAGAGTCCTAATAAACCAACACAAATAAAAATAAATATAAAGTGCAGGTTAGCAGGAAAATTGAGGAGGTCAAAAAGTTTTATTACCACTATTATTGTTATTTGAAATGATAATCTGCCTTTTACACCCCATTATCACTGTACACTGCACCTTGTCTATTTCTATCCCCTATCATCTGCACTCTGCTGTTCTATTGCCTCCTATACCCATAATGTTTGCACTTATTCAAATAATATATTGCTATTTGCACTTCTGGTTAGATGGAAACTGTATTTCATTGGCTCTGTATTTGTACTCTGCGCAATGACAATAACGTTGAATCTAATATCATTTAGAATAGCTTCATATGAAGTGAATGTGAGTCAGGATATAAACAGGATATTGTGATAGAGTTAGATGACTACATTGAGAGGCAATCTTGAGAGGTTGTTGAAAATGCACTATTCTGTGGATTAAAAACAGACAAAAAGAAATCATTCTCTCCTTTCATGTTTAAAAATTAATTTTACAAAAGAAAAAATATATATATATAAATCATCATTTGCCATATGATCTTTTTGTTATTAAAAGGCATATATGGTTTTCATGTATTTTCAGATTTAACCTCGAATGTCTCTGAAGGCATGTTTTAAAATAGGAAACTGTCTAATTCCACATTCCGTAGGGAAAGCCTTTTCTGTCTCCTTCAATCATAATTCAGATATCAGCAAATATGCAATATAATTTAGATGTATTTTTCCATTCATTCAAATATCAGTTAATGTTTAGTATAGTTGTATAGTTGTATAGTTTTGGGGAGAATGCAAACATAATTTAATTTACATAATTTTGATATAGTCTCTTAAAAGATTAATAATACTGTGTATTATTATTAATATTATTATTAAATGTAATTTTTAATCTCATTTGACAATGAACAATGGATATTGGAGAACAGTGATGACATTTAAAAGTACTTTTATTGTTATCAACTTTTTTATTGTCTTTAGATATAACAAAATAACATCCATTGAAATAAACAAACAGGGAAGAGGGAGCAACAGACATATTATTGATAATTCATTTAAAGTCCCCCTGTAGTCAATAATTTTATCCTCTAAAATTTATCTTTAATCACCAAAATTATATATTTAAATGTTTTTTTTCCTGTGAAAAAAAATTCTTCACGTCTTAAAATAGCTTTAATGTAACTCTACACCTTTCTCTACAGCGATTTCAAACCGTGTTTTTGAAACTGTCTTTAGATCACTGCAGTTTTAAATAAAAAAATACTCAGCAATGGTGTTGACATATGAATCTGCACATGGTTTGTCTTAAAGCATATTAAAAACACCACATAAACGACATTAAAAACTTTAAAAGTAATTTTTAACCTACACTTAGTTTATTATTGTATGCCAAGAAACACAATGACAAATGTTTCATGTAGTATGAAAAAAAAAAAAAAAAAAAAAAAAAAAAAATCCATCTGCTGCCCACTTTCCCACAATTTCCCTAGCCATGATAGTGCTTTTCCTTCAATTACTGTAATCGTCTCTCAATTTGTCACACATGATACTCACATAAGTTTCAGAACATTATTACCTATCAATTCACTTTTTTCCCCCCACACAAAGGCTCAGAGAGTTTGTCATCTTTCATCTGATATGCGACAGAGCCCAGCAGGAACCTATCTTACCTGATCTGACAAAAACGGTGCCATGACATTTCCTAATTCAATCTATTAGTCTCTGTCAAAGAGAACTGTAGAGTGCATCACCTCTAATACCCATTTTATGAGTGACTGGAACAGCTCTGAGGTATTTGTAATTCAAGCAGTGCATAATTGAAAGGATGCGGATAAACAGCTACATTCCAAATTTAAAATGTCCTTGAAATACTGTATAACTGCATTCAAACATGTTTTGTTAAATGGTTTCCTTTGCCATCAAAGAACAAGGTCAAGCAGTAGACAAAAGACGGATATGGTGTGTATAAATGCATGTGTTTTTCTTAGTACGACGGTAGAGATGCTGATGTTTTACATTACTTTAGAATGCTTCCTGAGTTCTTTAGAAAAACAATTAAAGCTTGCGGGTACGTTTTGTACATGGGAGATGAGAACCATCACAAAGTGTGCCATCGCAGCAGACGGATCAATATTTAATTAATCGTGGCGTTTGAACTATGTAGGCCTATTATTGAGGATTTGCAAAGTTGCCTACTGCAGTGTTTAGAACTTGGCTCTAACTGTGATCTCTAACTGAGATGCAAGGCCGGATTATACAATAGGTCAGTGATTCATATAGAACTAAATCTTTTATGCTATGTACAGATATAACCTCTATTTATTATTCTGAATAATTTCTTATTAGCTGACTTGGTTTATACGTTTGTAAAAAGTTAGGAGAACATGTTGCATTAGGGGGGGATATCATTCTCAACCAGGAATTTGTTATTTTTGTTTTGTTTTGTGCTTTTTCTTTTACTTCCATTCTCTGCTTTTGCATTTGCATATGATGCAATGACAACTGCATTATCATAAACCTTTCATAAATGTCACATTTTTGGAAAGCTGTTACAAATATCTACTCTCATTATTCAAATACAGCATTAGCATCTTGCCAAGGCGAGTGAATGAACTTGTCATTGTTGGGAGCTAATTTGTTGGGAAAAAACGTTGCCAGGTGAAGCAGTTCACAGCTGAAGGGCGATAATTCAATCGGCTGTTAAATCAACTATCATTGCTTGACATTGTGCCTGAGTACAATTAGGTTTAGTTGGGGATGTGATGTGCTTGCAGAAATGCTCACAGGACACGCGGCCATGCTAATAAAACAGAGCCGGCACAACTGGGTGGGAGCTGCCAGTGAGAGCTTCACTTAGCATAGTAATCACATATCAGTTCCACAGTGTGGACTGTATGCTCATAATGTAAATAGCCTCTGTAGGGACACAACTGGAATGATGCTATGATATTAGCATGGTGGGGCAATTTCTTTTTCTCCTCATTCTCTTACGTAAATACAGACACGGTTAAGCACATGGAATATTCAAGTCTGATGAAAAGCATGTAGCTCAATGTCACATGGTTATTTTTTGATGAGTTCAAATTACTTGGGAACATTACAATGGTGTGCTGACTTTTCTTGCATGCAATGCACATACAGGTGGGTCTAAAAATATGAGACTATATTGTGAATTTTGGATTCAAAATCTAGTTTAAATCTGGAAATAAAAGGTTTTAGGATTTTGAAACAATTTGAAATAAGTATATGTGTGTAAGTGATTTAGGGCTGTACGATTTATCGCACAATACGAAAAATAACATTGAACTTAAAGGGTTAGTTCACCCAAAAATGAAAATTCTGTCATTTATTACTCACCCTCCTGCTGTTTTACACCCGTACGACCTTCGTTGATCTTCAGAACACAAATTAAGATATTTTTGTTTAAATCCGATGGCTCCGTGAGGCCTACATAGGGAGCAATGACATTTCCTCTCTCAAGATCCATAAAGGTACTAAAAACATATTTAAATCAGTTCATGTGAGTACAGTGGTTCAATATTAATATTATAAAGCGACGAGAATATTTTTGGTGCGCCAAAAAAAAACAAAATAACGACTTATTTAGTGATGGCCGATTTCAAAACACTGCTTCAGGAAGATTCGGAGCGTAATGAATCAGCGTGTCGAATCATGATTCGGATCGCGTGTCAAACCGCCAAACTGCTGAAATCACGTGACTTTGGCGCTCCAAACTGCGGATTCGACACGCTGATTCATAATGCTCCGAAGCTTCCTGAAGCAGTGTTTTGAAATTGGAAAAAAAAAAAATTTTTTTATGCGCAGCTTGTCAATGAAGTATGGCTCCAAATGCTAATCCATCTGAAAGAGCTGCGAGTTTGAGTCGCTTATAATGTACATTTGAAAAAGCAACACACATCAAACATCTTTCCAGACATGAGAAGCATTTAATAACATATCATATACTTTTGTCCAACAAAAGACAACATTTAATAACATGTTTTTACTCCAAACTCCAGCATCCTTCTGTGGGATGATGTGGCTTCTTACACAGAATAAGGCAGTCGTGTTTATTAGTCATGTTTAATCAATCAAAGCGTTTCAATCTTCTATTTATTCAGCTACAGTGATATGACGCATGTTATCTTCTTCTGCGGCAGAGCATATTTAGAGTTCCTGCGCAAGAGTGCCCTCTGGCTTTCAGATGGAGAAGCATTTACTACTGATCACAGAGCCGTACAGCTCTGACAAGCTGCGCATAAAATAATCACAGCCTTTGCCAAATCGCGTGCGGTTTTATCGCGATAAATCGTGCATCCCTAAAGTGATTACATTGTTCATGTGACGGACAATGCTATTCCCTAAAAAAAATATAGATATTTAAAAAATATATAGTAGCTATGTAATAAATAGGATATTATCATTTACAAACATCAAAATCCTGTAACCACAAGCTTCACTTTTGCATTTGTCTAAATTATAGCACATAACAAAATTACATTTTCAAACATAAATACATATAAAACACACATGCATATGTATATGTGTGCAACTTTTTTTTTATTTACAGTATATGCTATAAATTAGACCAATGAGAAATAGAAGCTATCATTCTCAGAATTTTGACTTTTGCTCCAAACTCTATATATCTGTAATCGTAATCAGTTGTTATTGTCTGTACACTGAAGTAGATTAATTTGTAAAATGGCAGCAAGCATTATCATAACACTGCAGTTTAATCCTGTTGTTTCATATTTATTATGTTAAAACACAGCCCTTTCTTTGTGGCCCACACTTATGGTAATTTTCTTTATAAAAAATCATTTCACAAACTTGATAACCTTTTTCAATGTCAAGCATATTTTCAGGGTCTTGCTGCTTGTTTGTGTACACATTGCATCTTAAAGATGATTGATTGTTACATGCGACCCTGTCACATTTGAAGTGAAAGATCTCATCAATTACAGTTTCAATATGTGTAGTTGAAAGTCAGAGCCTGAATCTCCTTGGAGCCTGCACAAGTGGACGCTGTACAGCTGGGATGATTTAAATTTAAAATCAGGCAGTTCAGGAGAATTCAAATTCAATTTAATGACTTTGCAGACCGGAAAAGCTTTGATTAGAATTCATTTCTTTGGGCTCGGTTCACACCCTGAATTAGAGGAAGTGAAAGTCTACACACCCCAGCCCTGAATGTTACATGCATTAGTTATTCTTTAACTGGTTATTTGCTTATTATATATTCAGGCTTTAAATAGCACATCTCTGGGCCTCTGCTGTGTCACTTGCACAGCCTGCCCTGACTTTCCTCTACTCTCTCTGAGTGCAGAGTCTGAGTATAGGGCAAAATAATGAATTAGGTTCACTAATGTCCCATAGCCCTTCTGCACCTGGGGAACAGGAGAGCACAGAAGAAAGTCAGCATTTCACATTCATTGCATATAAAAGAGAGCTCTTAAAAACAGCTCCATATAGGCAACTGCTACCCGAATTTATGAAATTTCAAAGATTCAGTGGCTGTTTGTGGGCAAGCTGACACAATGGCTTGGTCATCAGTGAATATGCTGAAGTGTTAAAAGTTTCATGCAGGATGGATCAGTGATAACAAAAGCATTGTCAAAGTGAGCTGGTAAGCTTTACGTGCATGTGTGTGGTGAATTATTGAGTGCTACCACAGGCTTTCTATGAATTATTGGTGTAAGACACCAGCTGACAGCACTATGTCAACCACAGAGAATCCAAATGCAGACAGTGCTCTTAAACCCCCCTCCCACAAAAACACCAACTATGTCGTGGCAGGTGTTCTCTTCCCACAGTTAACCCACAACAGAGCCTTCAGATGTTCTCTCACCCGCTCACGTGAGTTCTTCTCTATACAACACATTTAAACAGGATGAATTTCATGCTTTATATACTTCTAACAAAGTTCCAAGAAATGTCCTTGGGAGCACTGAATCTTTAAGAATGTAGGGGAGACTTTCACACCAAGCGTACATGTACATGCTTCTAACTTTTTTTTTTTGTTGTTTTTTGTTTGTTTGTTTGTTTGCAAACTTTGCTCAAAGAAACTTTCTAGGATTCCAGGCATGTTGGGTCTAGATGTAGATGTATGCCTGTGTTCTCGCTCACTATATATTTGAAGTAGAGTTGTTAAAAGTACCAACTTTGGTACCAAGTCAGTACTGAAATTTTAAAAATGTGACACTTTATGCGCTGTTGAGCGGATTCGTAAACACCTCTGATTGTCCACTGTGTTGACATGCTCATCGGATATGTCTGTGATTGGCTTCAATGATCAATGATTCAAAAACGTGGTAAATAGTCATCAGTGACGCTCTTCACCGAGCGCTAACACAGATACACACAGGAGCGTTTAAAAGCAGATGTCTATTGCGTACCAGTCCGCTGATGGATGCCTGCTTTCAAACAATTCCGCTTTCAAAGCTATTTCAAATTCAAACACTTCCATTTTTTTTAAACGTTCCAGTGCGTTGATCTTTGTAGCCAATCACAGACATATCCGATGAGCGTGTGAACACAATGGCCAGTCAGAGGTGTTTACGAATCCGCTCAACTGTGCTCAAAGCATCACAATTTTAAAATTTCAGTACCGATGTCGGTACTTTTGATAACTCTAATTTGAAGTCAGGTGCAGCAGCATGTTCAGGGTCTCAAATTAAGAGTACATTTGAAATATCAGGTTGGGCGTATCTTATGGATCTAAGAACCTTTTCTTGCAGTTTACAGATCTGTTTAGTTTATTTGTCTCATTTGAAGCTTGTGCGATGTGAATACTTGTAAGTGAACAGCTTGTAAGTGAAGTGCTACAATCATACAGTAGCTAATAGCGTCCTTGACGTTTTGTTTGTTTTAAATATGGAAACCATTAGGTGTGATCTTGAGCTCAGGTTTAGTGTTAACACTTGACAATATTACCTTTTTTACTATTATGACTAATAATCAGAATTTGATCATTACATTCCTTTAGTTAATAATCTGGAGGATATACTCCTGATATTGCTTGAAAATCCCTAAAAATCCCTAAATTAAAATAAAAATAACAATAAAAAATTACATGTGAGGTTCATCTCTAGAGAGATTGTAGGTACGTTTACAAGACAACGATGTACTAAAAACAGAAATGTTTTCCTTTGCGTTTTTTGTGTACAAACGACAACGTTATCAAAACAATCCCTGTTCACACAGATCTGTGAAAGTGATTTAATGGATGCCAGGCCAGTATTGGCAATGTCACTTTGTAAAGATACATTATGCGCCTATAGACTGAACACGTATGCATGACATCACTGTTTTTGCAAGTTCGCGTTTTTGTAGTTTACATGGAGACTATAACGATATTGTTGTAAAAAATGTGCATACAAATGTTCATACAAATAAAGGAGATTTAATTTCCCAGTACCAGGTATGTTTTTTTTTTTGTGTGTGTGTGTGTGTAGTCTCCAGTTCCTAATGCTAAACAGTGTTGATTTATTTAATGTTGCTCATATTTATTCTTTTATTCTTTTAACTTTCTCTCCATTGATTTGGATGGAACTTGTTTGAGTATTAGAAGATACTTACACAGTGTGCAGTTTGTGTGAGGACTCAGCATGATCCAACAATATCTGTTCGCTGTGGTGTTAGACTCAACAGGCAAGAGAGAAATCCAGGATGGATGATGCTGTTTTCAGCTGCAGGGGAGAGCAATGTTAAAGTTTGTTTGAGAACTGCCTATGGCTGGGACTTGCTTGTCTTTCCATATGTATAGTATTCCTCTAATGCTGTTGCCGTAGCACATTTACCCACCAGGCACTGGGGCAGTGGCTGAAGCCTTCAGCTCTGAGATCCCCTTCTCTGTAAGCCTTGTGCTGCATATGCTTAGAGGCAGTACTTAAAATGGAAAAAAAATATTTGTCTAGATTGGCAATATGCTTAATCTGCCATATTAAACCATTCCTTTATGGTTTTCTATTTTTTTTATTATTATTATTTATTTATTTATTTATTTATTTATTTTTTAAATAACAGAACATTAATCTTATCAATTTACCACTTCTATAATTGAAAGTGACATCAAAAACCACAAATCCCTTTACTCTAAGGCTGTAAATGTCACAATCAGCTGCTGGGTCATCATTATTTAGTAGAATGAAATAACTACATGATGTTTCTCTGTCATTCACTCTGAGAAGCAGTTTAAATCAGTGCTGAGTCTGCAATTGCATTGTGTGTGTATATATATATATATATATATACACACACACACATATATTCGTGATTTATTACAACTTTTCACAAATCTTATGTCAAATCAGCTTAGGTTCACTAACGTTGTTTAGATAACATAACATTTTGAGTTTCTGTTGCATAAACTAATCTCTTTCTTTGTATCAACTAAATTTTTTTTTTCTTTAAATGAACTCAAAATTAAGGCAACCAGGTTATAGGCTACTTTAAGTTAAACCAACAAATCATTTTTACAGTGTGATTTTGTCTTTAATCATTTCTGTGCATGATGTCAATCTAATGCCACATCCACAATAATACGTTTTAACTTAAAATTAAATTTTCAAATGAAAATAACAAGCTGAGTAATAAGCGGAGTAGAAAAAGGATCTAGTGACGCTGTACAGGCAACATATGAGAAGAACTGTTACACAAGGAAAAGTGAGGGCATGCTATAGCTTAAAATATAAAAGTACTATACTTCGAGCACTTCTTAGAGGCAAACATCTAGTATTAGTGTAGAGATCTAGTATTAGTTCAATTAGTGTATGCATACTGCTAATTCTAACAGGACTGATCTTTCCCTTTCAAGTCCTGACACAGAAAAGCGTAGAAATATGAAAGTTGAAATATGAAATATGAAAAATGATAGTTGTGAAATTAAATTAGCACTATAATGAAACACATTTTACAACACTGTCTTGTGAAATGTAGTTTTGATAATTTTAATGTAATCCTTCCCACTGTTAAAGATAAAATATAAAGATAAAATAACTGCTTCCCACTAGCAGTTATTTTATCACTATTTGACATAGAGATATGATTATGTATTTGGTCTGGGCATTTATTTGCAAGGTTTTTAGTTCCCTGGAACTTTTTGGTTTTCTACATTTCTTCAATTTTACCAGTGCAAAGAAACTAATGCCATCAAAAAACCACCCAGCGTGTTGAATATAAATGCTTAATCTGACATTTATTTGCAGTCCAGTGGGTTTCATTTGAATGATGTAAATCTGCTGAAGTGTTTACCCTCAGCCCAAGTTGTCAACAGTTGTTGAATTGTAGAGTCTGTGAAGGAGAGCAAGCTCTCACTCTCACAAACAGTTCACATGTGCTTGAGATAAGCTACTGTTGCTTAATAAAGAGGAAAACAAGATGCATTTTAAATACTGTGAGAATTTAGTCTATTTAGTCTGGTCATTTTTTAATTACAAATTATTATGTAAAATGCTGATTCTTTACCTTATTCATTTAGAAAACAGTATTAGTTAAGATATTGTAAAATATTTTACCAATTAATTCATGTTCTAGCATTTTCCCAGATGGCAAAACAGAAAAGTTTTTTCTTTTTTTTTCTTGTATTTTCTTGTTTTAAATTAACATAAAAAAAATAAAAAATAAAGATTTACTTTGTGCATTTTTATAGCCACAAATATAATCAGGTCAAACTCAGCTGGCTGAAGACAATGTTGTCTTAATGATAAAAAAAAAAAAAAAAAAATGTGAGTTGCCTCACTGTACACCACTGTCATATGGCCAGCCGAGAATTTCCGAAAGAACAGAGGTGTTTTGCCAAGCAGAACTAACGAAGGGCCTGTGGACGATGCCGACTGCTGAACATGAGAAACAAGGAAGGAGTGAAGACATATAGATTCTTAAGTCTGCGGGAGCATAATTCTCACATATGATTTGGCAAGAGCCCAGCTAGACATAAAATTCATTTCTCCACAATGAATAACCTTAATTTTAGCACAGAAAGAATTGGGAATTTCAATAAAGCTTAAGCCATACTTTATTTTCTCTGTTTGAAATGTGTTGACTCGCTAGTCCCTTGTGTGTGGTTTCACAGGCATGCAGGCAATCTTTCGAGTTATTATTTCTTCTTCTGTTTTCCTTGTTACTGTAAGTTTATGAGGATAGTGCCCATATATTCCCAAAATGCTATGCAGAAGGGAAAATAAAACTCACCCTGGTGTAATAAACAATTTGATTTTTAATAAGCGCAGCATGACTCAAACATCGGGATGCTTTTAAACACGTATAGTCACGGTAATGACTATGTTTCATACGGGACAGTTAAAAGGATATTATTGGGAGAGCTGGTGTGGGTTAGTCTCCTTCATTTTATTGTTCGCTCATATGCAATCGCACTGCTCGCAAAGTATAATCTAACTGCCCTGCAGTTTACCCCTCAGATGAGCAGGAAAATGAATGAAAGCTGATTAAAATACTCAACCACAGTTTTGTTCCTATTCTCAGCTAGATTAAAATACACAAATGCATGCAAGTGTGAGATTTTATGATTACTTTAGTAGACTACAAAAGCAGCATCTTACCTGTTCAATGGACTTTTGCTTAAAGCTGTACTAGTGAAACACACAAAAAGTCCTCTATATTTCCCAAAAGTTTCATAAAACCTTCTCTTCAGTATATACTGTAAATATTTATTTTTATTTATTTGTTTTAAGACTTAGCAACTATAAAATCTACTGCAATAAAACTGTCTTTATTTAGATACTTGGCTGAGTTTAATAAAGTAATAAAAATATTGCATTTGTTGTGCAGTGCACAATGTATGTTTTAATTCTCATATGAGAATTAACTGAAGCAATATTGAAGCAATTTTGCAACATTTTGTTTTTACTAAATATATGTTAACATATTACATAGCACTTGAAAGTGTATCACAACAACAATTTTGCCAGGAAAATACAAAATACAGTTTAAGTCACATAACAAGATCACTGTTTGGAACATGTTTTGCACAAACTCAGTTTTTTTGAGCAAATATTTGACACTTTTTGCCCCCAATTCACAACAATGTTAAAAAAACAAATTAAAAGCATTAAAGAATCATAAAAAATGCACCAAAATATCTACATACAAAATTTCTTTTTTTTTACAATTGTACAGTAAGTATCAGTGCTGCTCTGACTGCGATGTAGGCCTCCAAATGTGTGTTTTCCAAAGTCCTTTACAGGGGGTCAGTGATATTGTAGGAATATCCCAGCTGCCAGTTGTATAAACATAGCCATTGTGTGCCTTAAGTACTAGTATGACCAACTAGAGATTATTCAAGGGGCAATCATTCTTACTTTTTTTGGTTTCAAATTAGATCAGTCTACATTTTTTTTTATTTTTTTTTTTTTTAAATTTTTTTTAATGTAACTGACTTAGTTATGAACTATCTTAAAGAAAAAAAAATGTGGGGACTAACTTGTAAGACTAGTATTAACAGTCTAACAATTTCAGAGGGTTGCTCTGACAACAGTGTAACCTAATTTAATGCTCCAAGCTTGCTGGAAAGACTGAAATTAAAGCCAAGAAAGTCTAAGCATATGTACATGTATACATACCCTTCCCACCCCCCAAATAATTCTTTTAAAAAGATTTTTTTTTTTTTTTATTATTATTATTATTATTATTCTTATTTATTTATTTATTTTTATAACGGTAGCTTCATAAAAGCTATTTTAAAGTGTGGGGAAAAAAGAAAATATAGATAATCAGTGTCAATGCCTGGCTGTCTGAGGGTTAAAGATGCATGGACATCTGATAATCCAGGGTTAACCTGTCACGAGACCCGTGTGTGATGTTCAGGGGTTAAAACAAAGATGCGCACGAGAGAGTCGCTGTTTCCCTCCACAGACACGTTGCGCTCCTCCACACAGTGCACTCGCTCATCTTTGTAGGACCTCAGTCAGTGGTCAGTGTACACTGACTTTGCATCGTCTTCTCCCCACGGACGCTGCTCTTCAGCACCCGGCGCGAGAACAATTCCATAACTTCACTTCACGTGCGCTTGAGTCGCCGCGCGCACACATTCACATTCTGTCACATTCATCGACGGTAAGCTCACGCAAGAAAACCTCTGTCTGACTGACTGTCTCTGAGGCGGAGAATTAGAGAGAGAGAAAAATAAAGAGAAAGAGAGAATTTCTCCTCACCGAGCTGCTTATTTTCTCTGTCAAGCGTGTATCATCCGCTGTGTGGTGAAAAGCGCAGACCTGCGTGGGACCGATTTCCCGCCGATGCAAGGAGGCACCAACCGTCCTCTGAAAGGTAAAAGTTACCTCACACCTCTTCAGTATGATGTCTTTTGTGGGTTATGCCTGTTTGTTGTTCTTTCTTTTCCCCCCCATTTGTGTACATAAAGACAGCTACACATTTATGTAAAATGACAAACTCATAAACACGGTGGGTGTGCGTAATTCATGTTTTCAACGTTAATGAACACCAGTGTGAAATTCGTGTTTACGTGCCGAATATACGGTCATATTTGAATGAATTATTATAGAATTTCATTAGATATAATTTATCAGTCTCATACGAATTACTCTGTAGCTCAATTAATTGTGTCTGATACCTGTTGATGATGTCCCTCATAAAACTCATTAAAGTATAGTATACTTAGTAGCTTTTTAGAAAGAAAGAAACAAACGAAAAACTTTGTACATTCCTGAAACAAAACATTTATAATCCAATGCAAGATAATTAAAAAGCAAAGTAAATACATAGTAATTTTTTTTTAAATAACTGACCTCCCATGTAGTTTGGTATTGTCCTCTTTAAATGCACATGTACAAAGACTTTGATTGGCCTGAGAAACTTTTGGAGGGAAGTTTAGAGTTTTGCATGCAGTCTAAGTGGTCATTGTTAAGGTTTTTGCATTTTAAACAAGGCTTTTATATATATATATATATATATATATATATGTGTGTGTGTGTGTGTGTGTCTTGAGCACAGAGTGATAAAATAATTGATTTTGATTAATATATACTATAATAATAAAACATAAAAACATAAAAATATTGCTTTTTGCAACAATATGGTTATTTATTATACTGAGAACAGATGTTTTATTTTATTTCTGCCTTTTGACGCAATGAATAATCGACTACAACAATAGTATAATAAAGAATATTTATATAACAAATAATATACAGTATTCATATAGCTATAATAACAATAACTAGGCCTATTCCATTAAATTCTTGCTAAGTTGTTTTTAAAATAGTTGAACTTTTTAATTTTGTTTTTGTTTTGTGCTGTAACTTGTAGGATATGCAGTTAGGTTTGCTTACTTGCTTAATTGGTTGTGACGCAAAATGTTTAGAAATTTTTAGTTTTTTTAAATGAGGTAAAACCATTTATCATTACACCTAGTAATTCTAACATATTTATTGCAAAACTCTGAAAATCGGTTAAACCGATTATCTGTTTTTCTAAATAATTATTCTTTCTGGAGCTACATCTTGGCAATGTTTTGATGACTTTTTATAAACTATACAATGTCTTTCAGTCTTTCATTGTCTCTGGAAAAATCCCTACGATTAATAGATCATGCTATTATAAATTAGCATCTAAATAAATTCCCAATGCGCTTAACAAGTTTACAGTGTGCTTTACATTTATCCTGTGCTGTCTATATATTGTATATAGGTTTGATTATAACTGTGTAAAATGTTCATGTGAACATTCAAATTAAATTTCTGCTCCACTTCAGTGTGGCATTTTGAAATGTACAAGTTGCACTTAAGACAGTGCTAAAAAGATGAAAAATCTGTGGGTCTATCATTGACCAGAGTATTTCATTAAGAAAGTAGTATGACTCCATCTTGAATCAACCATTCCTGGAAGACAAGAATTGAAATGTTCCCCGCACATGCACCTCAGACACTTAATAGCACTACTCAGAGACCGTGTTTAAATTGAGTTGATCCAAGAAACGCTTTATTGAAATTGCTATACTTCACACTTGTAAATGTGTTATTTCTCAGTAATGGGTAATCATGAGCGCCGTTTCCGCATTCAGATGCGTCTGATGTCCTTACAGAGGAGTTTTATTGCAGATGATAGTCTTTGCACAAGTTGAAATACCTGGAAATGGGCCCAGAAAACAGGTGCCAAACAACACAATTAAGAGATCAATAGGGTGATGAGACAGCTGGGAAGAGAAAGTGAGAGAGAAAGATAGGGTGGGGGGATCAGGTGGTAGAGAGGGGCAGCGAAACCAAAAGAGATGTTGTAATTAAGGCTAAATGGGGGTGAAGAGACACCAGAGAATGCATCCAAGCGGTAATTTGTTTTTTATTGAATATATTTATCAACATTAAATGACTTTTTTATTTTGGAAACAGGAAAGTAACTTTAGCTTGGGCTGGCCGCATACATAAATCTGATGATTCAACATAGCAGCGAGCAGCTGTTGTGCTCATGAGGGCATTTTCTGAGCGCAGGGGTAGTTGATGGATCATGGCCGCACCACACTCATTGAAATTGATTATCAATATGCATCATTTGTTTTCTTTATTGCACCTTTCCTCATTTAGAAAGAAACTCAAGAATTTAATAACATCAGTCACTCACTATGAGTTCTGGGATATATTACGGCTTACAAATAATTACCATCGGAAATTCGGTTTTATTATTACGTTGTTTGTTTAGAATCAGTTGTGCTTTACTTTTCAAATACAGCTCATCACTGTGATTGCTCAACTGCTGCTAAAAGGCATTATAGCATGTTGGAAATAATAATGAAAAGCAGTTATTATTGCTCTCTTCTGCATCTTATGTAGGTACCAAGTATATTTAAAGTCAGGTCACACTGTTTTGGACTGTACCTATCAAACATTGTTGTAACCATGCAGCATGTTACTACTGAATGCGTTCTAGAGTAGCATTTGTATTCTGAGCGCGTGTGAGCAGAGACCCTTTCATGACCCTTGCAGTAGCCATATAAGTTCACAAGAGATAGTGGTATGATCCCTTTCCTCTGAAGTTACAGACATTAGCACAAATCTCTCGAGTGTTGCTCAAGATTGAAGCTTTATCAACTGCTCAGGTGTGCCAGCCTGCAGGAGGACCTCTGAAATGTGTTTAATTGCAGCTAGAGATACCTATAAGGCAGCGAGAGCAGATCACTTATTCGCTCCAGCAGTGTGCTGATTTAGGGGTGTAATTTCTTAATTACACTTCTTTAATTAAAGCACGGAAGGAGGTTATTGCATTGTTCGAGTTAATTCTCTGTAAGTCTTTTCATTCAAAATAGAACTCAATACCTCGGGATGGTGCCTGAGTTTTTTTTTTTTTTTTTTTTTATGTCAAATTTGACATTAAGTTGTCTTTCATTCTGATATAATGTTGCAATAGACAAGTAAGGATAACACACAATGCATCAGTTTTCCACAGTCTTGAGGAAAATGGCAGTTCTCTATCTGATCTGTACAAGGAAGGTTAGTTTTTGACAAAGCAAATCTGCCAGATGTATTTGACTTTGGTGACCTCACGCCTCAGGTTTTCTACAGCCCTCTTATGTTCTATCCCGTTTGTGTGCGTGTGAGATATTTTTATACCGTCTTTCCTGAAAACTCAATAAATCCTTGAAATAAAATCCTTTTCTAAAGTCTAGCATGTTGTTCAAACTTTTAAAGTCTGTTCTCTAGTACATGTCCAAGTGGTATGTAACTCATTTTTAGTATACAGTCAAACCAAAATTTATTCAGACACCTTGAACATTTCATTCATTAATTCAGTTTAGTCACTTAAGTTTTAAAAAATGGTAATAAAATATGACAAGATCTCAGAATTAAACTCTCATTAATTATGTCAGATAACACTTAAGCAAAATATGGTCAGGTCAAAGTGTCTGGATAATTTTTGGTTCCAAATGTTTATCAATTTTACTGGTAGTCCACTGTATGAAGAATTTTTGAGTATAATATGTCACAGTTTATTTTACTATCCTCACTTACATATAGTGTCCTGCACCCACTAGTAAAAATATATCGAAAATATCAAAAATGTCTCAATAATTTTTGGTTTGACTGTATATGGCTATGTTAAGTATATTCAAATCTGAAGCTGGACAGAGTAAGTGAATGGACATATTTAGCACTTATTTTTATATTATTCTATACTGCTATAAGAGACAGTCCAATGTTCCAACTTTAAATGAAGGTTTGCAGTGATGTGATTTATTTTCATAATTTGCTTTTTAGCAGGCACATCAAGTCAGCGACTAATTATTCATTGTAATTCTTGTTTGTTTATCATCATGTCTTATGCTTTTAGATAAATTAACTAAGCTCAAGGAGAAGAGCTGAGATTAGCTTTTCATTTGTGGGACTGAGAAAAAAAGAAAACATTGCGATTTTATATTCTGTAGTTGAGGAGAAGGGGTTGAGGTATGGGACATGCGGTTCATAGGTGGCTGTCTACTGTGAGGCACTTAGATTTATGAAGTTTTTTTTTTTTTTTTTAAAGGATCAAAAGCAATTGCAAGGTACCGTACAAGGTACATTTGAATATTATGTACACATTCCAATTAATTGAATTAATTATTCATAGAAATTCAGAATCAGTTCAATTTCTTGGTATCTTCATGGCCAAAAAAGAAAAAAAGATTTTAATTTTCTTCTCAATGGAGGCTTCATATCGACAAGTTCACAGGTGTTAAACTTGCTCGAAATGGCAGAGCGTAGGTGGCTAACCTTGATAAAATGATAGAGAAGGGGGAGTGTGAAATGAAAGTTTAGGTGGCAGGCTACTGAGGAGCTCTTATTCCATTAAAAGTCCAACATAGATTTGAGCCATAATTCAGTGGAAGGTCGCATAGGATAGTGACCTGATATTTCTTCAGTGCCGAAGGTCACCTCAGCTTTAATATCAGTACAATGAAGTGTCCAGTGTTTTCGCATGCTGCTTGTGACTCCAAAGTGACACTAGGTCCCCAACAGGTGGCTGTGGCAAATGTTGGAGGGAAAGTGAAAGGACTGCTGGAAGGAAGGTCAAACCATAACACTTGCCTAGTACGAGTAAAAATTGGCTTGGTCAGTAATACACAATTTAATTTAAATAATGCACATTACTTCCATCAACAAAGGTTAAGACGTCATTCAGTTTAAGTTAAAGGCATTCAAACCGTATGCTAAAGAAAAAATATGAGGATTTTTCTGTATCTTGGTTTTGTGAAAGGTGCCGTTTTACCATGAGACGGAAACTGTCATCTCGTATATAATACTACAAATAACATAACTGGGGCTGTTTCCCCTTAATAATAATAATAATTTAAAAAAGGGTAATACTTTACAGTTAATACAAATGTTTATGTTAGTTCACGGTGCATTAACTAATGTTAGCAAATACAACTTTTGATTTTAAAAAATGTATTAGTAAATGTTGAAATTAACATTAAGATGAATAAATTCTGTAGAAGTATTGTTCATTCTTAGTTCATGTTATCTAATGTAGTTGTTAACAAATGAAACCTTATTGTAAAGTGTTACCAAAAACAGAAATAAGGGACGAGAATTATGATTTTGTTATAAGGACAAAAATATAATAAAAAAATGGCTAGTAAGAAGTATTCCTAATTCAGTTGCCATTGCCAAACAATTTTGGACCACAACTTAAACACTTTAGCCAGATAAAGTTATGATCTAATAAAGATTTAATAGTGATAACAAAAAAAAAAAAAAAAAAATTATTAAAAGATGCATTAAACTGGGATTTTAATAAGGTTTTCTTGACTGGATTTTCTCAAGATAAAGGGAAACTGTTTCTGTGTTTTGCTGCCTGACCTCTAAGCGATGAATAGAAACAATGGAGCAGTTACAAGTGTTCTTATCATTAATTTATTGCTTTGGTTTTCTCTCTGAGCATTCTAAAGGTTCCTGTTGATTTGTATTTGCTCAACTTCCTTTGTAATTACTAGTTGGTTGTACAAATCCAAAAGAGGCCGAGAACATCCCAATTTCTCTGTGTGTGACTGGCATGCCTGCAAACTAAAATCAATACTGCGATGTATTGCTCATCCCCTACTCTTCCCAGAATTTCTAATGGTGGATTTTCTGGCCATGACTTGATTTTTTTTTTCTAGCTGTAGAAAACTTCCTTTTATTGTTACATGGTAGCTTTTTAGACCGAAGAAGAGATGACACATTGATTGATGTCTAAATTGATGATTCCCCCTCGTCCCCTTCACTTACAATTAAGGGCATCAGAAAGAATAAAAGCCGGATAGCAAAAGAGTGGCATCTGTGATGGAACTGGGAAGTGAGAAATGGTCGGCAGAGATAACTGGGATTCACTAGAAGGCTCAGAAAAACAGCAGGACTGATTTGAAACAGTCTTTGGTGGTTTTGAAGAACACACATCTATGTGGTAGCTGTCAATTTATCTTTTTAATAATACAGTTTTTTTTTTTTTTTTGCACATTTTGGTAATTTTAAGCTACTTGAGTACCCGACAGATATATACTGAATGCTGGAGTGAGTTCTGTTATTATGGTTCTGTTGTGCTATTTTGTTGAAATGATTTGTGTAATCGTCTCTTTCTTTTTTCTTTTTCTTTTCAGTTTTAAGTGTAGTAGGAATAATATGGCTTGATATTGTAGTAATCTGAAAAACAAAAAACAAAAAAAACAAAAAACAATCTGTGTAGGAAGTAGAAAGGTGAGAGAGGACATTCTGGGAAAGCACGCTTGATACACTTGGTCATCTGTGCTCCTGCTTGCTCTTTATGTACTTTGTATATTTACACAGTAGTCTACCAGCACAGCAGTGGGTGAATATTGGTGATGAATTTATGTCATAGGCATCATTAATCTTGTAATATCTTCAGTCTGCTGACATTATATTCTGCTGCTGGTGTTTCTTTTTGTGGGAATGTTTAAATGGAGTGAATACCACATTATGCTTGGTATTATTGGAGCATTTTACCAATATGAGAACATGCATGTAGTATCTAACACTGATACAGTGTTGATATTGGTACAAATTATGATGTACATCGGTACATCATAATTTGTAGGGATGAGACAAATTTTCAGGTTTAATTAAATCTAAAATAATACTTATGAATTGCTTTTGATGAGGAAGATGTCAGGTTTACATTTGATGAAATGCGCACATTTCTGTATGTGAAGCGAGACTTGTAGCACTACAAACCTTATGGTAAACCCTGTGTGGTAAACATTAAAGTGTAATTGCAAATTCACTTTCTGTTTGTATCTTAGTTGTGCCTTAAAGCACCCATTCACAGAAGCACAAAGTACAGATGAGCTTATATTAGACAAAAATCCATTTGAAATGTATTTTTATATAGTGCAGAGATTTGTAGTATTCTCAATAGTATTTTCAATACATTATAATAATGTTTAGGAACAAGCTAAACCTCTATTTGGGATATTGATTGTTTATTACATTGCTTGAAACAGCATAGAATAGGGCTGGACGATTAATCAAAAAGTAATCGAAACTGAAATTCAGAACCTCTAACCGACGTAAATTTCGTTTTTTTTAATCCTGTTAATACTTCCCCCTTAAAAACATACTACCACATGTTTAGCCATGTGACTTTGCCCCGTCCAGTCAGTGGCATAAATGCAACACGCGATGGCGCACGAGCAGTGAGCCTTGCGTCTTCACTAAACTTTGTCAGTTGTATTTTTTTTAAGGTTTGCCAGTTTGGACATTCAAGCGATTTTAGACGATTGGATGTATATTATTTCGAGCTACTGTGCTCGCGCAGCTGCGTTGTGGCATGAACACTCATACAAACAGTAGTTGCGCAAAACGTGAAGATCGCGCGCACGGAGAGGAATGCAGAAACTAGTTGTCAGCGCTGTCCAGTGATTTATCACTAAAGTTGCTTAGAAACTCAAAACTTATTATAGCATATATTTTTCTACTTTTGAAGGAACTATTTACAACCCACAGCTTCACAATTAATAGAGAGACGGTATGACTAAAATACACACGCAATCACTCGTACTGGTATTGTACTAATTTATCTTTATCTGATTTACAACAAGCAGAAATCTGTAAGAAATGTTACAAACCATAGATAAAATAACTGCTAATAGTGAGCTGCTATGTCAGATCACTCTTTCAATAGGAAAAAAATATCTCACCTTTAATAGTCAATCATATTTAGAGTACAAACCTTGTCAGTGAACTATGAGGGCAAAAAAAACAAAACAAACAAACAAACAAAACAAAAAAAAAATCGTTCATTAATCGTAATCGAGGTAAAATGTTCAATTAATCGAGGTTTTGATTTTAGGCCATAATCGTCCAGCTCTAGTAGAGAGAGAGAGAGCGAGAGAGAAAGCAAAAAAAAAAATATTTTTGGTGCAATACCAAAATGAATATTGTTAAACATTTTATATGTTGTAGATTTGTCTTTCGCGTTGTAGTTTAAATGACAGTCAAAGTGTGTTGCATCTTTTTGCAAGTTTCATCATGCTCTCGCAAATGCATTAAACTTCTCCAACAGCAATCTGTTGCCCATTCTGTGGGGACTACGGAGTTAGTAGGGGTGAAAATTGCCCTTTCTCTGGGTGATAATTTGTTGAAAGCCTCTCCATTTGACATTATAGGTGGATATGAAGTCAGCACTGGCTCTTTGGGCCTTGTATATTTGTCTCCTGACCTATGGTGGCAGTGCAAGGTGATGCTTCCTCCCCCCTAGACACAATGGTTTTTCAGAGAGGTGAAAACCAGCTGTCTGTCACCATCTGCCTTTCTATAAAACCTCAGCCTCTCCCAGCTGTGTGCCATGTGACATTCAAAATGTTTTTGGCACCTTTTAATAGGAAGCAGCGCAGGAACTATGTGTATGGATTGGAACTGTCTTCCTTTCTCGTTTTCAGGCATATGGGTTCAAAGGGACTTTTTCCAGAGGCTTTTCCAGTATGCTACCAGTAATCAGAACTGGAGAATAGGGAGATTGCTCATTAAGATGAGGGGGTTCCATGCATGCTTTTAAACAATGAACAATTTCAAGACTTTTGCAGACGTTTTGTATATTATTCTTTTGAATGAAGTGATTTGAAATGTAATAGGTTTTAATCTGACATATCAGGAAATTGTGCAGTCAGGCTTCACCGCTCTAACAGTATTGAGGTCAACAGAGTATTTGAAATTCTGAAGTCAGAAACAATATAGGGGTGTTGTATATAGATATGGACTCTGGAGAAATATATTAACCTTCTTTAAAAGGCATGATGACATCAGGATATTTGATGAGTGGCCACTAAAATGAAAAATGTATATAGCTGGAAGCTTTTCTGCTTAACAGTTTCAGTTCACTCTGAAGGCTTCCTTGTGGACTAGAATTGTAATTAAGTTTGGGACTCTACAACAGTTCAGTCAAATATATTTTAGGGATGTGCACAAGTACTTGAGTACTCAGACGTGACAGTGACAATCGATAATGAAAACGATGGTCACAGTGACTTTAAAAAATATATATCTTTTTTTCCGATTGGTTATTGCGGTATTTTTGGGCAGCATTTGAGGTCTGATTGCTTAGCTTTAGGACAGCATGCAGTCAACACTGGTGAAATAAAGCGAAACTATGGATTTGAAAGTGCGCAGTGATGCCTGGAATCACTTTGATCATGAAAATACAGTTAAGTGCAAGATGTGCAGCGCCAACCTGCCATGTACATAACATTATATGAGAACACTATCGTAATAGAATGTTGTGCTTCAGTTGCCGTGTTTCAGCATTGTTGATACGGGAAGACCGCATCCACAATGGGTGTTACACATTCAGACAAGCACAGTCAAGTTGGCTTTAAAAACATGCAGGGATGTCTGGAATAACTTGATAAAGTAGATAAAAATACAGTTAAGTGCAAGATGCGCAGTGCCAATCTGCCATATACATAACATTATAATAAAAAACTATGTAATGTTGTAAATTCTTTGTGCTTTAGTTGCCCGTGTTTCAGAGCGTTGTTATGAGAAGAGCACTTTCTGGCTATATTCACTTGCATTTGTGTCCTTTTGTGGAGATGAAATTTGTAATGTTACATTTATGTTGTGTATCTAAGATACCTGATTAATCTCATACAGGATGTGTCATATAGAACGGTCTTCAATTTACTGGTGTTTATTTACTCTTCAGCTTCACCTCATGCAGCTATTCCTTTTAGATGTTTGATGCATTATTGATAATCTAGCAGTGTTATTTTTCTAGTCATATTTTCATATTTTGTTATACACTACTGTTTGGGATCGGTAAGATTTTTAATGTTTTTAAAAGAAGTTTCGTCTGCTCACCAAGGCTGCATTTATTTAATTAAAAATACAGTAAAAACAGTAATATTGTGAAATATTATTACAATTTAAAATAAATGTTTTCTATTTTAAAATATTTTAAAATGTAATTTATTCTTGTGTTGGCAAAGCTGAATTTTCAGCATCATTACTCCAGTCATCAGTGTCACTTGATCCTTCAGAAATCATTCTAATATGCTGATTTGCTGCTCAAGAAACATTTATTGTGTACAATTGTACAACATATTTGTCTACAGTATTTTTTTTTCAGGACTCTTTGATGAATAGAAAGTTCAAAAGAACAGCATTTATTTGAAATATAATCTTTTGTAACATTATACATGTCTTTACTGTTACTTTTGATCGATTTAATGCATCCTTGCTGAATAAAAGTATTCATTTCTTTAATTTCTTTTCAAAAAAATAAAAATAAAAATTCTTACTGACCCCAAACTTTTGAACGGTAGTGTATAATGTTACAAAAGCTTTGTATTTCAGATAAATGCTGTTCTTTTGAACTTTCTATTCATCAAGGAATCCTGAAAAAAAAAGTGCAAAACTGTTTTCAACATTGATAATAATAAGAAATGTTTCTTGAGCAGCAAATCATCATATTAGAATGATTTCTGAAGGATCATGTGACACTGAAGACTAGAGTAATGATGCTGAAAATTCAGCTTTGCCATCACAGGAATAATACATTGTAAAATATATTCAAATAGAAAACAGTTATTTTAAATTGTAATAATATTTCACAATATTACTGTTTTTATTGTATTTTTAATTAAATAAATGCAGCCTTGGTGAGCAGATGAAACTTCTTTTAATTCAAATATTTTCATTATCGACCATGATGTACACAACCCGCCCCCAAGTACTCGAATACTGATTTTTGAGACCTATCAGTACTCGAAATGAAAAATATACAAAAATGCCCATCACTAGTATCTTTAACTGTAGCAGCTTGATTTACATACAGTAGAAAGCATTTGAGCTCTCACATCTCACATTTATAAAATAGCGGGCACAAATTTTGATCATATGGGTAAGGAACATACTCTATTTAATTGTTTAACTTGCCCTATTTGGTTGGACATGCGCTTAAATGTACAGACGTGGTGTTTGAAAGCTTCGCTGTCTTGGCTTACTGAGAAATATAGTATTAATAGAAATGACTGTACTCAATGTACTGTATTAATCACTGTTATGTCAGTCCTTGAGTGGAAAATTTCTTTTCTCAATGGTAGTTTCTCCTTTTTGTCAGTAGACGTTTGAGGTTGAAGTTCACATATGAACATAGCTTTATGTTGAAACAGAATTGTCCTGCAGTTCTTTTATCTTGATTCTCTAAAATGTTCATATTTTGAACTCTCCTTTTTGACGAAATTGCAAGTTTAGACTCCCCAAGAGTGTGATTTCATACGACACACAAAAAAAGGACCCAACTCAAATTTATACTTGTTTAAATTTTCTAGGTTTTTTTTTTTTCCAAGATTCCCACAGACCTTGAAATTGATCTTCCATGAATATTTAAACATCTTTCCTTTATTATCCTCCTGAAACAAAGGTCAAGTGTGCCTTTAAAGACCAAATTTTAATGAAACGCTATCTGCTGCTTTATCATTGAAAAGGCATTAGCTTACATGCTTAGTGTGGCTTGAAGTTTTTAGCAGTACATTAAAGAATTCCAGGTGTGAGTTTACACAAGCTGGAGATGGCATTGCATCAAGATCACAAAACTGAGGAACAAGCGGCCATTGGCACTCTGACCCCTTTAATTGTGTCATCTCATCTTTCCGCTGTGCTCTCCTTTTCTCCCTTCCTTTCTCTCTTTAGCTTACAGCCGCTTGTAATTACAGCATCTCTCACTTTGCTCCCCAGAGGCACATCAGCACAGTGTTCTTACAGTAAGGCAGGACTCGTCGTGCCACAGTTGAAGAGCTGAAGCCTGTGTCTCACGCTGTTTAGCAAAGACTGTAAAAAATATCACATCAGTGCTTGTCTAAACCGGACGCCCCACCACTTCAGAGATGGTCACAGTTGTTACTGACATTGGACTTTTTCTAAATAGAAATTGGCAGGTAAAGACTAACATCAGATGAGAGTCAACCCAAGCTATGCCAGCTTTTATATTGATGATGAAAGGGGGTGTGATTGTGACAGTAATCATTATTATAGAAATGAGGAAAAACCCATTAGTCATCATCAAGCATTTGCATTGGGGTGTTAATTCCAATTGGCTAGAATGATACCCTGCAGCTCTTGTGAAAGTGCTTGATTCATTATCAAGTTGAATTCTCATTGCCCTCTGACTGCCAGTTAAGTAAGAGTCTGTCTCATTCATATTAGCCATTGAGCCTAATGTTTATAGAGCCATTAGCCTGCTGAATAGGTTGTGCCACTTTTCCTTCACTTCCCCTTTTTCCTGTTCAATATGTTAAACACTTGCTTACAGATCTTGACCTTGGTAAAATGCTTCAATGAAATGGAAAAAAAGTTCAATTATTTAATGTCTTTGAAACTCAAGGAAATTGTGAACAATAGCTGAAATGAGAACCTGAAAATATAGTATGGGCAGATGATGACTATCCCATTGTTATATATGTGGTTACTCTTGACAGCATGTCGTTTTTCTAATTCAGACATGAGTAATTACAGCTGGACTTGCCTAGCTAATAGTGACCTACAAACAGCTGAAATTGGAGCAGTATAAATGAAGTGGCCATCCAACGGAGCCCTCAATTATGCTCTCCATAAATAGATGCTTGAATACATTGATCTCTTTTTCAAAGTATGCTGAAAAAAGCAGCACATTTCTATGCAAAATGAATCAGCATCATCACAGAGCTTTTGATTTGTTTTTTACTTCTTTTTTTTTTAAACATACTTTAAAGTATGTTATATAGTGATAACTTGTGAAATTCTTCTTATCACAATGTGTTTTTGAGTGTCACTGTCATTGTGTGTTGTGTAAAGAATTTTAAGGATCATTATTTCATCCGTGTTCATAGACATTGTATTATTCTTCAGAGTTCTTCATTTTAAGCATTGTTCGCAGTAACCTGTCCTCATTTTTACACAGAATTATTCTGAGAGCAGAAAAGCATGCAAGAACAGACTAGAACAACCGCCCTGTGCACGGGATTCACTGTGTGGTTCAGTTGGAGCGTCTGGCTTCCCGTACAGCTCATAACTAAAAACAACCGGCTGTATGACAGAGATGTTCTAAAATATTCAAAACAAAATTTAAAATATACAAAATTAATAAATTTAAACAATCGCTTTTTTTGCTTATGTTCTATTCATTACCTCCTTATGTAGATAGTACCTAAGCACCTAAGGTTTATAGTTTGCTGCATTTTTGTTATGTAGCCCCCTGATTTTGGATGTCTGGAATGTCCTCCACCCCACCCCCACAGTATGTGCCTGGTGAAATTAGAGTACGTTTTACTAAGTCCGCCTTTGGAAATTGATTAGGTTAATATACTGTTCATAGTATATTGTACAATAGTACAATAAACAGTGCAGTTCTTGCAAGGACACTATGGCTCATTCTTTGCTTTGAATCAGTTAATCATTGCAGGGAGGGATCATTTTATATGTGTATATATATATATATATATTACCTTTAACACTGAAACACTAAAATATAAAAGAGTATAAATCAGGAAAAAGGCTAATAATAATAAAAAAATAATAATAGTAGTGGCATTGATTGCAAGAAATGCCAGAGCTTATTATTTCGCTAGAACTTGGCATGCAGAACAGGTTTTCTTGCCAAATTCGACAGTCTAGAAATTAATATAGTGTTTGATTTTGACTTGAAAAGCTTTTTTTCCCCTTCTTTCTTTCTTTCTTCACTTCTTCTTCTTCTTCTTCTTTTTTTTCTTTTTTTTTTTTGGTCTGCACCTTTAATACTAAGGATACCTTGATATTCTTTATAGAAAAAAATAAGAAAAACACAACTTTCTGTGGTTCATCATGTTCAAAATGCATTCAGGCATGACACGCTGCACGTGTCATAACCAGCCAGGAAGATTATTGTGCTAAATGAGCGGCATTAACGTCTTTGATAAATTGTTTTTAAATCTGCTTGTAATTTCATTGGCAGTAAATTTCCACAACTCAGAGAGCAGTCATCTATTCCTCAATATCAGCTTACATGACCCCTCCCAACTCGGCTTCTAACTGTGTTAGCTCCAAAACTAAAGTGGTCATTAGGTGTTTTTTTTTCTCCACGGCTCGGCAAGTAATGTTGGTAAAATGCTAATGCTTAATAATGATCCCTTCGTCCATTTCTGGATTACTTTTCAGCTGAATGGCAATGCATCAAAACATAAAGCATTTTGAGGCTCATTAAGGAGGCATTATACGATGAGGTCTGCGGAGCGGTCACACGGGCCTGGTGATGGATGTGAAAGCGATCCGCTGCTGAAACCCGGTTAGTTCGAGTCTCTGCGGTAAAGAGGGCTGCTCTCTGACATGAGGAGGAGGAGGAGGAGGGCCCGCCACCGGACTCGGCCCATCAGAGCATCATTAGTGTCCACTTTGAGCCAGTGACAGGAATTCCATTCCAGACTGAACTCCAGACCTGAGTGTGGGGTGGTGATAGCTTGCAGAATCACACGCATGGGAGTAATAAAGGGCTTTATGCAGTGTTGATGCTGTCTTCCAGCATATATGTAGAAGTATATATAATCAGAATCGATGGGTTGCCTGAATGCCATTGTAAAATAGCTGATATATGCACAGTCCCTGCACATCTGTTAAATGCCATATTGATATGCTTAACAGTTATCTGTAAAATAATAAATAAATAAATAAATAAATAAAAGATTAGTTATACTGTGCTTGCACCTGACATGTGTGACATGGCATGACATGTCAAAAATAAACCACTCCCATTATAATTAACGAAGCAGTCTATACTGGAAGCGTACTCTGCTCAGTCTGCAGAGTACATTATAGTTCACAGCTTAGTGTCAGATTTCACGGTCTAAAAGGTATAGCAGAATCTCTACCGGTTAACATTTCTACTGCTGCAAAGTATATACTGCCATACTGCCTTTAGTACTATACTGGACTGAGTCAGCTGTTGTTTAATTTGTGGGTTTCATTGATAAATTAAAATTTTGGTTTAAACTCAATTTCCAGTGTCCTTTAAATTCCTCCGGTCTTGAAGAGGCCTTACAGCCTTCCTCTATAGATTTATTGTCTACTTAACAAACTTGTGCTTTTGTTTCATTGATCAACATTAGAGCTGAATCCTCCCATGGACTGCTGTGGGCTTAAAAAACTCTTTGCCGGACACAGCATAATCAGTCTGAATGCCTTTGACGATTGATTTTAGATTCTCTTTCCTTAGACTTGTGATTATCTATCTGAGGTTAATGGTGTAACAAATATTAGCTTGCTCTTCTGTTGAGTCAGGGTGGTTTGTTTTGCCACTGAAGAAACCCAAGACCTGTGCTTTTTA